>NW_022103906.1:79093557-79105137 GCF_000313985.2 Echinops telfairi | reverse complement strand
CCACCCACCCACCCATCATCCATTCATCCATCCATCCACCCATCCTCCTCCCACCCACCCATCTAATGCATGCCTTTGAAGAGCCAGTGAGTCTTAGGGTGCTAGGTAGTGGCAAAGACCAAAAGGGAGGTTTAGGGCATCTGCAGCTGAGGTTCCAGTCCTCTGAGGAGACTCAAGTAGCAGATGAAGATGCCATCCATTCATCTACTCAAGTAGCAGATGAAGATGCCAAACCTTGGCGCCAGGTATTAGCTCCGGTCAAGTTGGAGAGAGATGAGAATCATACAGGAGATGGAGAGCGGATGATCCGAGGGTCAGGAGGAGTACACAGGGTGCACTGTGGAAGCAAGAAAGAAGCGAGCTGCCAACTCAAGAGGTCAAAGTTCTCAGATGGAACAAACCGAGGACAGAGAAGACACGGCGCGATGTGGTGACCAGCGACTGAGAGTGTTGCAAAAACGACGAGGTCGTGAGGACAGATGGGCTAGAGGAAGGCTGACACACACGGGCTTTGTCGGGGAGCAGAGAGTCTTAAGGGGGTCGCTCAAGGAAACACGGCAGAATGGCTCGGGGAGTACAGCACCTGGGGGTGAGGCCTCTGTACAGCTTCGCACGGGGGGCCTGGGGAGGCTGCCCCAGGGCACATGTCCGTGGATCTGCCAGGCCTGCCTGTCTGAGTGCCGCCCCACACCCATACCATTGAAGAAAGGATTGAAAACCCCCTGGGATCTCACACACACAGCAAGTACACACTCTGTCATAGCAAGGGTGGCTCTCAGGTCCGCATGGTTGTCCTGGATTGGCTGAAGTGGTGCTTTTAGGTCGGATTCGATGGGATTATTCTGACAAGGTATCTCAACATTTGTCAAAGACCCAGAGTCGGTCTGGAGTCTCGGGAGGGGCACAGACCTGTCCCTGAGCTCTCTCGGCTCCTCCGTTTGCGCTCCCAGCCTCCCGGGTGTCTTCATGCATACAACGGGGCTAAGAAAGGTGTCCCCTGCCCACGTCTCCGTCTTTGAGAGCATCAAGAAACGGTTTGTCCACTGGGCCTACTGTGTTCGCTGTTGTATACCCCCTGAGCCTGGCTGTGGCTGGCACCTTAGTCAACCCAAACCAAACCCACTTCCCTAGAGTCGATGCTGACTCATAGCAACCCTGTGGGACAGGGTAGACCGCCCTGGTGAGAGTCTGGGACGACAGGCTCTTGGCAGGAATAGAAAGTCCATCTTCCTCCCTCGGAGTTCCTGGTGCTTTTCAAACTGCCCACCGTGTGGGCCGCAGCCCAGTGCACACCCTCTCTGTCACCACGGCTCCGCCGGCACTTAGTAGGTGCTCTGCTGCTGAGTCGGCTTCTACTCCTGGCAGCCGCACACGTCACAGGGAGATCTGCAGCCCGGGCCATTTTCAATGGCCACGCTCGTTAGGCGCCATCGAGTCAGTACCGGCTCACAGCGCCCACGCACAGCAGCACAAAACGCTGCCCGGTCCTGCGCCAGCCTCACCACGGTCCCTGCGCCCGAGCCCACTGTGGTCAGGCCATCTCGTTGGGCCTTCCTCTCCTTTGCTGCCCCTCAAGGGCTCTAGTCTTAAAGCCAGGGGCTCTGGTGACACAGTGTCTCAGTGGTCACCTGGGAACCAAAAGGCCCGGGGTTGAAGCCCACCAGACAGTCCGTAGGAGAAAAGAGGGAGAGATGTGCTCCCAGAACCATGAGCGCCCGGGCAACCGTGTGGGGAAGTTCTACACTGTCCCAGAGACTCATGACTATGACTCGGAATTGACCCGACAGCACCTAAGAACACTAACGACCTTGGAGAAGTCGAAGGCCAGGCTGTTCTTCAGCAAGGCCGCCAGGTGGACTTGAACCAGCAACCTTTCAGTTAGTGATCAAGGGCAAACTCTTGGCCAGTGGGCATACTTATTCCCTGGCAGCTGGAGGCCTATCCCCATCTATAGTTGCCCTGGAGAGTTCTCAATGAGACTCAAAGGGGCTCAGAAACAGGTGTCCAACCAAGCACCCTTGATCGGTGCCCTTTGCTGGATGGTGCTGCCAGGGATATAAATACATTCCAAAGGGCATTTATAGCGGTCTCAATACAGGCATGTACATATGTAAATATATTTACATATGATGATAGGGAAATAGATCTATGTGCATATATTTATAGGTTTAGTATTAAGATAGCAGATGGACATTGGGCCTCTAGTCAAGTACTCCCTCATTGCAAGAACATCCCGTTCTATTAACCTGGCATTCCATGATGCTCACCTTCCCGACAAGATCGCTGAAGACAAAGGGTGCATAAGCAAATGTGGTGAAGAAAGCTGATGGTGTCTGGCTATCAAAAGATATAGTGTCTGGGATTTTAAAGGCTTGAAGATAAACAAGCAGCCATCTAGCTGAGAAGCAACAAAGCCCACATTGAAGAAGCACACCAGCCTGTGTGATCATGAGGTGTTGATGGGATCAGGTATCAAGCATCAAATAACAAAAAAATAATATTATTGTGAATGAGGGGGTAGTGCGGAGTGGAGACCCAAAGCCCATCTGTAGGCAATTTGTCATCCCCTTACAGAAGGGTCTCGGGGAGGAGACGAACCAATCAGAGTGCAGTATAGCACTAATGAAACATACAACTTTCCTCTAGTTCTTTAATTCTTCCTACACCCCCCCCCCCACTATCATGATCCCAATTTTACCTTACAAATCCGGCTAGACCAGAGGATGTACACTGATACAAATCAGAGCTGGAAACACAGGGAATCCGGGACAGATAAGCCCCTCAGGACCAATAATGAGAGTAGTGATACCAGGAGGGTAAGGGGAAGGTGGGGGAGAAAGGGGGAACTGACCACAATGATCTGCATATAACTCCCTCCCTGGAGGATGGACAACAGGAAAGTAGGTAAAGGGAGACATCTGTCAGTGCAAGACATAAAGTAATAATAATAATTTATAAATTATCAAGGGTTCAAGAGGGAGGCAGGGAAAAAATTGAGGAGCTGATACCAAGGGTTCAAGTAGAAAGAAAATGTTTTGAGAATGATGATGGCAGCAAATGTGCTTGACACCATGGATGGATGGGTGGATTATGATAAGAGTTGTACCAGCGCCCCATAAAATGTTTAGAAAAAGAAGAAGAGGAGGAACCTGTGAGCCTCCCTCTCTCTCTGCCCCTTAGCCTCCCTGTCTGCTGGGCTGTCCCTGCCCCAACTGGGGCTTCCCGACCCAAGAGATGGTTCCACCAACTTTGGAACCACATGGTTCTGTACCCACTGGCCTGTGATCTTCCTGCATCCTGCTTCACCTTTCTTTGCTAACTGCCTGCAGCTATGCGAATGTGAAGAGAATCTTGTCTACCATCGGACTTAGAGACTTACATAGGACGAGGCTGGGATGTCTTCCTGGTATACAATTACTTCTTGATAGAAAGCTCTTTGGTATACATTAAAAAGGAAAGAACGAACGAAACACATTCCATGGGCTGGGGCCTTTCTGAAGGAGATGGCCAGACCTTTCTTCTGCGGCACCTCTGGGTGAATTCGAACAACCAACTTTTTGGTCAAATGCATATTTCATTGTGCCACCCAGGGACTCCCCCGCTCGATGTCTCACCATCGTGGAGTCTGCACTTTGAACTGTATCTTTAACAAAATGCATTTGCTACAGAGAAATGCATTCGATGTGCTAGCTTGTATTCTGAGCTCATCAAGGAGCCCTGTTGGCTTTAGCGGTTACATGTTGGGCTGCAATCCATGAGGTGAGCAGTTTAAAACCACCAGCCTCTCCTAGGAGAAAAGGCATAAAAAGCCTTGGAAATTCACAGGGGCAGTTAGTTCAACCCTGTCCCATAGGGCCACTCTGAGTCGGCATTGACTCGATGGTAGTGAGTTTTTGTCTGTTTTTCAGTTCTCATTTTTTTAAATCAGCGATGCCAATCAGAGCTGGATCAGCATCAGAGGAACCACAATTCCCATAGTGCATTGAGCTAACTGTAGTCCCACACAAGGACACTTGACTTTCAGGATAGGCCAGCCCAACTCCAATAAGCCGCAAGGAAAAAGCCGCAGGGGCTCCTGACAGGCAGCCCCTTTACCCTCCACAGACCTGGGCATCTCAAACCACGCACACCCTGCCACAGTAGCTGCTGTGCTCTGCTTAGGGCAGCCCACCCTGGAGGGAGAGGTGGGCTGTCCTGGTGCCGGGCCATTCTCCCTAGGTGCTGGGACGGCAGCCTTTTTGCTGGGAGCCTGCGAACAAGGGCTGCCGTGCACTGAGCCTGGCCCAAGACTCCTGCCATGCCATGGCCCTGGGTGCAAGGACCCATGGCTCCACTGGACTGAGTCAGGATTCACACCAAGGCGACGGGCTCTCTCATCCGCCCATCCCCTGAGTGAGCCTCCCCCCACTGCCCCCGGTGAATTACTCCACTTGAGAGGCACAAACGCAAGGCTGATTATGTCAAACCCTTTCCAAGAGGACTCCCAGGGGTCTTCGGACTGTGCAGACTCCTGGGTTCATATACTGGGAGGTCCCAGGATCTGGCCTCCTCCAGTGGGGCCCTGCTGCCACTAAAGCCCCGACAACCCACACCAGGTGCCAAGCTAACTGCTTCTGGCCCCCCAGGTGCTGGGTGTCCTTCAGCAGCAAGTACTCCCTTCCCCTCGTTGAGGAGCAAACCCTCCTTCCTCCCTTTTCAAGCCTCACCCCCTGGATTCCTCTCCTTGGGCGACCCCACCCCTCCACTCCTCTCTCCTACATCACCCACTACCACTGTGCTGGCACCGGCCAGCTCTTCTGAGGCCAGGCTGTAAACTCCTCGAGGGAAGGGACTGTGTCTTACTTACATTTGCACATCTATGGCCCAGAACAGTGTCCCTGGCAAGGGACAAAATAAAACCCCACACCCCACTGCCATCGAGTCCATGCCGGCTCAGAGCAACCCTGTAGGGCAGGGTAGAACTGCCCCTGTGGGTTTCCCGAGACTTTAACTCTTTAGAAGAATAGAAAGCCTCGTCTTTCTCCAAGGAGTGGGCTGGTGGTTTCAAACTGCTGACCTTGTGGTTAGCAGCCACAACAGTAAGCCACTATGCCACCACAGACAAGCCCTCCCGAAAGACTTGATGGGTGACTTGGTGAGTCACAGGCTGCTCTTGCCCTTGGGTGTCATGGATTTCGACTCATCACGACCCCATCCATGTCACGGAGCAGGACTACCCCGTAGGGCTTCTAGTCCATCATCGACAGGGTTACGGTCTCGGAAACCCACAGGGCAGTGCTGTCCACCCTGCAGGGCCGCTAAAAGGCAGCATCCACTCGACAGCCGTGAGGTTTGGCTTCCATCTTTACAGAAGCAGGACCCCAGGCGTTCCTCTTACGGCCACTGGGTAGATTCAGTTACCAGCCCAGCACTTAACCATGTGTACCACCAGCCCGCCCCCGCCTGCGAGCCACAATAAATCAATGAGTCCATACACACAGCTGGAGACCCATGTACAGACCCACCAGCCTACACGCACACAACTGTGGATGAGGCTTAAGGGCCACCCTGGTCTCCAGGATTCCAGAATTGGGCCACCGGCTGACGAAGGTGTCCTTCCAAGGCTCCAATACACCAAGGTGCTCTCCTTCCCTGTAAATTCGCTGCAGCACTGGTCACCTGCACAGTTGGCGGCCAGCTAGACCGTGTGGTTTCCACAAGCCTCTCTCCAAACACCGGGCCCTCTGCTTTGACCTAGATGCGAACACAGCTTGCTGGATGGATTATTTTAAGCCACATCCAAGTTCCCATTCTGGTTGAGCGGGGCTCTGAGGAGCACAATCTCTCGCACTTGTACTGTGCAAAGGCGTGGTAATTAACACAGCCTTGTCACGTACGTTGTTGCTTTTCAACCTTCTACCTTGCAGAGAGCGGGCGGGCAGGCTTTTTTCCACTGCTCGGGGAGGAAATCTGAGGTTAGCGGGCTCAGACAGATTGCAGGGCCGTGAAAGGAGGCATTCAAAGCCCCGGTCTCAATCTGCTGATTCCCAGCCCGTGGGTCTTTCCGCTGCAACATGTTACCATTCGCCACCATTCATGTTCAGTTGATACACGTGTGTGCATGACACACACACACACACACACACACAGTTAGATCATAAGAAATGCAGGCAGATGATGTAACACACTGTGTTTCTAAGACAAAGATCTCCAGTCCCAGGGGAGCAGACTTTGGGCTCCCCCAGTGGAGGAGGGGGAGGAGGAATGATGGAGCTGTAGGGTGGAAGGTTGAGGAGCTGACTGGGGTGAAAGGGGCTTGTCACCCACAAGAGGGAGGGGCGAAATCAGAAGTAGGAGGGGGAGGCAGTCTCGAGGGGAGGGATTGAGAAGTCATTGAAACTGCTGAATATAAAAATGGATGGTTGAGATTATGAGGCCCCACCTAATTCACAATTTAAAAAAACACATATTTAAAAAGAAAGAATCAGGTCTTTGTTCGTGGTACCGGAAAGAAAAGCTCTTAAAATCTCAGACTTTCTACAACTGAAGTATCTTCGAAGAGAACTCCCAGCCACACCTAAGGGTGACTCACGGGTCGGGGGGACTGGCTATGCCACAAAAATAATAATTTATAAATTATCAAGGGTTCGTGAGGGAGGGACGGGGTGGTGAGGAGCTGATACCAAGGGCTCAAGTAGAAAGGAAATGTTTTGAGAATGATGATGGCAACACATGTACAAATGTGCTTGACACGATGGATGGATGGATTGTGATAAGAGCTGTATGAGTCCCCAATAAGATTATTGTAAAAAAACAACAAAGATCCACGGTGGGATAGCTTACGGAGGTGGCTGGGGTTTCAATTGTATAATGGGACTGCCGATAAAGGCTCTGGACATGGAAGTTCTATGGGCTTCCTGGTTGGGGGCGCAGCGGGACGTGTGACCCTTTGGGGACAGGGACGCTCCGAGTTGGAAATCCTCTCAGACCTTTCCTGGTGCATCTCCTCACTCACACCCTTTTTGCTGCAATAAAACGGGGATCAGAAGTCTAGCTTTTCCCTAAGTTCTGAGACTCATCCTCGTGAATGACCAAAGGGAGGAGTGGGAGCCCGCAGTCTGGAAGTGAGGGGCTCCTTGGGACCCCTGAACAAGAGGCTAATGGGAAGGTGGGAAAGTCCCAAATGTATAGCCAGCCGATCAGAAGAGAGGGGCCATGGGACCCCCCACCCCCATCCCTGCCCCGCCAAGCCAGTAGTTGGCATGTGAGGTGCTGGGCTGATGTGGCCTTGTAGAAGTTGTTGTGCTAGACCTTGTGAGCTGACCTCGCCGGCGGTGAGAGTCAGAGGAAGAAGCGCTGTGTGTGCAGCCGGTGTCAGAATGGAGGTGGAAGAGAAGGGGAGAGAATGGACAAGGAGGTGGTTCATCCCCGAGCCTTACAGTTCGCTGTGCAAAGTGGGGGCTGGTTGACCCAGCAGGCACACAGGTCTCCCTTCACAGGCACAGGCACACATAGACGCACATACTCCTAGCGGGCCATGCTTAGACATATCCGCCCCCCGCCCCCATTCCTGTCCCCAGAGAAAACCAGCTAGAGGTACGTGCTTTCTTCCCGATACAAACCGGATGCTACGGACTCAGCATCCGCTGAGCAGATGTCTCAAGTTGAGGCTAGGGGAAGAACTTGCTGGATCTAGCCAGCCGCTTGCCCCCAGCCCCCTGGGACAAGCAGCATGAACAGCCTTTGCCAGCTGGCTGGCGGGCTTTCCAGGGGCTGTCTGTGGTCATGGAATTCAGTGAGACGAATTGGCTTCTCTAGCCAGCAGAGCCCCGTCCTGGGCCGCCGGAGCACAGGAGCTGGTACCTCCTCCCGCCCCCCATAGCCCATGCAGAGGTGGCCACGGCTCGAGAAGTGCTTCGTGGATGGGCAGGAAGGAGGCAGGGCACTGAGGACAGCATGGGTGGCCAGGCAGCGGTACCAGGAGTCATCACCGGTGTTCACATTCCACGCAGCGCCCCAAATCACCCCGCTTTTCCCAATGTCAGTCACCCCCCAAAGTTCATTGGCCTTTTGTTTCCGTAGCTGGACAGAAGTCAACCAATAGTCACTGTCCGTGACATTACAAATACTCATTGCCTTAAGTTGACCCCAACTCCTAGTGACCGACCCCAGGTGTGTCACACTAGATCTGGGCTCCGCAAGGTTGGCGATGGCTGATTTTGGGGGAGCTGACTGCCAGACGTTCTTCCGAGGAGCCTGTCTTCTTCGTAGTATAATTACTAGCGAGTGGCTCCCATCTTCCCCCATAAGGCAAGGCTCCTGGAGGTCAGGTTTGCCATGTCTTCTGGGCTCTCCGCAGCTCATGGTACTGGTGCACAACAGGTGCTAAATAAATGGGGCATGGCTGGAAAAGGCTGTGCCTGTTTGTCGTCCAGGTGTTCCTGCTAGGAGAGCAGCTTCCTCCACAAGGTGCTGGGCCACAGCCCCCACCCCCCACCCCAGGGTCCAGGGAGCCCCTGGAAAGTGCAGCCCACCTCTGGGGTCTCAATGCCACCTTGAGACCTCGCACCAGATGTTCTCAAAAACCATTTTCTCGCTTGATTGAGCACCGACTTTGGGCTAGATATAAACAGAAGCAAATGGGAAACTCTGTTTAGGGGGAGAGATGCTACAGGAACAAGGAAGGGCCAGCATGGAAAGGATCCCATTGCTTTGTACACCAAGCTCGCCCACATCTGTTCCTTTGGCATCTTGCCCAGGCTGGCCCTGAACCTCCAGGTCAGCCTCCCCCCCCTCCAGCCACATCTCCCCAGGCCCCGCTGGAGGCGCTCGCTAGGCAGGTGTTGTGGTGGTTACATAATCTGGTGTCAATTTGGGACTTGAGAGGATGAAGCGTGAAGGGGTGGAGTCTAGTCTGTCAATCAGGTCATAGCCAATGAGGCCTCTGTGTGGGTAGGGCCTTCTCCTGAGAATTCTGGGAACTCCTGGATTTCCTCCTTGGAAGCCGGAGACGCTGTCTCTCTCTGCTCACTCCCTTGGAGACTCTCTATTGACAAGGCTCACTCCCTGAGAGAGACTACCGACAAGACACATGGTGCTATGTCCTGGGAGCTGGAGCAGCCACATGGACCTACTCTGATGCAACCAGACCTCTGGAGCTGGAGAAGCCACGTGGAGACCCCTGCCAGCGCTGAAATTCGTATGCCACTGGATCCACAAGACCTCCCACCCACTGGCCTGTGATCCTCCTGCATGCGGCATCATTGCATGTAGTTCATGAGTCTGAGGAGGACTTTACAGATCGGTAACGGATATATGGGCTAATATTAGACTTATGGACTTGATCTGGACTGGGCTGGGATGTTTTCTCAATGTTCAATTGCTCTTATATATATGCATACATGCCCTTTCTTATATACATACGAGTGTCTATGAATTTGTTTCTCTAGTCTACCCAGACTAACACAGGTGTGCACGCTCTTGCTTTACAGGTGGAAAGAAACCAGGTGAGCCGACTCAGTAACCATGTGACCCCAGCCAGGTTTCTAAGCCTTAGTTCCTGGCCTGTGAAATGGGGATAATGACAGGAAGTGCTGCCTCCGGGATTCTGATGAGGTTAAGTGGGTTAATTGCCATACAAAGGAAACTCTTTGCCGCACACACCTGAAAGCGGTATGATTATAAGTACTCTCCCTAATTGCCCCCTGGCTCTCCGCAGAGGCAGCTGCAGGGCATGACTAGGCCTCTACGCCAGGCCCGGGTGCCAAAGGAGGGTGCCTCCCCCACTCCCCACCATCCCGGGGCGCACCCGTCTGCTTGCCTCCCACCCCCTTGCCCTCTTCCTCTCCTGGAGCTGTGCTCAGTCGTTGTCTGCCGGGGCCCTCTGGGTACGCCCAGCTACAAAGAGCACCAGAGACCTCAAGTGACCTTGAACCCTGCTGAGGTCTCGAATCAGGCTTCATCAGGAGAAGGCCTCACTGTGTGCCCTTTACCTACACACTGCGCTGGCTTCTGCAGCTGTGCCCCCAAAGCGAAGCAACCTTCTTGCCACCCACCAGTCACTTCCCGCCGGCAGCTCCCGCACTCTTCCCCTCGGGCCAACCTGGGACCCACAGTGAATCTGAAGCCCAAGTGTGTGAGGAAGCAGGCACATGGGTGGATGGGGGCTAGCTGACTAGCTAGATCAGTGGTTCCCAACCTGTGGGTCTTGACCCCTTTGGGGGTCAAACAACCCTTTCATAGGGGTTGCCCAATTCACAACAGTAGCAAAATTATAGTTATGAAGTAGCAATGAAAATAATTTTATGGTTGGGGGGTCACCACATGAGGAGCTGTATGAAAGGGCTGAGGCATTAGGAAGGTTGAGAACCACTGAGCTAGATGAACAGCTATAGGGAGACTTAGGTAGACAGACAGGTAGATATCCCAAATGAATTCTGAAACCACCTTGCTATGTGGCAGGCCCACTTTGCCGGCCCTGTCTCACGTGAATCCCAGGCGGCTGATAAGCCACCACCTTCCTGCTCAGGGGTCTCCTGTGTGATTGGTGGGGTCCACATTTACACCCAGATTCCTCTCGAGTTCCACTGGCCCCACCCAAGACAGCACTACCTGAGAGGTGAAAGGGAACTTGATATACGATAGTCTTGCTTAGAAGATGTTGAACCAACAGAGAGCTCTGCAGAGCTGGCCCCAATCCCAACTACGTGGACACTCCCCACCCCACCCCCAGAAGAATGCATACAGAAGTCAGCACTGAACTGCAGCTCAGGGAGAGGGGCACTTTGGATCAGGAGCAAATGAAGGGGGAGGAAAAGAGTGGAGCACATCCTGGCCCACCAACCCCCAAGGACAATATTCCAGCTCAGAGAAGCCAGTGCACAGAGAGGACCATAGGGCTGGCCCCACCACGAGACATGACGTCCCTCACTGACCCATAGTGCTACGGTGGACAACACTGGAGACACAGTGTGGGAGTTGTGCCTGATCTGATCCCACCACCTGCAACAGAACAGCAAGGGGAACAAAGCAATGAAGTCCCCAGGGAATATCAAAAATAGACGTTGGGGCTAAGGCATAGCACCCCATCAGACTCGACCAGAAAACATTCCCAAAGGTCAATAAACAGACCTGGAACTATTTATAGGCTTTTGCTGTTTTGTTTTCTTTTGTTGTTATGTTTTGCTTTGTCTTGGTTTTGTGCTTCCTATTGTCTCTGCATGTCTACCTAGATAAGATAGGTGGGATAAACAATCCAGAGGAGAAAACAATGGGACTGACAGTTCTGGGGGACACGGGAGAGGGGGGAGTAGGGGAGGGGGGGAATGGGTGTTGACAACCCCAGGGACAAGGGAACAACAAGTGATCCAAAATTGATGGAGAGGATGGCATAGGATGCCTGGTGGGGCTTGATCAAGGGCAAGTAGCCAAGAGGAATTACTGAAACCCAAGAGAAAGCCAAATATGATAGTGGGACAAGGGAAAAGTAAATGGAAAGAGAGGAAAGAACTAAGAGGCAAAGGACATTTATAGAGGTCTAAATATAGGCATGTACATATGCAAATACATTTATATATAATGATAGGAATTTGGCCTATGTAC
>NW_022103906.1:79087440-79092687 GCF_000313985.2 Echinops telfairi | reverse complement strand
CATATGTACAAATGTGCTTGACACAATGGATGGATGTACGGATTGTGATAAGAGCTGTAAGAGTCCCCAATACAATGATTAAAACAAAAGATATTGAAATTCCAAAGGCCATAAAATAGGTCTGAGTCGCTGACTGGGGGTGCCATTTATAAGACACACCTGCTGAACACGCTCAAGGGTCGAGTCAGCGCCACTGCTCTCCAGCTACCCCCGCTGGGAGTATTACCTGTGCAGCACAAGACGCGAGGGCAGAGCTGCTGTTTCTGTGGTGATTTAAATGGACTCAGGGGCAGGCTACTGAGGTGACCCCCAGAGTGGCCACTGTAAAGCAAAGAGCCAGCTGAAGGGACTGTTGGTGGGCACCGGTGCACCATAAAAGCAGAGTGGGCCAGAGGCTGGCAAGAGCCCTGTCCGTCAGCAAGAGCAGCGGAGATTGGAGCTGGCAGGGACCCCATCCAAGGGTGCCCTTGAGTTTGCACGACATGCCCCAGGCCCTGCTCCACGGCCCAGGGAGATCGCTGCTTGCCAGCCTCCAGGCTGGACTGTGGAGGGAAGGGGAATGCTGGACACACACACACACACACACACACACACACACACACACACACACCAGGAAAGAATACCGAGGTGTTGGCCCTCCCTGGTGTGGAGCCTGGGAGGAGGGTGGGCAGGGCTTACTCATCTCTGTCTTTCCCCAGCCCTCCCTTTACCAAACCATCCATCAGCCTGGCGAACCCGGATTATGGGCCAGGCATCTGGAGAAGGCAGGCAAGCAGCAGGGTGCCATCTCCGAGCCCCTGGAGAAGGGCGAGGCCCTGTGGCCCAGGGCAAGAGCTCTTCCACACAGAGAAAGGCTGACTTGCCTTTCAGTCCAAACAACACACGTTAACAGATAGCAGAGATGACATGGGTGGGACCTCGGAGCACCAGGGGCAGGTGCCACCAGCCAGCCCTTCCCTGTCTGCCTTCACAGAAGCCAGTGGAACAGAAAACTGGCACAAATGCCATAGCAGCCAGCTATGATCCACACCAGTGGTTCTTAAATGCCAGAGAGCAAGCCATTCTCTGGAAGTCTAGACCGATCTGCCTGACACACAGCTTGCTGGGTCCCAGCTGGAGTTTGGGATTCACTAATTCTTGGATCAGGCTGAGTTTATACATTCCTACCCCTTCCTAGGCGATGCTGGTCCTAATGTCCCAGGAGCCAGAGTTTGGAAAAGGTCAGGTCCGCTAGAACCAACTGAGGCAAGGGATTTGGGCGGAAAAGCGAAGAGAAAATTAGAGACGGGGCAGAGAGGATTGTAAAGCCATAAACTGTAAACCTGCTGCCAGCTAGTTGATTCCAATTCATTAGGACCCGACAAGATGGCGTGGGGCTGCCCCACTGGGTTTCCCAGGCTAGAATCTTCAGAGCACATCTCTCACACAGAGCAGCTGGTTTCGAACCACCCAGCTCTGCGGTGGCCGCTGAGCTACTAACCACAGCACCAGCTGGAGCCAGCCCCCGAGGTGGCGGGGAGGAGCGCGGGGCTGTGCTCGGACCCCACCCCGCTGTGCCCCAGCCATCTCCGGGCACACAACACACCCCCACCCCGGCCCACACACCGCCCCCCTGCGAAGTGCAGTGTGCGCATGCTCTATCAGCACTGGGCTCTGGGGCTGGGCGTCTGTTTGTTGCCGGGTGAGCCAGAGCAGTTACTATGGGTAGATAATAATAGCAGTCGTAATCCCTCATAATTGGGCCAGACTTTTGCTGTCTGCAGGGCACTTCCACGTCTATGACCTCATCTGACTTCCACTAGCACCCTGTAAAACTGGCGAGGCGAGCCGAGCTGAGTCTACTAGCCCGGCGAATCCAAGCCCGACCCAACCCGCCCCTCCCTCCCAACCATCCAGTGCGTTCCAACGCCTAGCGGCTCTAGTTCGGGTTTCTGAGACTGTAGATCTTCAGACGAGCAGAGAGCCTCACCTTTCCCCCGCAGAGCAGCTGGTGGGATTGAACCCAAGAACTGTCGCTTACCCGACAGATAGCCTAACATCACATCTCCAGTAAAAGGCACAACTGGGAAGCCTGACTCCTTGCCCAGTGCCCCTCCCCTGACTGTCTTGAATTCCACAGGTGGGGGCTGACAGGGTGGGGGCGGCAGGTGTGTGTGTGTGTGTGTGTTCTGTCCAGGGCAGCAAGGGGTCCAGGCTAGCACCAGCGCTGCCTGCAGGAGTCCGGTGCCTCTATCCAGACCTTCCCACTTGGGGGCAGGCCGGCCTCTAACTCTCAGGACCTGGATGTGGAGCTGAGCCAATCTCCTTTAGGACATCAGACCCATGGTGGGTGGGACTCAGGGCCACCTGATCCACCTGCAGAGTGAAACCTGGCCCAGGGAGAAGAAGGGGTTATTCACGGCCACAGCTGCCAGCCAAGAGCACAGTGGCTGAGGAGTCTTGGGCTACACATTGTGTCCAAGTCCTGGCCGGGAGAGGCTCAGAAGACCCAGACTCACATGCACTGTTCACTCTTTTCCTGTGGGGTCAGAAAGGAGGGCCTGGCCATCCCAGGGGGCAGGACCAGTTTGCCCAGGAGTTCTCTGCAGGGCTCCCTGCTGGGTATGTACATGTGTGTCTACATCTCCCCTGCACCAGGTTGGGGCAGCAGGAAAGACTCTCCCCTGGACCCGCATTGACCAGCTCAAGGGCCCCACAGGATGCTTCTCCTCTGGACTCAGCATCCTCAGCTCTGGACCAGCACAGCACCCTCTCTACTTGCCCCAATTGTTCCAAAGGTTGTCCTTGAGGTCCGAGTGGAACGACAGATGGAAGCGACCCAGACAAGGGACAAATGCTGTAAGAATGAGTGAGCCCAGGAAGGAGCTAAGCGTGCATGAGGGAGACGGACTGGCAAGGCAAGAAGAGGTCGTTGAGCTGCCTCACAGAGCCGTCGTCTTTGAGCTGTCCCACAGGGCCCTCAGGGGAGCTGCTAGTCTTCAGGTGGGGCAACTGGACAGTGCCCGTCCAAGCAGCAGCCTAGGAACTTCACACCTGGCACCCAGGTTCCCGTCCCTATTCTAAAAGGACCAAGTGTCGCCCTCGTAACTTGCCTTGCTCCTCCTAGTCCCCGCCAAGCATGCCCACCCCATCCCTGCTCAGGGCTGGGGAGCTGTGGGAACCAGGGGTAACAGATAGGGCCTCTGGGTTTTATCATTCCACTTGTCAGCTGGCTGTAGGGGTCCTACAGGTGGCATAGCAGTTAAGCGTTGGGCTGCTAACTGCAAGGGCAACTCCCCCCCTACCCCCAGGCACTCCTCAGGAGAAAGATGTAAATAGTTACAGTCTCAGAAACTCACCGGAGCTGTTCCACCCCTTACCTGACTGTTATGCGTGGGAGTCAACAGGATGGCAGGGGGTACAGGTGAACCAAGCTTAGAGGTGTCCGGAGGAGCCCCTCAGGACCCAGCAGGGGTTCCCATCGGTCTGATGTCACTTCCTGCCTTTGGCAAGGGCAGCACAGAGGCTGCCCTTTGTGAGGCTCAGAGAATAAGGTCCCCAGCTCCAGGCCAGAGCCACATCCAGGATCACACACACACACACACACACACACACACACACACACACACACACACACACACGGAGCCAGGGTGGGGGAGGGAGGAGGGAAATCCCCATGACTGTCTCTGAGAGGCACCGCACTAGTGAGGTGACATCACGGGTGGAACCCAGGCAGGGTGCCCACGTGCCTGTGCGGAAGCTGCGGGCTATGGTCTCATCTCTGTCTTTCACTACCCTGGGGGAAACAGAGGCAGTAGGAACAGAGAGGCCCAGGGACTCACAACTCATGAGAGGCAGGACCCCAAAAAGGAACTCTGGTTTGGGGACTCTCTGTAAGACCAACACTTGATGATTGCTAGACCCCAGCCTTGAACCCTTGTGGTTGAAACCTGCGTTTCTGGAGCCGGACCACCCGGCTCCCCAGCCTTGCCCTATCTCCAAGCCTCAGCTCCGTCCTCACGGAGCAGAGCGCTCACGGTACCTGCCAGCTTGGTGCTGGGTGCTGGAGAAAACTGAGGCTGTAGTCACGCACCAACCACCCCCCAACCCACTCCCCTCTGCCGTTGCTAGTTTGGGGTTCCACCCCCTCAGGGTCCCCAGCAGAGCAGGCTCTCTCTCACCTTGCGGTCCTCCTCCCGCTCCGGAGCGGAGCTGCAGGTGTCCCCGGGGCCGCTGGAGGGCATCTTGGGCAGCTGGGCGGTGGGAGGCAGGCTGGGGCTGCGCGGGGCTGGAGGGCAGCTTGGCTTTGGGGAAGGAATTATCGTGACTTTTTTTTGGTAACGAAGCAAGCGTTAACACTTAAACATAGATGCCGGTGCCGAGCCCCCGGTGGTACGCCGTCTCTGCTGCCTGTGGGTTTGCCCTTCCGAAGGCTCCTCCTGTAGGGGAGAGAGGAGGGTCAGAAGGGCAGGGTACCCCACCCGCAGGCCCCACCAGGCCCCCTGCCCCTCCCTGTCCGGCGCCTCAGCCCCAGGGCCACGCCACCTGTGTGCTCTCAGGCCTGGTCCCCTCTCCCCTCCCCAGCCTCACCTGCCCCAAGCTCAGGCTGGGCCAGCAGCCCCGAGAGCAGGGGAGCCCGAGGTCCCCTCGGCCGGCTCCTCAGGGACCCTCAGAGGCAGCGACAGTCTCCCTCAGCCTCCCCGTGGCTGTGGCACCCGTGGGCACCCTTCTGGGACTTCCAGCTTCCTCCGGAGCTTCCTCCCTCCTCCTCATGTCTGTTCTTTTCCTTTCAAAGCTTCCCGCACCCTCCCTCCCACCTCATCCGCCCCCTGGGAAATCCCAACCACCCCAGAGGTCCCCAGCACGACTACATTTTCCTTCACTCCCCCCCTGCCTCTCCCACCCCCCGCCCCCCATGTGGAGGAAGTGAGAAGCCGTCACAGGATGTAGAGAAATGAATGTCGCTTTTACTTCGGGACCTGCCTGTGCCGGAGCCCGCAGGAAGCTGAGGTCTGAACTCAGGCTGTGGTCAGGCGGAAGGCCTGATTTGCCCTGAGCTCGCAAGAGGACACCCTGGGCCCAAGAGACCACGGCCATGGCCACACCACCCTCAAACTGCCTCCACTCCCACTCCCACCCCAGGAACCAGTCCCTTTTGTCCCTGGGGCCGGGGGGGCTACAGTGGGCCCTCTGACCCCACACAGCTGGATGTGGGGGCATCCCCCCACTCCCTGCCCCAGGTGGGCCTCAAGGTAGTGGGATAGCAGC
>NW_022103906.1:79084750-79086760 GCF_000313985.2 Echinops telfairi | reverse complement strand
TCTCGATGAAGCTTTGTCCCCCAGCGGACTCCACCTCACAGCAACCCCCACGGAACGGAACAGCCCCCCCAGAACACAAAGGCCCTTCCCCCACCCCCACAGCAATGGCGCCTGTCTGCTCCAAAGACTTCTCTCGGCTCCCTGGGCAGGAGTCCTGCCAGCTCCAGTCCCCTCCGTGGAGCCTCTGCCCATTTGATACTACAAATCACACACACACACACACACACACACACACACACACACAGTCACCTTTGAGGAGATTCTGACTCATGAGCCCCCAGGGTGTCAGACTAGTGTTCCACAGCTGGGGACAATGGCTCCCTCCTGACCTTTTCTCTGCAGCACCCCTAGGACAAGAACTGCCAATCTTTCCGTAGCAACCCTTCCCACCACCCAGAGACCTCCAAAGACTCGCGATCCCCCTAAATCAAAACCTGCAAAGGACCACAGAAGATAAAAGCAGAATCCGCTTAGAAAGAGCGCTGAGCTTGGCGTCGGCACAAGTTCTGACCTGGCCTTGTCTGGCCCTCAGTCTCCTCATCAGTAAAAGGGGAGCAGGGGACTAGATGGAACTAGTGGGGCTGGGTCTCCGAGACCTCTTCTAGCCCTGGGGGGGTCAGGCTGCAGGGAGAAAACCAGTCCTGGAGGCCACCTGGGAGGCCAACAGGAGGGAAGGGAGGAGCAGAACTCCTCAGAGTTCAGGAGCCCCAGAGAGGGGTCGTGTGGAGACCCAGACACGAGGGACAAGAGGCTGAGAAGCCTTTAGCTGAGGAGGTCCGGGAACACCAGGGGCGGCTGTGCCACCCGAGCGGCTGCAAGAGACAAGCAGGTTCAGGGAAGAGACGAGCAAGTTCGGGAGGGAAGGTCACCACAGGGAAAAGCAGAACCCCCGCGCGCACGGGCATTGACCCTGAGGGCAGGCACCCAGGAAGGAATAGGAAATGCTCTTTCCTCCTCCTTCCTTTGGGCCAGGACCTTGACATCTGAGCTGCACGAACCACCCTCATAAAATATGCAGCTGCCCTGGGTCCCTTTAGGAGACTTGGCGAGCCAGCCCTGACCGTGAGTGCCCCTCAGAATGCCCCCTTGTGTCTTCCAAACTCGCCCAGATTGTGGCAAGCCAGATTTGCTAGGGGGCCCCACCTGGTGACCCTAACCCCAATCCTTGACAGTGCTTCCCACCTCCGCTTAGGAATGCCACTCATCCCTCAAGCAACTCTGCCGATGGGAGTGACCTGCTTCTAGGCCCAGAGCCCTAGCCCAGCATGCATCGGGCACTGCCAGCCCTTCAACACCACCCTGCTGCTTCCAGCACCGAAGCGTCTTGTCAGCCACTTGGAGGGTGCACCGCAAAACCATGCCGAGCGCCTTTTATGGTCTCCATGCTTCTTGTTTCCACAGCGGGCATCAATTAGGTTGATACTACACAACTTTATAAAAGCACCCCACCTTTTTTAATGGAACCCCTTCATGAAAATGTCTTGGTCTGTCATGTCTGACATGGCCACTGTCATCACTTGAGTTACAAAACCATCACAGAACATGCATCGGGCATTTGAATAGGCACACCCATTTTTGCAAACTTGTATCCACTCAACAGCAATGGGGTTTGGAATCCCACTTTGAAGCTCGGTGGGAAGATCTTTTTAACAAGAGCTGAAGTCGCAGCAGCAGGCTGAGGAGGAGAGGAGACACCCACCAACTCCATTTGGGGATCTGGAAACCAGGCTGCCATGGATTGAACTATGTCGCCCTACAATGTATGTGTATGGGCCAGGCAGCTACATAATGATCTATGACCTGGCAGTTGTGTACTGACGTTGTGTTAGTCTGGGTATTTTAGAGAAACAAATCCACAGAAACTCATGTAGAAGAGAGAGGCTTATATATAGGCTAAGTGCACATGAAGAAAACATCCCAACCCAGTGCTGCCAAAGCCCACAGTCCAACATTAACCCATATGTCAGACACCAATCCACAAAGTCCTCCTCCATCTCACAAAACACACAC
>NW_022103906.1:79082635-79084050 GCF_000313985.2 Echinops telfairi | reverse complement strand
CTCACAGCTGTTGAAAGAAGACAAGGATCTTCCTAAGAATGGACAGACAGAAAGCCTTCCCCTACAGCTAGGTCCTTGAATTCAGACCGTGAAAGCGTTAATTTCTGCTATAACAGGACCAGGTAACTGAGACGTGGGCCTGTGACAGCCAAGTTTCAGACAGCAGCACAGGTGAGTCCTCAGCAAACACAAGGCACGCTTGCACCAGGTACCTGGAGGACGAGGGCAAGACGGATGTGTGTGAGAGATCAAGAGGACCGGATAACGGGAGCAGAATCCCCAGCTCCGTCTCCCACCACCAGAAAGTTGACTCTCCGAACAGGATTCCTTGCAGAGAGGCATCTAAGACAGCTGGGGCTAAAGTTAGCACAAAGCCAAGGTGATCATATTGTTAGCGTTAGGTGCTGCCAATTTGTTTCTGACTCACAGAGATCTTGTGTGCCACAGAAGGAAACACTGCCTGGCCTTGTGCCCTTGTCACAATGGTTCTCATGTTTGAGCCCATCGATGATACAGCCTCTGTGTCCGTCCATCTTGTCGAAGATGTTCCTCTTTTTCACCACCCCACTACTTTACCAAGCGTGATGTCCTTCTCCAGGGACTGGTCTCTCCTGAGAATCTGTCCAAACACATGTGAGGAAGCCTCGCCATCCTTGCCCCAAAGGAGAAAGCCTCTCTGGCCTGTACTTCTTCCAAGGCAAACCTGTTTGTGATGATGAGGTACAGTAAATGCTGATATTATGTCCACTGGACTCCTGGGACACCGGCAGTCAGATCTTTCCCTTCTCTAAAAAAAAAAATGTACCCAACCAAGAAGAAAGGCCTACGGACACCAATACTGACATTAGTATCGAAGGGTGTCAGAATGACTTCTTCTTCACTCGTCAACCAACGTGAATCTGACAGCAGACCAGGGCCATCAGCATGCTCAGGGCTTCCAATCCACTTTTCAGTGCCCTGTCCCTAATCCTGAACAGATGACCAAAACCTACAGGGCATCTGAGGGGAGCCATCAAGAGGGCCAATGAGAAACCCAAACCAATCCACAACCACCGCCAACCCCCCAACCACGAGGAAACAGACTCGATGCATAAGGCTCGTCATCCCCGGGGCCAAGAAGGCGATATTATTTGAAAGGAACACTCCGAGAACAAAGAAGGTCTCTTAGAAATTCAGATTGTTAGCAAAACACAAACCTCTACGGAAGGGTTACTTGATGAGAACGCAAGATGTGAAATGGGAGAGGAGAATAAGAGAATTATAGAATTGGTCCACAAGCATCCAAGCCGGAGTATTAGGAGTTACAGAAAGAACAGGGACGGGTGGGGATGGGAACGAGAGAAAATTATCGGTGAAATCATTCCCAAACATCTGCATGAACTGAAAGGCACGTATATTTGCCTAAAGACGACACC
>NW_022103906.1:79070008-79081918 GCF_000313985.2 Echinops telfairi | reverse complement strand
ATCCCACTGTCACAAGGTGATTCTGGTGGTACACAGCAATCCGATACAGGGTTTCCGAGGTTGTAATTTTTTTTTTTTTAAAAGGAAAGATTTAAAAAATGAAATGTTCAAAAAGGGAAGATTTTTTTCTAAATTTATTTTGTGGAGAGCATACCACAGTAACATGGTTTCTGCATGTGCCATTTAGTGATCTTGGTGACTCTCTTGCAGCGGGGCAACCATTTGCACCTTCTCTCATTAACAAATACAGGAGGGGGATGGATAAAAGAAAAGTGGGTGAAGGGAGACATCGGTCAGTGTAAGACATGAAAAAATAATAACAATTTATAAATTATCAAGGGTTCATGAGGGTGGGAGAGGGAGAGGGGAAAATGAGGAACTGATACCAAAGGTTCAAGTAGAAAGAAAATGTTTTGAAAATGATGAGGGCAACAAAGGTACAAATGTGTTTGACACCAGGGATGTATGTATGGATTGTGATAAGAGCTGTATGAGCCCCAATAAAATGATATTTTAAAAAGATGAAGTAAATACACACTTGCTGTATGAAAAAAAATAGAATTGTGTTTGCATAAGCTGAAAAAAAAAAGCAACTCATGACCCCATAAGGTCTCCATCTCATCTTTCAGATATGAATTATAATTCATATCTGAATTATCATTTCAAATACGAATTCAAATGTGAATTCAAACATGAATCATCCCACGTAGACTGGTGTCAACATGGCACAATGTCCAGGTAGACAGACTGACTTGAAGATGAGGCTGCAAATTTTTATGAGAACAGACAGCCTCATCTTTTTTTCCAGAGCAACGGCTGGTGGGTTTGAACCGCAGACCTTGCGGTCACCAGCCCAACACTTACTCAATGGTGTCACCGGGGCTCTGACACCAACCACAGAGGGAGCCAGCTCAGATGCAAACCACAGACTCGAGCATGTTGAGCGCTGTCATTGCCACGTCCTCTGCTGCTGAACCACCCTTCAAACCTGAGGTCACTGCAGGTATACCCCTCAGTGCGGGCACTCTTGCTATCTGAACTCCCGAACTGAGTGGATCGTGGTGTTGAGGACAGCTGTCCTGGAAAATGTGTTCTAAATAGGGAAGTAAAGACAGCAATCAGAAGACACGAGATCCAGAAACCAGGGACTCCTGTGAAAGAAATCCCACAGATGATCACCAAAGGAATCCTGGACCTTCACCTGCAACAGGCCCCGTGCGCACAGAGCCACCGGCCCAGAGAGGAAAAGAATGGGTGATTCCAAAGATGGAATGGAAATCTTCAGTACCTGGTATGGCTGCTCTTACGTAAAGCTATCCCGAAGGCTATTAGAAAGTGTGGGTAGTATCGATTGTGATGAGTTGTACAAGCCCCCCAAAATGATTTATAAAAAAAAAAAGAGAGAGAGAGGTAGCAATTAGCAACACGTACGAAAAACACAATGCAGCTGATAACAAACAAACAAGTAGTGATTAACTTTAGGTCAAACCAAAAGAAAGGAAAGTCTAATTTTAGTAGACTACGTGGCTCAGCTCTGAAAGCAAGACATAATCATCGTACCACTGCACGCTGACTTCCTAAATGCACGTTGTTGTTATGCACCGTCAAGTGGATTCCACTGATGCCCCGTGGCCCTATGCCCAGCAGGACCAAGCACCATCTGCTCCTGCCCTATCCTTACAATCACTCCTACTGTTGCAGCTAGTGTGCTACTCTATCTCACCAAGGGTCTTCCTCTTTGTTGAGACCCTCCTACCAAGCCTGGTACCCTTCTCCTGGCCCTGGTCTGTCCTGACAACAGCTCCAAAGACAAAATGAAATCTCTCCATCCCCACGTCGAAAGAGCATCCTGGCTGTTCTTCTGAGACAGATGTGTTTGTTCTTCGGCAGCCCTGAACACCCGAAGTCAAAGGCATCAATCCTTGGGTCGTCCTTATTCAGGGTCCAGCTTTCACTTGCATGTGAGGCGACTGAAAATTCCACTTCCAGAGTCAGACACACCTTAGCCTTCCAAGTGACAACGTGCAAGAGGTCTTGGGTAGCTGATATGCCCAATGTGATCCATGGGTTGATTTCCTGACTGCTACTTCAATGGGTATTGATTGTTGATTCCAGGAAAAACCCCTGACAGCAGCCATCTTTTCTACGCTGACTGTGGTGCTGCCTCTTGGTCCAGTTGCGAGGATTTTGGCTTTCTTCGTGTTTAGGTGAAATCCATGTTGAAGGGTGTAGCCTGTGAGCGTCATCCGTAAGTGCTTCAGGTCCTCTTTGCTTTCAGCAAGCAAGGTGGCGTCATCTACATATCACAGGTTGCCGGTGAGTCTTCCTCCAATCCTGATACCGCATTCTTTTCCCCACAGTCCAGCTTTTCAATGAAGCATAGATACATGTATTTCAAACAGTGCATGGGAAATGGAGTTAAAAGATAATGGAATTTTTCCATGATGAAATTTTGAAGGCCCCTCCTACACACACACACACACACACACACACGTTTGTATGTGTGTGGTATATGCTTAGTCATTTTTCTATTGCTGAGGTTAACAAATTACTCAGTGGCTTAAAACAACTCAAATTTACCCTGTGCAGTTCCCAGTCAGTGCTGGTCCTCGCAAGCTGAGACATGGGGTTGGTAGGGCTGTGTGCTTCGGGAAGGTTCTAGAGGAGAATCCCATTTTCATGCCTTTTCCAGATTCCGAAGGCTGCCTGGGAAGTGCCTTTTTCACTGCATCCCCCCTCCCCCCAGTGCTATATCCCCTTCTCTACCTCCCCTGTCTGCCCCCCTTTCATTTAGAACAGTGGTTCTCAACCTTCCCAATGCTACGGCCCTTTAACACAGTTCCTCATATTGTGGTGAATGCCCCCCAACCATAAAATTATTTTTGTTGCTACTTCATCACTGTCATTTTGCTAGTGTTATGAATCGGGCGACCCCGTGAAAGGGTCGTTTGACCCCCAAAGGAATCACGACCCACAGGTTGAGAACTGCTGATTTAGAAGGACCCCCATGCTTACCTTGGCCCACCCTGACAATCCAAGATCACCCTCTCGTCTCGGGATCTTCAACTTAATCACACCTGGAAAGTCCTGTGACACCGTCACAGGCCCTGCAGAAGAGGACCTGGGCGTCTTGGCAAAAGGGAGGCATTCTTCCACCTGGTTGGCCAGGTAAGAGAGCCAGTTCTCACCTTCTAAAGAGACAATCAATGGGGATTTCCTAACTCTGGCACATCACACATATGCACATGGAGCACAGACATGGTGGGGTCTAGTGGCTGGGAGAATCCGCTGAAAGAACGGAAAGCGGCTGCCTCGGGGAGGACGAAGAGGCTGGCAGTAGATGAGCAGCCACTGCATTTGCATTTTGTTACAGGCCTTTCAGGCAGTTTGATGGCTTCCACCCTATGCACAGAGCACTTGGAGAAGGTGTATGGACATGATTTTTCAAATCCACCCACCCATCAGGAGCTGCCCTTCCACGCAGTTCTAAGTCCTTCCCCCCTCTGTCCTTGCATGAAACATCACGTCCCACAGAGTCACCACGATCTGCGCCTCACGCCCACCCCGAGTTCCATCACCGGCTACAAAAGTGGTGGTGCCCTCCCCCGCCCCACCCAGAATGTTGACTTCTCCAAACACATCATTTCCACCAACCCGCGCCCATGAGCCACTTGGAATGCAGCCTTTACACTCCTCCAAACTGCCGTGTGCATGACGGGGCTGCCCACACCCCTAACTCCCTCCGGCTCCCCCACATATGACTACAGAGTCCCAACCCAACCAGCTTCAGGAGCCTCTAGCTGCTTCTGCCACGTCAGCTCCCACCAGCAGTGCCACTGCATTGTCCCCAACACCGTCACCACCCCCTGCACCCACCCACTCACACCTCATCGGCAGCACTGCCCCAGCAGACCAGCCCCCATCTGCTCCCCATCCCTGTGCCAGCCCGCCCCACACCAGGCTGCCATCTCCCGGACCCAGCTCAACAAGGGCCCACTGACAATTACCGTCTTCCAAATACAAAACCATAATTGCCCATAAGCCGAAACCCCATGCTCCGCTGGGAACAACCCTGCTGTTGTCTCCAGTAAGAGCGTCTTTCTCTCCGCAGCAACTCTATCCAAATCACCCAGATAGTGCCTGGCCATCTCTGTGAGTAGCCCTCCCTCCCTCTCTCTGCAGGCTACCTGTCTTAGGGTAGACTTCAGTTACTTTGTTTGGTCTCTCTGGCTCCCGGCTCCCCGCGTCCACTGGAAGACATGCTCCGTGGGATCGGGGCAGTGGGTGAGCCGACCCGGCTGCCCACCCCAGCCACAGCGTGAGCAGGTGACTAGACTGGGCTGATCGGAGGCCTTCCCAGAACTTTATGCCCAGACTTTGGAAAGAGGTTAAGCCGGTAGGATGTGAGTCAGGAGCTGCTGGCTACTGTCTCCCCCGTGGGGACGAGTTCGAGGAGACTTTGCTGGAGAATAAAGAACCTGGAGGTAAAAGTAGAGGACCGAGCTTTGGAGCCATTTGGAGGGGGGCCCTAGAGCTACCTGACCCCGGAGGCAGGGACATCCCTGGCCCGCCCCCCACCCCCCAGTTGAGCCTTTTGCTGCTTTGGGTGGGCGGGCAGTCTGTGACTTGTGCTAGTATAAGCCCGACTGACCCCAATCTCTGTGTCAGGAATAACCCCCTCAGAGGAGGCAGGGCACAGAGTCAGATGTGCGGTTTGCATTCCGACTCTGGCCTCACTACTCAGCCGCAGTGTGATCGGAGGCTGAACCGTGCCACGGTCTCCTCACCTGTAAATCGGGGGGAATACCACTGCTCACCGTAAAGGCTGTTGTCGGGACGGAAAGGAATCGCATTAGAAATGGTGACAAGGCCTTTTTGGTCTCGGGCGCAGAAGCGAGATGATGAGGGGTACGTCATCCTTGGGAAAGTGTTGCAGTCAGACGCACACCTTGTGCCGCTGCTGTGACTCCAAGGCCTGCCACCTCCAGAAGCCGACCTGTGGCAAATGTGGCTGCCCAGCCAAGCGCAAGAGAAGGTAGAACTGGAGTGCTACGGCTAAAAGGCGAACTACCACCGGTACTGGTCGAATGAGACACCTAAAAATTGTCTCCCGCAGATTCAGGCGTGGATTCCACGAAGGAACAACAACTAAACCCAAGAGGGCAGCTGCTGCAGCGCCAAGTTCATCTTACGGATTTCAACATTTAGTTGTGCAATAAATGTTCTCGTATTAAAAATGCCAAAAAAAGAAAGAAAGACATGGTGACAAGGACCAAGTGGCACAGAGTAAACGCTCCCTGGCTCTAAACAGTGACTAGTCTCTGCCTGACCCAGGTCTCAGCAGCCTGTCCTTTCCTGAAGGCCCCCGTGTCCTGTGACTGCCCATCCCTCCAGCAGCAGGAACACGAGGTCAGTGCCCTCTGAGGCATCAGGTCCTGTGTCAGAGAGCCCAGTCCCGGTATCTCTCGGTACCCGCACACCACACACAGACCCTCTGAAGTGAGTGGGGCTTGCTCTGCCCATTTGCCACATGAGAGCAGGGAGCTAGTGGGAGGTCACTAACCTTGTGATTAGTAGCCCTACATTTATAATACAGTGCCAGCAGGTCTCCTTTTCCAACACTAACCCACCCACAGCCAGCAAGTTGCTTCTGACTCAGGGTGACCCCATGTAGGATTTCTGAGGCTCCAGATCTCTTGGAAATATAATCAAATCAACCTCAAATTCATTGCCATCGAGTCAATTCCAACTCCTAGCGACCTCCCGGGAGCAGGTTAGTTTCTTGGACTAAAGTACGGCTAAATAAGAACAGCATGCATCTATTCCAACTCCCCTGTAGGCTGTTAGAGATGTCTAGAAACAGATCCTGATTGCAACCTAGGACTTGTCTCTGGATGGTTGGAAGGAGCTGAAGTTGTTCTCTAGGCACAGAGGAGCCCAAGTTTCCAAGTGGGCAGTCAGAGGGACTTCCCACATTACGGCACTAGGCCACCCGGCTGAGTCCTGGGGAGAGTGGGCCACGTGGTCCCTCATGGGGTCTGCTGCCTCCCCACTGGCTCATAGGCCCGCATCTGTGCGTTTCTCTAAGTGTTCTAGACTACTCTAAGGAATGGCCCACATCTGCCAGCTCCAGACCCTCTTCGCTTAACCACTGTCTCTCGCCCCTGGTCCCTACCCAGTACCTCTGAAAACAACCAACTTTGAAGACCTTGATCCAAAGGGGAAAATGCTTCCACCAGGGGACACAAAGATAGGCCTGCTGGAGAACAGGAATCCACCTTGCGATTTTGGATCCCACGGACTCAACAGACCAAAGTGGCATTACTCCACAGGCTGGAGAGATGGAACCTGGTCACCAAAGAGAAACTGGGGTACTGCTAGGGGACAAGGGGGATGGTTTCTGAAACCCCAGGGCTTCTCTTCAGTGCCTCTTAGAATGTCCATGGCGAAGAGTAAAGGTACTAGAAAGCTATAGCAATAAGAATACGAGAGAGAGAAGGAGGGGAAAAGGGAGGGAATAAAGAAGGAAGACACAAGGAAACAGAATTCAGATCCTTAGGTTTGGGTCACTCCACCAATTAAAGAACCCTGACCAGCTGAGGTTCTGGCTAAGCAGGGAAGAAATGTAGAATAGAAAGGAGGAAGCCATGATTTTCAGGTATGGCTTTGTGATCAAGTGTAGAAATGAGAACTGCAGTAGCTTTACATATGTCCTAATTACTTGACGTGTGTGTATGGTAAAACACTTTTTTTCCTCCCCAATATTTTATATTCATATATAAATTGTTGGAAGTTAACTTTATCATTTATTCTTTGGGCAGCAGGATATTCACTGAAAACATGATTGACTTTGAGAAGTTATTACTGTAGCTAGCAATTGATAGAATGATTACTGGGACTCAGCATTTGGGAGGAAAGGTGAGGGCAACTGTGTCATGTTAAATCAAAATATAGACTTATCTTCTTGCTCAAGAGTTCAAATGTATGTAGAAGGATACAGATGGAAGTGGTGTGCCCAAGGGGGTAGACTGTGCTAGCTATAAATTTATTCACCCTTCATTGTCTGCTCTGTGAGAATGGTGATGGGCCCTTTCAGCTAGACCCAATCAGATGCCAGTTACCACTCTGAAAGACCACTAACTCAAGACAAGCAGAGCTATTTCGGTGATGTGAGTCCCAGTGTGCTCCTTTGCTTGGCTGAGGAAGGGAGACATTTTCTTTCACTGTCAGATATATTCCATCTCTGTAGTTGCACTGAACAACTTTGACAGTCAGCTCTCTTGCTCTGGACACCACGTCAGGCTCGCCTTCAGCTCACCTTCAGTTCTTCGGACTTGAGCCAGCAGCCTATTGCCAGACCAGACTCACCAGTTTCTGCAGCTTCACAAGTCAACAGCCTGATCTGGTGTGAATGGAAATCCCCCAGACAGACATCGAAACTACGGATTTCAGACTTGCCAGCCACCACAACCACGTGAGCCATTGACTTCCTAGATGGTCTGTGAGTTCTGGGAGACGCCGCAGTGAACTGAAGAACCTGGAGGTGTGAGGACGAATACTGAGGCTGGGGATGAGTGGGTGGCGGATCTCACGAATGGTGGAGTGGTGTAGCATTTTGGAAAAGTTGGACCTAGGGGGTCTATTAACCTCCACCTCACTAGGACTGACCTGATGCAGCTGCTCCTAATGGAACTTAGCTTCCCTTTGCTATCTGGCTTGACTTTAAGCTTTGCCAAGTAGAGGGCACTGGAGCGAACTTACAGGAAGAAGGAGTTTGCCTTCCTGGTTGGGGTGTGCTCTCTCGGAGGGTTTCTGCATGTGGGCAACCTCCAGCCTCCAGGCTCTTGCTGCATGAGCAGCTTCCCCGAAACCCTGCTCCCACCTTGAAGTTAGCTTCCGAAAACGCCAAGCTCCTGCAGCCCAGGCGCCTCTCCAGCCGTGTGGCCTGCGCAGCCTCCAGCCCCCAACTCCTACAGCTTCCTAGGGCCCAGCTTCTGAACTGCTCGTGCCTGTATTCCGGAGGCTTTCCCAGCACCCAGCACCTGCAGTGAGGGTGCTTCCCCAATGTCGGGTGCCTGCAGCACACAGCTTCTCCAGCAGCTGGCTCTATCAGGGAATGGCAGGCGGCGGCAGCCAGCAGCTTGATCCAGCAGCCCTCTGGGGTGGCTTACTCACAATGTACCTTTAATGGGGACACCTCCCCATGGATGACTTTCCCTGGCAACCAAAGGGACAGATGTCCCATCCGTTCTAGAGAATTTCCCATGAGTTCTACACCCTACCAACTTTCCTGCCATCCTGAGCACAGTGGCCGAGCCTTCTCTGACAGAGTCCAGATGTTAGCTCTAGGGGTCCCTTCCTTGGACCCTCTAGCTCAAGCCTATGGGTAGTGGCTGTTTCTTATATTTGCTCTTCCTGTGCCCTTTGGAATTCTCGTTACTTCTTAATAACTTAATCCCTCATTACTCAACATCCACCTCCCCCAATTATGGTTAATAATTCCTTGTATTAAACTTGCCTTATTCAAATTACCAGGCACTTTGTCTCCTGAATGGACTCGGACTGACACAGTCACCCACGGTCTCCTGGGGTCTTTTTTCCATCCTCAGGGTCCCCGAGCCCTGTTCTAGCTCCCTTCCAGGGAAGTGTTCCCTGGGTCACGCCCATATTCAGCCGTTGTGCATTGAGTGCCATTGTCGGCTGAAGCAAAGCAGCACTGGGGTGAACAGGAGACCCCTTCTTCTTGGAAGCTCACACCTAAGGAGATTCTCCAGCACGCTGGCCACCCTCCCCACCCCCACCCCATGGCCACTCCCTTAGCAATGGGTTCCAGATTCTCTCCCACTCTCAGCCCCCCCTCCCTCCAGCTGCCATGGGGTCACTCTGCCTGGAGCTTGTCTCTAAATTCTATTCCTCTGACATATTTGGACTTAACCTAGACCTCCTGCCACGAGGAGCGCCATCTTTCCTTAGCTATGGTCATCCCGCCTAGATGACTTGCATCCACCAAGGCTCTTCGAGGGCCGGGTTCCTCACCTGTGTGGAAATGGCACCTGCTGTCGACCCTGCTGCTGGAGCTCCCAACCCTGGAGAACTCAGGCTCCACTTTCCCCCTGCACCCCATGTTCCTGCAGGCACCCGAGCCTCAGGCCTCTCCACTCCAACCCTCTCCTCCAGGTGGTCACGTTGTCACAGGTCTCTCCGCCCCCCAACCCCTTTCCTCCTCCTCAGTCAAAACCCTATGAAGCCTTTGTACCCACAGCAACAAATCAATGATAAAAAGAAGCCCACACTGAACCTAGGAAGCCCGAGGACAGTGTCCCTACGATAAGGTGACCAGACGTCCAGCTTTTGGCGGGACAGTCCTGATTTTTGGTTTTTTTAAAAAGCCCCAATTTTTGGAAAGAATGCACAACGAGCTAGGGTATATGGTTTTTGGCTGCCATGTGGCTATTTCACCAGGATATGAGTTTTATCAATGGTGTCCCACTTTACCAATGTTAAAATCTGATCACCTTACCCTACGACCGACCGTGGTGAGGGATGCTCACCTCCGTGAACACACGACAGCCCACTGAATTGCACAGTCGTGGGCGACCTGGATGGCATGGGAGTCAGTGTCTAAAACGATGATTCAGAAAACCTACGATACCGATGGTTTCCGCGGACCAACCCCTCCAACCCCCGTGCCCTGATCTGCCGCTGTGGGCTCTCTACAGTTTGGTTCTGACCCAGTGTCCAGTTGTCCCAGCTGACCCTGAATCCAGTCACTCTCACAGCCCCAAAGTCCTCAGCCTCCCCTGTGTGTCTCTAAGTCCATGCTCACAAAACTCCCTCCTCTGTGATGGCGGCCTCTCCCAGAGTGCCCACGCAGCCTTGGTGCCTCCGTCCACTCCCACCTCTGGATCCCCTCCCACTTTCCTCTCCGAAGCCCACCCAGGGGGCTTGGAATCCATGTCTGCAGTGTGGAAATTTAGCGCTGCACAAATACACGTGTGAACGCATCTGCTCTCATCTGGCACCCCTGCGGGTCCCCCCGCCCCCACCGAAGCCCACGGGGCCAACCGCCCCTATCTCCTGTGGCGGGTGACCCTGGAGGCAGAGAGGACTGTGTGGAATCACTCCCAGGCAGCTGCAACATCCCCAGCACAGTGCTGCGGTGCCTAGAGTGACCCCCCACAATCCCCATTCCAGGGGTCGCCTGGCAGAGTCCCCAGGGGGCTGTGACAGTGGATGGCCCTCCTCAGGAAACTCCTAGGCATCCACTCCACCCTGTTCAGGCCACAAGTCCACCCTGTGCACTCACCCACACTGCCCTGAGATCCCCACGTCATGGGGGTGGTGAGGGGCCCAAGTCAGGGTGCCAGTGACCCACCTTGCAGGCCCCCTTGGGGCCCAGTTCTTGGCTTCCTGCGAGCTCCCTCTCCCCACATGCCCATGCACTTGTCCTCTACCCCCACTGTGCCCCATCCCCCGCCCCACTGCCAGGTCCAAGCCACCCAAGTGACTGACATCAATCAACCACCAGTGAACCCTCCTGGGTCACAAGAAGGCGAGCACCTTGGGTCTCCCCCGGCCTGGGAACAGGCCTCCTCCTGTGGAAATATAAGCTCCCAGCTCTACACTGCCCCCTCCCTTCAGTAAAGCAGGAAGGAGCCTGCTGCAATCACAACTTGGCCTTAGTCTGCTTCCTCCTCACCCTTGGCCGCAAACAACACATCCATTCGTGCAGAGCCGGGGTCGGGGGGTCGGGGAGTGCCTTCAGAGATGAAGAGGAGTCCCAGGTGTGGAACAGCACATCTGGGAATCACTGTTCCCTGTTCCCAGCAGCCCCAAGACACAGGCCTGGGCCGGCCCCATCTCAGTGAAGTGTAGCCACCTTCTAAGCTCCCAAGGGTGGTTTGGCCAGCTCCAGCATCAAATCCTGGCCCTGCCACTCAGACACCCTGGCTTCAGTTGACTCATCTGTAAAATGGGGTGAGCGGGGAAAGGGGGGGGCTTGCCTCATCGGCCTCTCTGAAGCTGTTCCTGGTCCAAGCCGCGTCCTTGGCACCTGGTAGGCCCTCCAAAAGTGGCTATGCCTTGGTTTTTAGTTGTTGCTATGCGATTGCTTTGGCCCAAAAAGGCAATCTAGACTCTGCCCCAGGCCCACACCCAGGTATCCCCAGGAATGTGCTCACCAGGAGTCGCTGCTGCTGGATGCGCCCCACTCTCCCCGACCACCCTGCCCCAAGCCATGGAGAACCATTTTACCAGGGACTCCGCACCTGCCAGGGTGGCTGTAGGAGTCTGTTCCAGTGAAACAACACCCTCCTGCCCCCCCCTCCCAACCCCCCCACCCCCAACACAGGCACACACGCAGCACACACCACACACCGCACTGCTAACCTTCGGACTCAGAGGAACCCAGGCCAGGGTGAGCCAGGGGCCTCACCACACACTTGGCCCCTACGATATGGGCCCCAGAGGCCTTTGCAAACCAGCTTGGGAGCCTCCTCACCATTCATGACATCGTTGTGTGAGAGAGTACAAAACACCACCTTCTGAACAAACATTTGCCACGGAGTTCCGTCCAAAGCTTCGACCTGCCCGTGCTTGGAAAGTAATGGCGCAAGGAGAGCAGACTGCACCACCATGGTCTGCCTCTGCAAAATTAATACCAGTGATCGAAACGGCTCGGTGAACAACGGCCATTCACCCCCACACACCGTGCAGCATGACTGCGCCAATCATGAAGGCGATGCCTCATGAATTCGGCTGTACGTTTCCTCGGAGGACACTGCCACACCCTCCCTTCAGGTAGGCCCGGCTTCCAGAAGGCCACTCGCATGGCATGCTGGCCTATGGGCCTGCCCACAACCAGAGAAACGCGCAGTCCCTACTCGCCCCCATGCCTGACCAGAGCCAGCC
>NW_022103906.1:79059929-79069664 GCF_000313985.2 Echinops telfairi | reverse complement strand
CTGGGACACCCCAGGCCTCTCCCTCACCCCGGGCTGTCTTTCTTGGCCCCCTTGCTCTCTCCTCCCCACACAACCAGGGCAAGTGCTGCAAGGCCCTCCCCCTCCCTCACTGTAAAAGAGAAAGGAGCTGGCCTCATGCCCCCGGAGCTCGGCCGATGCTCGTCCAGCACATTGTGGTGACCCAGGCCTGGGAAAGGAAGAGAGCCCAGGAAACACGATACATGGACCTTCCTAGGAGCATGGAACTTGAAACAGGGGGGTCGGGGAGTGGGGACAGAGCGACAGGCCTTTGGGTAGCGGAAGAGCAGGAGGAAACTGAAGGAGTGAGAGAGGGAAAGAAGGAGAGTGTGCCCATGTGCGGTGATCGTCCCCCCGCAAACACCTGGAGGGCAGTCTGTGCAAGTCTCTGGAGATAGACGTGTGACTCGCAGCTCAGCTTTCAGGCCGGAAGCGACATGTGGAACAAATAAAAGCGCAGGCACCCGTGGGGTCATCCCCACTCAGCAGATAGCAACATCGAGGCTAAGAGAGGTTAAGTGACCTGCCCAGTTGGCACCACTGGGAAGCAGCAGGGCCAAAATGGAGCCCCTGTGTGTGCAGTGCCCCGTCTGGTGCCCAGGCTGCCTCTTGCTTCTGTCCAAGGTCCAGGGATGCTGGCTGGCTCACGGCATTTTCCTAAAAATCCTTTGGAAACTGCTCCCTGATGATATGTCAAAGGACACACAAAAGACTTACTCCTAGTTCGGAGAAGCCATTTGTTTGGGTTGGCTGTCCCTGCCTTGTCCCCGCCCATCCCTGTTGACCTGCTGCTGAACACAGAGTGACAGAGATCTGGCAGCTTCTCACGCATAGACTCTTCGATTCACAGCTGAGGCTCAGAGGATGAAGTGACTTACCCAAAGTAATGCAGCTGGTTGGTGGTGGCCTCAGGGCTGAGCCCATCGGCCCAACTTTTGGGGGGAATTACTGAGAAGCCCCCAGATACTACCATCCCTAGTGCATGTGGGGCAAACTTCTGGTTCTATCTCCTCAAATATCGGCAGTTGCCTACCATTTATGAACCCAAATATCTCTGCCTTGCTAGTCTACCCACTGGACGTCACCTCCTCATCTTCTGACCCAGGCTCATTTGAGGTCCCCTCCCCTGGAACCCACTCCCACATCTTCCCAGACTCCCTCTCAACCAGCTCAACGAAACACCAATGCACCCCTCTTGCACCCCTTAGTGAAAGGCATCGCCACTCCTAGAGTTAGCTGAGCCAGAAATCTGAGGGTCACCCCACTCTTATCCCATGACCCCTCCATTCCTACCGACCATGCTTCCTAAACATCTCACAAGCCATCCTCTCTTCCCTGCCCACTCTGGCCCTCAGAGCAGCCCCCCTGAATTTCTGTGCCAGCCTTCTACCAGAGCATCCCAAGCACACCTGCCTCCCCCTCCATGATGCCGGGGAATGGTCCTTCTCAAAACAGACATAAACATACCCCCAAGCCCCACCCCCATCAGTGGGTACCACGCGGCCTTCCATGGTCCAGTCCCAGCACATCCTCCTGACCTCCCATCCCACAGTTCTACAGTCCAGCCCTATCAGCCCTGGAAATGCCCTTATCCACCCCACCGGGCTAACTGCTCTCTGCCCTTAGAGACTCCACTAAAGCAAAATCTTCTTTCCTGACCTCCCCGGTTCCCCCTGAGCTATGCTTCCTTCTGGAAGCCCCAGGGGTCCCTGGTGGAGCAGTAGTTGCAGTGGTGAAACCCTCTGGTTGGTAATTCAAACCCACCAGCCACTCCCAGGTAGCATGTCTGCGTCTGTCAAGAACCCAGTGTAGCATTTCTACTCTAGGAACCTACCACGCATCAGCGACCACTTGAAGGCAGGGGTCTGGCTGTGTTTTTCTCTGAGCCCTTAACACCCATGGGCACCTTGCCGAATCTCTGCTCCCCCGGAGCTGTGTGTGAGTGCTGCCTTCCTCACCACCCTCCCACCCCAACTAGCAGTCCCTCTCATCTGTTCTGGGGTCAGGGCCTGGCCCACCATCGGGCTTTACGAAATGCATGGGTGGACACTATTTGAAGATCTGAAGCCAGGGACCTTCAGGGGTAGAACCTCAGTGCCGCTGCCAGGCCGGCCGACCAGGACCCTGTGGCCTCACAGGCTCCTCAGGGCTCTCTCCGATTTAGGACTGCTGGGACAGTGTTAACAGAAGAAGGCTGAGAGGCAATGACACAGCCCCACTGGGCTCCCAGCACCAGGCAGGGCCCTCAGGCCACCACCAGCTGGGCAGGGAGCCTGGCTGGGCTGTGCATAGGGAGCAACAAGCACTACACTGTTGCTGGTAATAAACCCACTAGGAGCCCTGGCTGCGGCCGGATCCCAGGCCCGGCTATGGACTCGATCCTCCCTCCCTCCTGGACATGGGGCAGAGCCAGCCAGGCCTGAGGCCCCAGGGCCCTACTCTGATCCCAGAAAGACCAAAGGGAAAGCAAGGGAGGCGGGGATAACTCAAAGCCTGGGGGACCTGGGGGTCCCCCACAGAAGAAGGGACAGTCTACAGCGATTAATGGAAGTACATCATGCTTCCTTCCCAGAGATCAAAGGGCCGGGCCCGCCCAAGGGCTGGCTCCGCATGCATGAAGAACCACCAGTCACACACCAGCTTTACAGAGGAGGGAATAGAGCCCCAGAGAGGTCAAACTACCTGTTAGCAGGGGAAAGGGGTACTGGGGTCAGCCGGCGTCTGCTGGGGCGGGGAGCCCCTCTCCCACCAGAGTCCACTGTGGGCTCAGGGGTCGCATTAAATCAAATGCTCTCTGCCCTTCATCCGGAGAGCTGAAGAGAACGACAGGTAACATTTGTGACCTCTTAGAACAGTAGAGCCTTCTCCAGGGTCCTCTCCCCTGACCCTCAGTCACCCTCCAGTAGCCTTGGGACGATTCCCACCTAAAGAAAAGGAACACCAGCCTCCAGGGCACCTATGTGGTGCCGAGCACTGTGCTGATGGGCTGTGGTGTGAACCATTTCATCTCATCCAGGCAACACCAACAAGATGGCAATACCACTGTACCCCCGAGTCACAGATGGAACCCTGAGCTTGGAACTGGAGGAGGAGAGTTGCCCTGGGGGCCAAGGGCTGGTGTGTAAAGGGGCCCGCTCTACACTTCCCTTCCGGCCCTAATCCAGAGGGCCAGGCCCAAGGTGTGTACATCCCCCTTTGTACCTCATGCTTAACAAGCATGAGTGGTCTCAAAGGGGAAACAAAACTCCAAGAGGGTGGGGATGGGGAAGGAGGGAGAAGTGGGAGTGGTTGCTAAGGAAACAGCCTTACTCCTCCTCTGAGCTAGCATGACCAGTGGCAGGGAGAAGAGTCTAGTCTGCTCACTCCTCTACCACCTACCCCTGCCACCTGAGCACCGGCCACTTCCACAAGGGCCCCCAGGTCAAGCAGCTGAGCATAACCTGAACCACATGCCAGATGAGCTCCCCAGGCAGCCCTGTTGTCTGTGTGAGAGGCTGCTCTGGTGCCCCCACCACACCAGAGCTGGGTGCTCCTGAGCCCCTTGACCACAGAAGCTGATGGGCCACCAGACCGAAAACCCTCAGTGCTTTTTATTTTTTTAAAGATCATTTTATTGGGGGGACCCCCAGTGATCTGTTTGGCACTGTGAGTCAGAGCCGGGAGCTTCAAGTCAGCACCCTAGGGAGATCGCTTGGTATGTGCCCCGCCTCGGCCGTGGCCTGTTCTCCCCCAAGGCCTCCAGCTTACCCTACTTCTCCGGGTCTCCTGCAATCTTTCTACAACAAGAACGCAGCACCTGCTTAATCCTACCCTTTGATGTCAACCTCAAAGCAGATATAGTCTTCTCCACCATAGAAAATAGTCTGTCTCCCCAGCCCCCCCGGGAAACGCCAATGTTCCATATGCTGATGAAAGCTCTTAAAGAGCCCTGCTTGTTGTTAAAGAAAGTCACGCGTGGCCATGCGTATCTTCTTGTCCAGAGACAAGAAAAGGACAAAATAAAAATGGAAAGTCTTGGTAGGCAGTTTGGTGTGTACCCTATCGGAACTTTTTCTATGGCTAGAAATGTATCTATTTGTAGACATTTTAGAGGTGTCTTACAAAAAGACACTATAGTGTCACATTGCCTGACAATCTTCCTTTTTATTTCACCTCATGCAGGTCCTGAAACATCAGAGCACAAATACTACCTTATTTCAAAGGTTTGTTTTTGGGGGTGGCGGGGTGGGGAATTCAAGTGGCTAGCCGTTTACCCATAAATTTATTTAACCCTTCAGAATCTCTCAAATCAACCACACAGGCCCATTCCTTACAGAAACACCCACCCAAGGTGGCTCTGCTTGCTGGAGTGTCCAGGATCCCACTGTCTCCACCAGGAATTTCCCAGTCTCTGGTTCTTCCTAGAGTTCTGATGCGAACCCCCAAGGGGCGGCAGACTCCTGAACCCCTCCAGGCAACCTGTCCAGGGCCACCACGCAGGCTACAGACCACATCTAAACAGTGGCTCCACAAACCACAAATGTTAACTCCAGTGTCTTCCACTCTCCCCCCTAGCCATCTTTCAGCCTTCTTAAATTGAGGTGGCTGGCACCCCACAACGCAGCAGATCTATGGTGAGAAACATCTCCTGCACGCTCCGCCCCAGGCCCATCTGTAGCAGCAGCTTGTAAGAGTCCAGCGATGCACGTTTCTGCTCTTAGGCCATGGCCGTGGGGGGGAAGGTCCTCAGTCCCCTCTGTGCACCCAGACAGAGAGGCTAGCAGCGCTGCGGGCTAGCTAGCTCAGAATTAAAAATGACCTTGACATTTGAAATAGAAACAAGAGCGGGAAGATCAATAGGGATGACCGAGGACGGGGTCATGATCGCAGAAAAGGAAAACATCAAGGAAGCTCATTACATACCTAAAAAGGCAAGGAAGCCTGAAGGGGTCAGAGGGGACCCCAGCGGGAGGCCAATGCATCGCTACTGTTTTTCTTTAAAAAAAAAAATCCATCCTGGGATTAGGGAAGGTCCTGGAGTCTGCACCTCCTCCCCCTGTCACTCCACCAGACCAGCTGATGGCAGCCGGCGACGTGACCAGCAAGGGCGATGCAGCCTGACCGGCCCTGCCCATTGGTCGTCCTGGCTAGGTCAGCCCGTGTGTCTGCGCCCCGCAACTGCGTCAGCCTCCGCTGAGAGTTTGGAACTGGCTCCTGCAGCTAGCGGGGAGCGGGAGGACACGGCGGAGGCCAAAGGCGGGGTCCGGGGCAGGGGTAGGAACAAGAGCCTGAGGTTCCGCCCCCCGTGTCCCTCACACTTGCAGCCTCCGCTGGAATGTTCTGGATGCTCGGGAGCTTCAGGTTGGAGGCGGAGGGGGCAGGAAAAGGGCATGGAACCTTCTGGGGCGCTGGAGAGGGGTCTTCCTCTACGCACACACCCAAAGCATGACTGTCAACCGTTGGCATTATCTGTAATGGCCACAACCCTCTGGAATAGGTGTAATTTAAAGCATGCTCTCTCTCCTCCTTAGTCTGAGCTCTTAAGCTCCAGTCTACAAAACATAAAGGAATCCTCAGGATTCCTCACCAAATGGGCTCTGTTGGCCGCTTCCTCCCCTTCCCCATTATCCTTCCGCTCACCTGCCTCCCGCCCCCAACCTGCGGCCCTACAGCTAACAGGCAGGCCACAGTGATTCACAGGCTTTACTGCAGAGGGCCCATCTGTCCCAGACCAACTGGGCACTCGATGCTTAGCCCCTTTCCTGGCACCCCTGCACTACAGCTACACAGGCTGACACCCTTCCCTCAACAGCCCGCCTTTCCTCTCTCAGCTGGTGTGTGTGTGTGTGGTGGTGGGGGGGCCTCAGAGCTTTGTGGCCCATCCTGGGCATTACCTTTTCCAGAGAATCCTTCCTAGATTAGATGGTGGGGGTCCTTCCACAGTCCCACCCTTGGGCACTTTCTTCCTTCCTCTGGGCTCTGTACACCCTAACTCCCTGCCCTCTCCATCCCCGAAAAGCCTAGCCCAGGGCTTTCCCCACAGGAAGGCTCAGGTGAATGGAAACAAATATGGTGGGAAGGGGCTACTGCATTCAAGTCCCAGGGAAAATACAGCGATGAAACTGTGGCCGGATGGAGCTAAGGTGCTACTGGGACAACCTGTTGACAATGGGATTTATTAAAGTCTGGACGCGATTGCTAGGTGGCGCTGAGCACTTTCTCATCTGTCCAAGATGGTTGCAAAAGGCCAGCGAGGTGGACAACACTTCCCAAAGCCCTCGCTGCAGCGTCCGTGCATGGCAGCAACGAAGCGATGAAAATGGTTACCGCTAACACCGGGTGCTAACAACGACCTACCGGGAGAGGCTAGTCTTAGGTATGACTGACCACACGGAGGCTCAGAGAACGGAAGTGAGTTGCCCACGATCCCACGGTTGCAATGTGTCAGAACCCGAGTCCTTCGGACTCCAGGGTCACCCCATAGGCCCTGTGTGTACACGCAAGCCATTATCCAGACGTAGTGCAGATAAGACTGCGCCCAGTGTAACACCTGCACAGAGGCGTGCCCGGGCACGTGCCCCCATCTTGCATACACCCTGCGTCCAGTGAAGACCGGCTCGGACAGACACACAGCAATCTCAGGCTGACACTGCACGGATCTCAGATGTTTTTGGAGGAGAAATAGCCAGAGGAATGACTGACAACGAGCCGCCGAAGGTCAATGGTAAGGACTCCATTTTTAGTTTACTATGAAAGCACCAGTCCGAGCAGACCCCGCGGGCTTTCCTAGGGCCTTATCTGTACAGGACCAGGTGACCAGGTGGTCTTTTCTCTCTGGAAGTGGCTGGTGGGGTCAATCCATCAACCTTTTAGTTCGCAGCCTGATGGCACCTCCAGGGCCTCTTCTACTATCGGTTTGATATCACCATGGAAGCGAAAACAATTCCTGTGGTCCTGCTGTAACAGCAGCCTGTTCCCAAACTAAAGCCCAGAGGTTCACTCAACAAATTATTGAAGAATGAGATGAGGGGTGGGAGGTGAGGGGGGGGGTGCTATGCTTCTGCTCTAACTTGGGAACCCGTGGCCCGGTCACCCTGAAGGCAACAGGCAGTGCTGAAGGTAAGGAGGAGGTAATGGGCACAGGATTGGACCTTTGGGATAGCATTTTCAACCCTGGGAAGAAACGGGGCCTGGCCCCACACCCAAAGAACCTCCTACCCAAACCTAGCTCTAATCAAGTGCTAAGGCTTGGGTTCTAATGGTCACTTTTCAAATTCCAGAATGTGGAAGGTGTGGCCTTTTTATTTAAATCACCCACTAGTGAACCAACAAGGCGGTTCACAGAGTCCCTTTTCCAATGGGTGCGACACCCGCCCCTCCCCAAAAAAATTAAGTCTGAGGGAGCCCAGGCTCTTGCTGGGAAATAACTTGGGTCTTTGGAGGAGGTTTGAACCCAAGGAACTAGCCCTGACATAGGTGATGGCCAGTGCCCACTTCCATGAAAAGGAGCAGCAAGCAGAAGGGCCAGGCCCCTGCACCTGGCCTCAAGGGAGAGGCAAGAACTGGGCACCCAGATTATCAAGTGAGCTCCCAGATACTAGGCAAGCCCTGTTAAATGTCCAGTGGGGGACCCAGAGGTGGCCAAGACAAGGTCCCGGTCCCCTGAGGGCCTCAAACTGATGAGAGAGACAGACATGTGGAGCCCCCGTCCAGAACTGAGCTGTAACACCAGAGTCTTCATGGCCCTGAAGTGTGGCCTGGCTCCACTTGCCACCTGACCGTATGATCCTGGACAAGGAATGTGTGGGTTTGCCTGACCTTTTTTGCAGGCTTTTTGAGCCAGCCAACAGCAGTGACGTGGGAGAAAGCGAGGAAAACATCCCTTGCTTCAGGACGTAAGGGCTTTCCGTGAATTGGAATTGAGAGGGAGGGGGCTCGGAAATGACCCGCACAGAGTCCACAAAGACCCACAACAGGACACACACACACACACACACACCACACACACCACCCTCTGTAGAAACAGATGTGACCACCTTGTCTCCTGAAGATTGCTTACACCACACACCACCTTCTCTCAAAGCCCCTTGGGAGTCCTGAGACCTCTGCCACCTCTCTCCAGAAGCCTTCTCCGCTAATCACTGGGGGAGGAGAGTGAAAAATAGATGACACCCCCCCCCAGGCTTGAATCTGAATGCTCACCATTAGAGTCAGAGACACAGAAATCCAGTTGGAATGGACTTTGAAGCTCTAATCCAACCCCCACCCCACAGAGGAATCCTGTCTATTAGACATCCTGATAGCTGGCCACCCAGCGTCCTCTTCTGCTTCGCCAATACTCCCAGAGTCCCCTTTTGCCTATGAATTCTCTAGAAAGAATTCATCTCCTTTGGGGGTCAGTGGCCTTGGGAAGGCACACACCCTTGAGAGGGGTAACAAGGGAAGCCTTTGTCAGCCTAATCAGGGGCTCTGCATTTGATAAACAGCTGAACCCAAGCCCCTAGAAACAGAACCAAAGACGAGAGAGGAAGCCAGGGCAGGCAGTGAAAGGAGGCAAGGCAGGTGCCAGACCGGCTGCACAAGTCCCCCTAGGGCCTCCTGCCTGGGTGCTGTGAGTCCACACACAGATGCACGCACAGAGACACACTTGACCATCAAACATCTCCACCACAGCCTCAGAGGACCACCAGGCAGATATACATATACCAGAGACCCAGCGGGAACTCCCACAACCCAAGCCTCCACATGTAGGGTTGTGGGCGGTTCCACCAAGACTCCGCACAGGAAGGCAGAGGGGACAACGACGCTGGGGGTCGCCTGACAGTTGGGCTCCCCCAATTCCACAGCCCAGATCTAGCACCCCAGCAATGCCGCTGCAGCTGTCACATCTGCGGGGCTGGGAGCGGCACCGCGAGTGGAGCACCTGATCCCAGGCTCGCAGTCTGCCAGACCAGAAGGCCGTTTCAGCCGCTGGCAACCTTGGGTGAAACATGAAGACTGAACGGTCCCTCTAGGGATACTGATGGCAGCCTCTGGGCATGACCCAGAGGGCAAGTTGGGTCACAGGGCCCACGGTGCGTCTCCCACAGTCTCCTGTCCTCGCTGGTGTCTGGCCGCCTGCTCCCGCCTCGGCGACTGGAGCTACCCAGCAGGGTGCAAGACGCCATCTTGGGTCAAGGTGCAGCCACGGGGGTGGTGGCGGGTGGGGAGAAGCAGGGCGGGGGGAACTGGCCCTTAAGACCCAGGGGAGAGAGAGCCACTGAGAAACAGCGGGCCCCACACCCCACTCAGGGCGCGCAAAGACCTACTCAACGGGCCCTGCAGCACAGAGCGAGTCGGATGGAGGGGAAGGGAGAGGGTGCCCCGAAGAAGGGAGGCTCCAGGAAGACGAAACGTAGTTTGGCAGACCGAGGGCCGCAGGCTCCAACGACAAGGGGCTGGGGGAGGCCCGGGGCGGGCCCTGGACGCTCGCCAGCTTGGCCCGCGCCGTGGGGGAGGAGGGCAGGACGGCCTGGGGGAAGGGAACAGGGGGAGGGCGGACACGGACCGTGGCCGCCCGCGGCTCCGAAGCTCGGGGTCTCCCGCGGTGCGCGGACTTGGGGCCAAAGACCCTGATCCGCAGCCTAGAGGAGGCCTCGTCCTTCACTGTGCAGACGCGAAGATTTCAAGGACACGTCTGCACCAGCCAGCCAGCCCGGGGTGCGTGTGCGTGAGTGTGTCCGTGTGAGTGTGTACGGG
>NW_022103906.1:79048278-79059136 GCF_000313985.2 Echinops telfairi | reverse complement strand
CAACCAATCCGTTTCAAAGGTCCCTAATGTTACCCAAAGACAGGGCACAAGGGCTGGGGCTGCCATCTGTAGTCCAGCACTTGGTGCACAATAGGGTCTCAATAAACCTTCATTAAAGGCACGTGCCGGCTCCTTGTCTTCTTGCTTTCTGCATCAAGGTAGGCAATCACAAGCACTCTGACCAGTGCTCCCAGCTTGGCTGCGGAAGACCATTTCATTTTATTGGTGTCCTATTTAAAGCATTTTTTTCTTGTAAATTAGGTGGGATCAGAGGACCATTTTAGAAAGATGCCTGTCATACTCTACCTTCATCAAAGACTTGAGTGATACTGCCCCCCCCACCCCACCCTGCCCCCAAAGCAGCAACTCTTTATTGTCTACCTCACCCTTGGCACTCTGCCCTTAGCCCTCACCAACCGTGTGAGATAGTTTGTTTTATCCTTGCTCTAAAGATAAGGACAACGAGGCACAGTCAAAGGCAGACCACTGGGAAGTGACAGAGCCAGGACTCAAAACCAGGTCCATCTGACGCTAACATAATTGTACCATACCTTTAAAACATCGTAATTGCTCTCAACAAGCTGAAATTTTTGGGTCAGGATGGAACAAGGTAAACATCTCTCTATCCAATAGAACTACTTAGGATGAAGTCACGTGAGCCCTTGGGGGCGCCGCGGCGGGAGCGGCCTGGACGCGCGGCCGGTCCTAGCGCCCGCGGCCCGACTTCCCGGCCTCTGCGGGCCCCGCGGGTGCACCCCTGGCGCTGCGAGATCGAGGGCCGGACCCCGCAGCTCCCGGACCTCGGGCCGGAGCACCGCGCCTTGGCCGTGCTCCCCGCCACTCCGCACCCACCTCCCCTCGGGTCGGAGTCGAGTCCCCAGCCCTCTTGCCGCCCGCCCCTCGCGGAGCGCTCCCGCTACCTGGCGCTACCTCTGCGTTGGGTCCCCGCATCCAGCACTGGCCGCAGGGACAGCAGTCCCACCTCTCCCCTGGCTGGTGTCAAGTGCCTCCCTCCGCTGCCCGCGGAGCCCCCCGCGGCCTTCGCCCTGCAGTTCTCGCGACCTCCACCAGAGCCCACTGCACTCTGCCTGCCTCAGCACTGGGGCCGGGGACAGCAGCGCCGGCCCGTTCGCGCCGCAGCCCCCACCCCACCAGCCACCCCCGCCAGGTGCCGAGACCCAGTGGAGCCTAGCCGGCTCAGCAGCGCCAGAGTCGGGCGGCCCTGGAGGCTCCAGCACCCCCGTAGCATAGACACCCCACCCCCACCCCTTTAGAGGGGGTAAGCTCTCTGTACCTTGAGGTGTCAGAGCTGAGTTGGGTGCCCTCAGATGGCCGGTGGAAGACTGAAAGATTTTCTTGGGTGGAAGGTCCAGCTACAGGACACTGAAGGTCCCTTCCAGCTCCAAAATTCTCTACACATGCCAAGCTCAGCCTCCACACACTCACTCATCTTCATCGTCACCATGTGGGTCATCCTCATTCGCCCATAGGATATTTGCCCCAACCCTGGGGGCAGTAGCCGTTACAAGTTGGGCCACTAACCCAAAGGTCAGCAGTTTGAAGCCACCAGGCGCTCTGGGGGAGAAAGGGGAGGCTTTCTACTCCAGTAGAGTTGTGTCTCAGAAACCCACAGGGGTAGTTCTACCCTGTCGGATAAGGTCACTAGGAGTCAGAATGGGCTTAATGGCAGGGAGCTTGGAAATCTGTCTAATTCCATCAGCTCGGGGCAAGCACCACCCTCCGTGTTCATCATTCTTTCTCAACAACCACTTCCGGAACTCGGGACTAGTCCTAAACACAACGTTGTGTGTGCATGCGTGCGCGTGCCAAGTTTCTCCCTTCTGCCCAACAGCCTTCTCCCACCCTGCCCTCTGCCTCCCATTGGATGTAGCTCTTCAGCTGTCTGGCAGTATACTCAATGTCCCATCTAGCCACGGTAGGTTTTTCTTCCATGCACCCATCATCCCACTGGGTGCTGAGAGCTACTGGAAACGGACCCCAAAGCGAACCCACCCCAGACCCACCATCAATTCCACCCTTTTGGATCACAGCAGCCAGAACTTGGAGCCGTTTCAAACAGGTTCGGTCATGGCCAATGACGCCAAATTGGAAGCGATTTGAAATTTTTAACTTTGGATAGACCAGCACAATAACTGGAATGGGGGAAAAACGCAGACCAAAGCCCTGGGATGGGAGGCTTGGAAGAGGTGTCGTGAGCCCTTCCCATGTACATTGGAAGCACTGCAATTTGCCACCATCTTTGAGTGGGATAATGCTGTTTCTGACTCTACCAATCAAGAGATGTGGTTGTTGTGCAATATTGCTGACACTGCCCTTGCTTTCTAAGAGGGAGATTAAGTTTCTAACAAGATGTTAACCCATAGTTTTCCCCATTCCACTGATCATTCTGCTCCATGCATTCTGCTCCAACACAAATTCGGGTTTGTTCTGATTTGCTTCATTGACCATGACTAAAGAAGGAATAGCAGGTTCGAATCCCTGACAGGAACAAATGACTGAATTGGAGACACAGGGTTGGCCTTGAGATTTTTCAAGAGAGATTTTCCTTCAGGAAGCTCTCTGATGCTTCCAAGTTCTTCAGCCACCCCGAGTCCCATTTTCAAGGTCTGAGACCACACAACAGTCCTGATATTTGTCACCCCAGACCACTGATAATTGGCCCTGCTATCCATGGAGCCCTAATGGGTTGTCTGGTAAGCGTTGGGCTGCTAGCTGCAAGGTCTATGGTTCAAACTTCACCTACCACTCCTCTAGAGAAAGATGAGGCTACCTGCCCCTATAAAGATTTACACTCTGGGAAACCCTGTTCGGGTTGCTGTGAGTCAGAATCAACTCGACGGCAGGGAGTTATCCATGGTCTCCAACCAATCCGTTTCAAAGGTCCCTAATGTTACCCAAAGACAGGGCACAAGGGCTGGGGCTGCCATCTGTAGTCCAGCACTTGGTGCACAATAGGGTCTCAATAAACCTTCATTAAAGGCACGTGCCGGCTCCTTGTCTTCTTGCTTTCTGCATCAAGGTAGGCAATCACAAGCACTCTGACCAGTGCTCCCAGCTTGGCTGCGGAAGACCATTTCATTTTATTGGTGTCCTATTTAAAGCATTTTTTTCTTGTAAATTAGGTGGGATCAGAGGACCATTTTAGAAAGATGCCTGTCATACTCTACCTTCATCAAAGACTTGAGTGATACTGCCCCCCCCACCCCACCCTGCCCCCAAAGCAGCAACTCTTTATTGTCTACCTCACCCTTGGCACTCTGCCCTTAGCCCTCACCAACCGTGTGAGATAGTTTGTTTTATCCTTGCTCTAAAGATAAGGACAACGAGGCACAGTCAAAGGCAGACCACTGGGAAGTGACAGAGCCAGGACTCAAAACCAGGTCCATCTGACGCTAACATAATTGTACCATACCTTTAAAACATCGTAATTGCTCTCAACAAGCTGAAATTTTTGGGCCAGGATGGAACAAGGTAAACATCTCTCTATCCAATAGAACTACTTAGGATGAAGTCACGTGAGCCCTTGGTGTGTGTGGGTGCTCTTGGATGTCTGTGTTGCTGGGGTCAAGAGTCCCAAGGTAAGCATGGTAGGCAGTTTATCTTCAGTAAGCATCACCTGTGTGGTTACACTGTTAGTTCTAGTGGCTGTCCCTGAGGTTCAGAAGGTGCAGAGAGCAAGCATCCCAGTGCTGGCTAAGCCTCTGGACTTCCTCACTGCCCACACGCTGCTGGGCTCAGCTCAGACTGGTCTGACTCCTACACTCCCTTACTTGGGTCTGCCCTGCTGTGGACTGATTGGAATCCAGTGTCATTCAATATAGGCCTCCTATCACAGGCTGGGTTCTTTAGGGGAGAAAAACCAATGAAGTATACCATGGAGTGTCAAAAAGCTTGTGGATAAGATATGGGGGTCCTGGGTAGGTGTGGGAGGGGATAAAGGGGAACTGATATCAAGGAGTCCAAGAAGAAAGAAAATGTTTTGAAACTGATTGTGGTAGCAAGTATATAATACTGCTTGATACGATTGAGCTAAGGAATGTTATATCTGTAAGAGCTCCCAATAAAATGATTTTTTTTTTAAAGTGTGTGTCGGGGGGAGGTTGGGGAGAATCACAAAATTTATGGACTTCAAAAAGTTTGTGGAGAATCACACACTTTTTGAAGCCCCCTTGCATATATGAGACATTTATTTTCGTGACATGGCTACATAGTTACTGAGGCTGGCAAGTCCCAAACCTGTAGGTCAAGCCTCAGGGTAGACTTCTCCTGGCTCATGTGGTCGCGGGGGATTACAAGCACAACATTGGCAGGTCAGATGGCAAACTGCTTGCCCGCAGGGCTGTGGGAACTGGTAAATCCCCAAATCTGCGGGTCAGATGGCAGGCTGCTGGCTCACGTCTCCGAAACCAGAGGTCAGAGGATGAGTAGGAAACAGGATTGAGAAAGGCAACTTTCCAGAACATTCATATATATCGGACTCAGGCTACAATCCCAAGGAACTGATTGACTTTCACTGACTGACTGCTCACATATCAGATCACAAAACGATGGCCGATCACGTTACATTTTGGAAGAGCAAACCGTCTAATGCCTGCCAAATCATTAGAAGCATAGCCTAGTAAGTTGACACCTGGCATTAACAATCACACCTCACCCATTGTCAACACGGCACTTGTATACATCTCCTTAAACCATACATTGTGGAAAAGATCCATATCGGTGTAGCTACTCCAAAGGAAGATGACCTAACTGGATGTGGAAGTTATAGAACAATGCCATTAATATCGCATGCAAGTAAAATGTTGCTGGATAAAGATAAAAAGGGCTGCAGCACTCAGTACATCTACAGGGAGCTGCCAAAAAATGTAAGCTGGAGTCAGAAGAGGACGTGGCACAAGGGAGAGCATTGCTGATGTCAGAGGGCTCTTAGCGCAACGCAGAGCATACTAGAAAGATGTTTACTTGTGTTTCATTGACTATGCAAAGCATTTGACTGATGTGTGGATCAGAAAAAATCGTTTTTATAGCACTAAGAAGAATGGAAATCCCAGATCACATCAATGTGCTCATGCAGAATCTGCACAGGGACCAAGAGGCAACCTCTGTGTCAGAACAAGGGCGTATACTGAGTGGTTTAAGATCAGGAAAGGTGTGCATCAAGTTGTCACCTCTCATCAGACTTCTTCAATCTGCACACTGAGTAGGTAATCTGAGAAGCTGGACTCTCTGAGGAATACAGCATCAGGATGGGAGGGAGGCTTAGCGACAACCTGCGATATGCAGATGACACAACCTTGCTTGCTCAAAACCAAGAGAACTTGAAGTGCTTGCTGATGAAGATCAAGGACGGCGGCCTTCAGGACGGAGGACAACGCAACATAAACAAAAATCATCACAACAACGCAACATAAACAAAAACCATCACAACAACGCAACATAAACAAAAACCATCACAACGGGACCAACAGACAACATGACGATAAACAGAGCAAAGATTGGTGTGAAGGATGTCATTTTGCTTGGATCCACAGTCGACGCCCATGGAAGCTGGCATGAAGAAGTCAAATGACATAGTGCGCTAGAGCAGCGGTTCTCAACCTGTGGGTCGTGACCCCCTCGGGGGTTGAATGACCCTTTCACAGGGGGCACCTGATTCATCACAGTAGCAAAATGACAGTGATGAAGTAGCAACGAAAATAAATTTATGGTTGGGGGTCACCACCACATGAGGAACTGTATGAAAGGGTCGCGGCGGCATTAGGAAGGTTGAGAACCACTGCTCTAGATAAATCTACACAAGGTCTCTTTTAAGTGTTGAAGAGCAAGGTTGTCACTCTGAAGGCCAACGTACTCCTGACCCAAGTCATGGTGTTTGAAATGAAAGGTCAGCTGTTCGAAACCACCAGCCACTCTTTGGGAGGGAGATGAGCCTTTCTACTCCCATAAAGATTTATAGAACCAGGAACCCACAAGAGCAGTTCCACTCTGACCTATAGGGTCACTATGCGTCAGAATCAATTGGATAGCAGGGAATATCGCTACTCTTGACACCAACTGTCTTAGACGAGCTTCTCTAGAGCAGTGAAGTCACTGAAGCATATATAGACCACTGGAACGTTTCGCACGAACTTTTTGAAGCCTCCTTGCATAGATACTTAGGTGTATGTGGGTGTATATATATTTCTGTATGTGGAGGCTTCAAAAAGCTCATGGAAAAATGGAACTGAAAGACAATGGAATTTTTGCACACAGATGTTAACATATATAGTGTATGTTGTTGTTAGGAGCTGTTCAGTCTGTCCCTACTCATGCGACCCTGTACACAACAGAACCACATACTACTCAGTCCTCTGCCATCCTCACGAGTGTTTCCGTGTTCGACCTCACTGTTGTAGCCATGATGCAAATCCATCTCACGGAGGCTCTTCCTCTTTGTAGCTGATACACACACACACACACACACACACACACACACGCGCGCGCGCGCGCGCGTGTGTGTGTGTGTGTGTGTGTGTGTAGGGAGATTTATTTCAAGGAAACGCTCACACAGTTGTGGAGGCTGGCAAATCCCAAACCCACGGGCCAGGCATCAAACTGGTGGCTTCTCCCGACTCGTGTGGTTGCAGGGGCTGTTGGACCCCAAATTGGTCCTTCAGACAGCAGGCTGCTGGCTCATGGCCCAAGAATCAGAAAACGGCGAGTCGGATGCAGGATTGAGAGAGTGAGCTTGGCCAACCTATCCACACATATTGGATTCAGGCCACACTCACAAGGAAACTGACTTTCACCCGATCGCTCATATCAGATCAGAAAATGAAAGATGATTGCACCTTATATGCCATGATGAAAAAGCAATCAGCCCAACATCTGTCAAACCACTGAGAGTCATAGCCTAGCCAAGTTGACACATAACAAGAACTATCATACTGGGTCACGCTGTGATAACAAACCCAAATCACAGACTTAAAACCACAAAGTTGTTGTTTGTCTGACTCGTGTGAAACGTCGACCACAGGTCTGGGAAGGCTAGAGGAAAGGACTTCTGCTCATGAGATACCCAAAACCACTGAGCCACCGTCCTCTCAAGAAGAAACACCCTGCAGGGTCTCACATGGGCAGAAGGAATATGCCACTCATTGCCTAGAACCAACCCTACAGCTAAATCCAACTATGAAAATCAGGATCCAACATTTTGGACGACCAGCACCAAGGATGAATCCAGGGACCCTTCTAGCCTCCTCACTAACAACATGTTCCCCTAAGATCCTCTACCTAGAGATTCCAAATGAAAACCCAGTTCCCACAGTTCTGACTCTGATTGGAGAAGTGGAGGGACTGTCCCTGCACCCCAACACACTGCAGGCTTAATTTTCTCTCCAGTAGTTCTCTTCTGGGACCATTCCCCCTGCCTTTGCCACAGCGCAGGACCTCCTACCCCTCCCCTCTGACTTCTAGACGTGGCTCATCTGTCTTCCTGCTCAGTGATTTCAGCCACACTCCAGTCACCATCATATTCATTCCACATCACGGCCACCAGAAGAGCGTCATCCTAGACCCTAGTCCATGTAGCGTGTTCATCTATAAGGTTGTTAGATCAGTCAAGGCCCTCTCGGTTGTACAGGACAGGCTTTTTTGTGTCTGGTTTCTTTCACTTCTTTCACTTTCAATATTATCAAAGTCTATCCACATTGCAGAACATATTAATATTTTGTTCCTTGTGGTCATTCCTTAGCTAGAACGGAAGTCTCATAAATGGAACACAAATCTATTCGTTTGAATTCACAGTACGGCTCTAGGGGAAGACTGTTCGCTCTGAAGCAGCGGGTTCTCAACCTGTGGGTCACAACTCCTTTGGGGGCCGAACGCCCCTTTTACAGGGGTCGCCCAATTCATCACAGTAGCAAAATTATAGTGATGAAGTAGCAACGAAATTTTAAGGTTGGGGGATCACCACCACATGAGGAACTGCTTTAAAGGGTTACGGGCTGAGGAAGGTTGAGAGCCACTGCTCTGGAGGAAGACCCTTGTCTCTTCTGAGCTACTGATCTGGGGTGATCTTCACGCACCTTGACCTCTTTCTCCCTCCATCTCTACTTCCTTCATCTGCTCCTCTGCATCTCCCAAGAGATTGACTCAGAAACACCCTCCACTCACCCAGCCCGTGAACATAACAAAGCCCATCCAGCTCAAATGGGATGGGGACCACAGGGGTAGAGGCTAGGATTTTCATCACGTGTTTTTTTAAGGACGCAATTTAATCCATAACATTCCACCACCACCATGGCCACCACCATCCTGCCCAATTCTTGAAGGGGAAATGATATCGCTCATTTCTTGACCACACACAAAACCCACTCACCCCATCGCATCCTCCCCAAGTCTTCCATCCACAAATCCAAATCCTCCCGCGCCTTCGGAGTCATCTAAATCAAATACAAGTGAGACGTTAGGCACAGCCCAGCCTGGGGCAAATCTTCTTTGGAGAGCCTGGGAGGGGTGAAGGAGGCGCGGCACACATCCCCAAGACAACATGGAGACACTTTGAGAAAGGCGGGATCACAGGCACCTAGCAGAACAATTTGCATTCACCCTCAGCCTGTTCAATAGCCATCTAGAGGTTCTTTAAGCCCAACTGGCCTTGCTCTCCAGCCTCTAGGGGTTTGCCACACCTTTGGGATCCTGCCTGGGTGGAAGTCTTTCAGCCCTGTGCTTCAGTTTCACCTTCCAGACCCACTGAGTGGACAAACCCACTCCCTTGGCTTTGGGAGACCCCATCCTCCTAGTCTATCTGACTGGTGACAAGCCTCTCTGCCCCCCGCCCCCCGACCACCGCCCCCCCCCCACACACACACCCTGCCCATCCCTATGGGCCCTGTTGGTTCTTCTGACCCTAGGGCTTGGCCTCAGCTTTTGCGATTGGTCTTCCCCCTGGCCCTCATGTAAGGGAGCCTAGACAGGAATCGGCTTTGGCAGGCGGTGGCTTCACCATCCGAAAAGGAGTCAGCCCTGTTCCGTGCTTCTCCTAACACTTGTGCTGATGTCCACGTGTCCCCAAAGTTGGCCACTTTTCTCTTTTTTTGGAGGGCAACAGATGTAGTTCCCTTGGCCTGTTTCCTTCCTGTAGAATTCCAAGAGATGGATCATATTCTTTCCTTTCTGCTTTCTTTGTCCCCTTCAGTCTAAGCTGATGGTGTGGTAGTCGGTTAGATCCTCAGGCATGGGTTGAATCTCTTGACCAAAGATTGGGTGGGCAGCCCTGTCCTGGGTGTCCAGATGGTATCCTATCACAAGACAACTTTGCACTTCCAGCTAGATCTTGAAGGGGAGATGATAGCAAGGAGTTCAAGAAGACAGAGAACGAATCAAAACGGAATGTGGTAGCAATTGTAAAATACTGCTTGATGACCTTGAACTACCGAGTGATAAGATATCTGTATTAGCTCCCAATTAAAATGGTTTTGAAAATGAAAGAAAGAAAAAGTAACACATTGGCTTCAACCAAAAAAGATAGTTCTTGAAATGTCGTTTTTGACAATTAATCTGAAGCTCTAAATTTGCCATTCTCACCATAGTAAACTACCTGATTGTCTGATTCAAAATGACCGGTAGCCATCCATTTCAGCTCACTAATGCCTAGGATATTCATCTTTACGTGTTCTATTTCATTTTGACTCGCAATTTTCCTAGATTTATACTTCGTACCTAGTAAGTTCCAATTGATAATAGATATTTACAACTGTTTCTTTTCATTTTGAGTCATGCCCCAAAGACTTCACTCCATCATAGCATAGGGTCCACTCTATTTTGAGAGGGCAGCTCTTCCTCGGTCGTATTTCGAGTGCCTTCCCACCCGATGGACTTAACGTCTGGCATTATATGAAGGTTTTCAGTAACTGATTGTGGGAAAGAGAGGCAGGAACCAGGAAGAGCGTGTATGTGGACAAACTCTCAATCCTGTACATTAAGGCGTCTAGGAGGCCGTGGAGGGGGACATTCACGGTCCAGTCACATTCTCCTACGTAAAAGTTATTCCCTTCGGCGTCCCCCCATAATATTGCCAAATGTGAGGTGCTGTTTGCACACACATGGTCGCTTACTATACACTGAGAGGTCAACCGCTTGGAGGCTATCTGTGGAAGGTTGTCAGCCATCACAACGATCAGACACTATGATCTGTCCCCCCCTAAGTAGGGCCCGCTCCCTTCTGAAAAGGATTATAGACTGTTCCCCTGGAGAAGAGCTCAAAGACCTCTCAGGTCAAGCCGACTCAGAATTCCCCCTGTTGAGGACTTTCACTGCCCTCTGCGTTACGGAGCGTGATGCCCTTCTCTGGGGGCTGGTTTCTCCTGACAATGTGCCCAAAGTGTATGAGATGAAGCCTTTCCACCCTTCCCTCTCAGGAGCTTCCGAGCTGTACTTTATCTAAGACAGATTTGTTTGTCATTTGGCAGTCTGTGGAGACCGTCAACATTCTTCTCCAGCACCACAATTCAAATGTACCAATTCTGCGGTTTTCCCTATTTGTTGCCCAACTTTCACATGCATCTGAGGTGATTGAAAATACCAAGGCTTGGGTCAGGTGCACCTTCATCCTCAAAGTAGGGTAAACTCCCTACTTTTCATCACTCTAAAGAGATAGTGGGGGGGAAACAAAATAAAATAAAATGAAGAGATAGTGGGCAGCTGGTTTACCCAATGCAATGTGTCATCTGCTCTCTTGACTGCTAGCTACTTCCACGAACATTGATTGTGGATCCAAGCAAGACAACTTCAACCTTTCCTCCATTTGTCAGGTTACCTATTTGTCCAGTTGTGAGAATTTTCTTGACATTGAATT
>NW_022103906.1:79040056-79047450 GCF_000313985.2 Echinops telfairi | reverse complement strand
TCCCTCCCTGCTCCCCCCTCCCTCATGAGCCCTTGATAGTTTATAAATTGGTATTTTGTCATATCTTGCCCTGTCCGACATCTCCCTTCACCCACTTTTCGGTCAGACAACCAATTTTTGACAAAGTGCCGAAGCTTTAAACGGGGAAAAGATAGTCTGTCCAACAAATAATGTTGGCAATATTGGATTTTTCACTTGCAGAAGAATGAATTCGGACCTATACCTCTGTATATAGACAAAAACCAACCCATGAAGGATTAAAGACCTAAATCTAAACCCTAGAACTATAAAGGTCATCTCAGTATTGTGTGGCTGTTCACTGCCATCAAGTCAGCTGCCACACTTAGCGATCCCGTCCACAACAGCATGAAATGACCCTGCACCACCTTCACAATTGTTGCGACATTTGAGCCCATTGTTGCAGCCATTGGGTCAGTCCGTCTTGTTGAGGGGCTTCCTCTTTTCCCACTGACCCTCTGCTTTAGCACCTTGATGGCCTTTTCAGAGACCAGCCTCTCCTGATGACATGTCTGAAAGATGTGAGACAAAGTCTTGCCCTCCATGCTTCCAAGGAGCATTGTACTGCTAAGATAGATTTGTTTGTTTGGCTGGCAGGCCACAGTACTTTCAATATTCTTTGCCAGCATTATAATTCAAAAGCATCAATTCTTCTTCCACCTTCCTTATTCAAATATGTCCAACTTTCACATGCATATGAGGCGGTCGAAAATGACATGACTTGGGGCTAGCACATCTTAGTCATCAAAGTGACATCCTTGCTCATCAACACTTAGAAGGTCTTGTGCAGCAGGTTTGCCCAATGCTTCATTTGATTTCTTGACTGCTGCTTCCACTAACATCGTAGGTCCAAGCAAGGTAAAAATCTATCTTGTATCCGTTACCATGATGTTACCTGTTGGTCCTGTTGTGAGGATTTGGGTTTTCTTGACGTGGAGCTGCAATGCACATACCAAAGGCTGCCATCCTTGATCTTCATCAGCAAGTGTTTCAAGTCCTCTTGCTTTCAGTAAGCATCGCGGTGTCATCTGGATATCACAGTTCTTCCGATAGTCTAGCTTCTTGGATTATCTGCTCAGCATACAGATGGAGTAAGTATGGTAAAAGGATTCAACCCTGGTACACGTCTTTCCTGATTTAAAACCCCCTCCATATACCTATCTTTTGTTCAAACGACTCTTTTATGCATGCAGAGGTTCTGCATGGGCACAATGAAGTGTCTGGAATTCCCATTTTCTTCATTCTACCTGTAGGTTGTTACAATCTACACAGTTAAATGCCTTTGCATAGTCAATAAAACACAAATAAAGAAGTAAACATCCCTCTTGTTTTCTCTGCTTTCAGCCAAGATCCATCTGACATCAGCAAGGATAGTCCCTGTTCCAGGGGCTCTTTGGGATCTGGCTTAAACTTCAGGCAGCTGCCTGTCAATGCGCTGCTGCAACTGCTATTGAGTGATTGTCAGCAAATTTAACTTGATGTGATATTAACGCTACTGTTATATAATGTGCGCATTCTCTTGGGTCACCTTTCTTTGGAATGGGCACAAATATGGATTTCTTCCAGTCAGTGGGCCAGGTAGATTTCTTGGCATAGCGAGTCTTCCAGTACTTTCTCAGCTGATTGAAACTTTTCAACTGGTGTTCCATCAATTTTGGGAACCTTGTTTTTTTACAATGTCTTCAGGGCAACTTGAACTTCTTCCTTCAGTTCCGTTGGTTCTTGGTCATATGCTTCCTATTGAAATGGTTGAATGCCACCCCATTCTTTTTGGTAGAGTAACTCTGGTATTGCTTCCTGCATCATTCGATATTTAGCCCATAGAATCTCCAATGTTGCAACTCGAGGCTTGAATTTGTTGTTCTCCTGTCCTTTCAGGGAGTGTGTTCTTCCCATTTGGCTTTTGAACTCCAGGTCTTTGCCCATGTCATTATCACACCTGACTTTGTCTTCCCAAGCTGCCCTTTGAAATGTTCTGTTCAGCACTTGTGCATCATCATTTCTTCCATTTGCCTGAGCTGCTCTATGATCAAAAGCAAGTTTCAGAATCTCTTCTGACATTGACCTTAATCTTTTTGTTCTTTCCTATCTTTTTTTAAACGATTATATATTTAATCAATGTCTCTTTCTTTTTTTAAAATAATTAAATCATTTTATTGGGGGCTTGTACAACTCATCACAATCCACACATACATCCATTGTGTCAAGCACTTTTGTACATTTGTTTCCCTCATCCTTCTCAAAACATGTGCTTTCTACTTGAGCCCTTGGTATCAGCTTCTCAGTTTTCCCCCTCCCTCCCCACTCCTCCTACCCCCATGAACCCTTGATAATTTATAAATTATTATTATTTTGTCATATCTTACACCATTTGATGTCTCCCTTCACCCACTTCTCCGCTGTCTGTCCCCCAGAGAGGAGGTTATATGTAATCTGTTCCCCCTTTCTCCTTCACCTTCCCTCCACCCTCCCGGTATCACCACTCTCACCACTGGTCCTGTAGGTTTCGTCTGTCCTGGATTCCCTGTGTTTCCAGTTCCTATCTGTACCAGTGTACATCCTCTGGTCTAGCCGGATTTGTAAGCTAGAATTGGGATCATGATAGTTACGGGGAGGAAGCATTCAAGACCTAGAGGAAAATTGTATGTTTCATCATTGCTACACTGAACCCTGCTGGCTTGTCTCCTCCCCATGACCCTTCTGCAAGGGGATGTCCAATTGCCCACAGATGGGCCCTGGGTCCCCACTCTGCACTCCCCCTCATTCACAATGCTATGTGTTTTTGGTCTTTGATGCCTGACACCTGATCCCTTTAACGCCTCATGATCTCACAGGCTGGTGTGCTTCTTCCATGTTTTGTGCTTTCTTCGTGTATTGTGTTCTTGATGTTATCCCATAGTTCATCAGGTCTTCTGTCATTAGTATTCAATGAATCAAATTTATTCTTGAGTTGCTCTCAAAATTCAGGTAGGATATACTCAAGGTCCATTGTCTTTAATCGAGTTGATTCCTGGGATTCCATCTGGACAAGTCCATATGTATAGTCATCATTTATGTTGCGGAAAAAATATATTTGCAATGAAGAAGCTGTTGCTCTTGCAAAATCCCATCATGCAACCTCTGGCTTCATTTCCATCACCAAGGCCCTATTTCCCAAGTTCTTTCCTCTCTGTTCCCAACTTTTGCATTCCAATTGCCAATAATTATCAATGCATTTTGACTGCATGGTTGATGAACTTCAGACTGAAGAAGTTGGTAGAATTCTTCACCTTCTTCATCATTGGTTTTAGTCAATGGCACATACATTTGAATAATAATTGTATTAACTGGGTTCTCTTGTAGGCAAAGCAATATTAGCTTATCACAGACAGCACTGCACTTGATCTTGAAATGTCCTTTTTGATGATGAATGCAACACCATTCCTCTTGAATTTGTCATTCCCAAGCACAGTAAACCAGGATTGTCTGATTCAAAATGGCCAATACCAGTTCATTTCTGCCCACGATGCATAGGATACCGATCCTTATACATTCCATTTTATTTTGACTTTCAACTTTCTTAGACTCATGTTTCATACATTCCCCATTCTGATGAGATAATTTCAGCTATTTCTTCTCATTTTCAATCATGTCCCATCGGTAAATTAAAGCTGCAAAGGCTTTACTCCGTACAAGTCATCCTGGTAGACTTCCCATTGAGAAGGCAGCTCCTCTTCGGTTATATTCTGAGTGTCATCCGATCTGAGTGGCTCATCTTCCCACACTGTAGACATCTGACAGTGCTCTGCTGTGATTCGTAAGATTGTTAATATATCAGACAATGTTCCACTGCTAATCATAAGGTTTTCAGTGTCTTATCATGCAGATTAGACACTAATCATGCCTGCTTCTTCTCGATCGTCTCTTCTTAGTCTGGAACCTCCACGGAAACCCGCATCACCTTGGATGACTCTCAAGTGTTTGAAATGCTGGTGACATAACTTCCACCAACACAGCAACACGAGTTTGTCAGGGACAAACTTAGGAGCCTGGAGATATGGCATAAATACACCATCCAATAGAATGAAGAACACTCCCAATGGCAGAAAACAGAATCGGCGACTGAATCCTCCCACAAACAAGGAACCTCACACGATTTCACCAAAAAAGTCAAAAGAAACGCCACAGAGTGAGAAACGTCTTTGGGCAACAACCTGTCTGCCAAGGGGCTAATCTCTAAAGCAGAAGAAAACCCCAAAAAGAGAAAAATGAGTCCGCCAACTACAAAATGAGCAGAGGACGTGATCTGACAGCTTTTCGAAGAAATCATTCAGGTGGACAACAAATACATGACCAACTGCTTGCAGTAAGTCTGAGAGACACAAATCAAAACAATGATGAGAAGCCAACTCCCCCGGGAACTGAGAGCAAAGTTCAAAGAGCAGACAGCAAATGTTGGAGGGTTTGCAGAGAGACAAACTCTTACACACTGCTGATGGTCCAACCACCTTGAAAAATGGGATGCCTCATCTTTTTTTTTGTATTTGAAAAAAGGAAGATATTTCTTCTAATTTCACGTTGTTGAGAATACACGCAGTAAAACATACTCCAATCGTTTCTACATGTACAATTTAGTTACATTAGCGACATTCTTCGAGTTGTACAACCATTTGTACCCTCTCCCGTGAAGACACGCATCATCCCTGAGGTTTCTAGCCCATCTTTCAAATCCCAGTATATCAATTGATCCCATAAAGACTGCGCTTAAAATAGCCCAATGCTCAGGCAGATAGCCTTTACTTGTTAAGCTGTTTGCTTTTTTAAGAAGACTTCAGGGAATATTTTTTGGGTAAGAAGAAAAAGCTTTTATTAGCATTCCAGCTAACTGAGTATACTTCTTCGACACAACACCTAAACTTGAAAAATGGTAGTTTCGTCAAGCGTTTCAGTGACGACTCACACTAAATGAATGAACTCTTGGTACTGTGACATTAAAATCAACTGCATTCTCTTGGGCTTATAATGGACTTTTAGCTAAGCCCTTGGAAGATGTTGGTTACTCGGCACTACATGACTTCTAAATGTTGGCATATGACATCACACAAAGTTCACATTTGTTAATGTCACCACCTGTGTCATTGGAAGAGAAGCTGGTGGCAGAAAAGTTCTCCATAGTCCTCACTTCTACATAATATCTTGCATTTTATCGTTGCGATAAACACCGACAGTTGTTTATTTGAAATGAGAGACACCACTTATTTCTTTGAGAAAACGTCTGCCAACTGTTTAAGTTTAAATAGCCATCCCGTGGCCATTCTCATTCTTTCAAACAAACACGGACAGTGGGAGACTTGTATAAGCCAGCTCACAAATCAACTCCACAAGCGCTCTTCTGCAACTGAGCGATCCTGTCTGGATCTGCAGCAGAGCCCTTCAAGGGTCCCTCCCCTTTTGTCACTTAAGATACGAAAAAGATGCGTACTCTAGGATCAAGATATAGCAAAATGAATCATTTTCACTTTTCCAATTTCAGTCTTAAGGTTCTAAGGATCTTTTTAAAAATTATTCTTAATTGGGAGTTAATACGTAAAACATTCCCTAGTTCAATCACGTCAAGCAATATTGTACCATTGCTACCCCAATCAGTTTCCAAACATTCTTTTCCTTCCTGGACTCCTTGACATAGTCTCCCTTTTACCCGCCCTCCCCACCAACCCTGTACCCCTCCCCCCCAAATCCTTATTCTGCTTGCTGTCCCCGTGTTTCATCAATCTGGGTTTCATCTACCAAACACAGGAAAACATGGAACATAACTTCAAGAGGGTAATTCCCAATGACATAACACATTGGAGATAAAGCCTAATATGAATAAACAAAAACCAAAGCAAAACAAAACAAAAGTACCACAAAAAACCTGTTGAAAGCCAGATCAGGTCCGGAGGGCAACAGAGGAGGGATCAACTGACAACCGTTCAAGCAGGTTTATCCCTTTGAGCACATTGGAGGGAGGAGTAGAGAAGATCTAAGTATCTTTTTAATTTCACTTTTGATTTCTTTGACAACCCATTGGTTTTGAGACTTTTAGTAGTGTTACTTCACCTCCTCACCTCGCTAGCCTGGCGTTGACGGCAGCCTTACTAGAACTAGGGAGAACTTCCCCTGTGGGTGTCCAAGACTGGGCCTCTTTACAGGAGTAGAAAGCTTCATATTTCTCCCGCGGAGCCACTGGTGGGGCAAACTGCTGACCTTGTGGTTCGCAGCCTCACCTGTAACCACTGGTTTCCAGAAGTAGATTTAGCTTCTCTTATTCTTCTTGTTCATGATTTCTAGCTTCATTCTATTATGTGGTTTCAATTTTTAAAAACCTGTTGAAATTTTCTGTGCCCTAAAATAGTCTAGACTGGACATGTGCAGGGAAGTAGACTGTGCACTGAGCTCCCATTGACTGGTCAGCTCTATATGCCTACTAGCTCCAAATAGGTAAGATTACTCACAAAGAAATGCATTTCTTTATTCACTTCTTTAAATTGCTCCATCCACCAACAAAAGCGGTGCCTATAATCTCCTTAATGTCTCATAATGAATTTTGACTCAAAATATACGATCAAACATGAATATTGTCATTCCTGCTTTCTTTGTATTACTCTTACTTGTTCTGTCTCCCACCCACTCCAACCGTTGACTTTTGACCGATTTACACACCTTTCCCCAAGGTTGGTCTCTAGTGGACAACATATGGAAGTGTCCTGTTTTTATTCCAATCTGATGTTCTGCTTTTAGACGGATTACTCAGTCCAGTTATAGTCACTGTAATTACTTATCAATAGAGAAGAATTTACTTCAAACATTTTGTAATACGTTTCCTGGGTGGGGTGGGCGGTGTTTTTGTGCCCCTCTATCTTTGCTGTTGAGTTCTTTTTAAGCATAGATTTTTTCCCCCTTTTGTTATTTTTTTGAATATTTTTATTGCTGAGACATTTAGAATCCCTTCTTTAACATGTAAAAAGTCTCTATCTCTACTGGTTCCCCTTTTATTGCGATGTTAACATCAAGTACAAGTTTGTAGCCCAGATTCCCTATAATCTCATCAATTCTATTAAACTGGCATTCCATGATGCTCACCTTCCTGACACAATCGTTGAAGACAAAGCGGGTGCATAAGCAAATGTGGTGAAGAAAGCTGATGGTGCCTGTCTATCAAAAGATATAGTGTCTGGGGTCTTAAAGGCATTGAGTTAGTTAGTTTATTGTGCCAACCTGGCCAATGTGGGATTAATTGAAGGACGTAAGGATAAATGGCTTGGTGAACCTCGCCTTTCTAGTTCTCAGGTCTCTTGCTTTGTGATGGTCGCACCAGGGTGCAGCTGCCTTAGCAGTTCCCTGGCTCAGCTTGCAAG
>NW_022103906.1:79030047-79039004 GCF_000313985.2 Echinops telfairi | reverse complement strand
GCAATGAATGTACAAATGTGCTTTACACAATTGAGGTATGTATGGATTGTGATAAGAGTTGTATGAGCCCCTAATAAAATGATTAAAAAAATGTTTTGAGAATGATGATGGCAACAAATGTACAAATGTGCTTGACACAAAGAATGAATGGATAGATTGTGATAAGAGTTGTATGAGACCCCAATAAAATGATTTAAAAAATTGGAGAGGGGTGAACACTCTTCTTGTGTCTCTGCCCACTACCCAATTCTAAAACTGCTTCCACATTTTAAATATCTGTTAGAGCAGCATCTTGGTATTAACAGATAAACATTTGTTTTCTCACAGTGTGGTAATTACATAATCTGTTGTCAATTTGAGACTTACAGGTAAAGAGGTGGAGTTTCCCTGTCAATCAGGTCACAGCTTGATGACCTCATTTGGAGGCGCTAAAGAGATAAGTAGCTCGCTGGAGGCAGGACACATGCTCACTCCCTGTGAGACATTTCTGTTGACAAGACACATGGAGCTGTGCTAGAGTCCTGGAGCTGAAGGAGCCACATGCAGACCCCTGCCAGTGCTGAGATGCTTCTACCACCAGTGGATCCACAAGACCTTCCACCTGCTGGCCTGTAATCTTCCTGCATTTGGCGTCATTGTATGTGTTGCGTGAGTCTGAAGAGGACTTTATAGATTGGTCTGGGACATATGGGCTAATATCAGACTTATGGACTTGATCTGGACTGGGCTGGGCTGTTTTCTCAATATTCAACTGATCTTGTATGTAAAGCTCTTTCTTATACACATATGAGTGTCTATGGATTTGTTTCTCTAGTCTACCAGACCAACACAAGTACTTACCTAAAAAGTCTGTCTTGATAGGTTGCCCCTTTCTTGATTCTATGGCCTGAGAGACAGGGCTTTTGTTGAGAGAGAGAGAGAGAGAGAGAGAGAGAAAGAGAGAGAGAGACACCCCATTGGTATTTCCAGGTTTCGGTTTCTTCAGCCCAAGGAGTCTGGGAAATAAGAGGTGACAAGAAAACCTTTCCCCCATGTTTGAAACGAACTTATATGTCACTGAAGTTTCCAAGCCCTGTCCAGTCTTCCTGGTCCTCCCCTTTGCAGTCCCTCAGACCAATATTTAAGTCCGCAGGATACGGAATCCGAGGAGGTGTTTTGTTTTGTTTTTTAAGGCTGTGAGCCTTCACTCTAATGTTCTATTTTTGTTCTTTTTGAGTTTTAAAGACGCATACTCCCCTCCAGGGGGATGAAAAACAGAAACCATGGGGAAGGGAGACAGCGGTCGGTGTGAGATATTAAAATAATAATAATTTATCATTTACCAAGGGGTCATGGGGGTGGAGGGGAAAAAGAGGAGCTGATACCAAGGGCTCAAGTCGAAATTAAATGTCTAGAAAAGAATGGTGGCAACGTATGTACAAATATGCTCGATACAATGGATGTATGGATTGTTTTAAGAGCTGTAAGAGCCCCCATAAAATGATCGTTAAAAAAATAGAAAAAAAAAACCCAGGGGCTTTGTCACTGTGGGACCTGAGGGCGGGGCCAGTCTGCCACCTTCCGCCACCTTTCAGAGGCGCTTCTGCGTGTTTCCTACACAGCACCCATGGCTTGGACTTGCATTTAGTGGGAGAGAGAAGAAAACGTCCATCTACTCTATTTTCCTGGAAAATACATTTATTTTAAGCAAAAAAAAAAAAAAAAAGACTTTTTGGTTTTCTGAGTTAGTGTCCTCTTGCTACACACACACACACACATTGCATGGGCCTGAGATGAGTAATATTATCCACAGTGTTCCAGGTTAGAACACTAAGACCCGAAAGGTGTGCTAACTAGTACCAGGGTCCACAAAATGTGGTCCAACCGGCAGTCAGGCTAAGTCGTGTGAACATAGGTAGGTTTGGAGGCGAATCTGGAAGCCACTGGACATCTGAGATCTGGGAAGGGGAAGCAGCTTGGGAATGAGGAGCTGGGGCCTCAGCTCTGGCAGGAATGTGGGGCGAATCAAGGCAGGGTGGTGAGATGGGTGTCGGAACCGGTTGGGTTGTTATAGTAACATCCAGATAAAATATTCAGGAACAAAAGGAGAAAGGAAACGGAATGGCGCTGGCGGGATGGGAATGAGAGCATGAGGCACATCCCCCACCCCCCACCCCGGCACCATCCTTACTAATTACTGACACCAGGAATGGGTGGTCTCTCGGAGCAGCGTGGAGGCTGCGGGCCTTGGGGTAGGCCCCGGTTTGGAGATGAGAATAGGCGATGGCAAAGGGGAGGGAGAAGTTAGGGAAGAGGAAAATTGATGAGTGAGGCCAAGGGCTATGATGGCGCGATGGAGGCGAGGAGAAAGGGGCGCACGCGTTATCTGTTGCTGAGAAACCGTGGTGGTTTCGCTAGTGAACAGCATTTATCACCCCACAGTCTCTGGGTGTCAGGAATCCGTGCATGGCTGAGCTAGGCTCTCTCACCGGCTACACTCAAGGTGTTGGGTAGGCCTGCTGTTTCCTCGGTGCTGAGAGGAAGGGTGTCAAGGGACCCCTGCCCCTAACAAATCATCACAGACCCACCAGGCGCAATTGTACAGCGATACTAAGTAAAGATTATAATAAAGTCACAGAGAACATGAGAGATAGGAGAGAGAGTAAAATGAAGTCAGACACATTTCATCGTAGCATGCTCACCTCAGCTCCTCTTGGTGGTACACGTGGAGGTAGGGGGAGGGGAAGGAGGACAAGGGGAAAAGGAAAAGGGGGGCGAGCACGGGAAAAGAGAGGGAGCCAATAGGAGGCCAAGAGGGGAGCCCCAAGAGAGCGCTTTATTGCTAACCAAGGCTTATACATCTTTGGGGGTGTGTAAGCCCCCTAATTACAGGTAAAGACATATGTTACAGGAAGGGGTTGTACTATATGTAATACAGTAAGGAGAGGGGGACGATCTATGGGTGCACATGCAATAGGAAGGGGAGGGATTGGGGTATACATGTGACAAGATGGGCGGATCCTAGATTCAGGATGGCAGCCTAACTTTGGATGTCACTGAGCCAGTTTGACCTGTTCTCTGGCTCTCCATGGGCACTGATGACTATCCTTATCAGGAGGGTGTGAGCCCTACCTACAGTGGACCTGACTGATGGCCGAATGCCTTCAGGGAGAAGCTCTCTAAGCGGCAGACCTCCCACCATGTGCTGGCAAACACGTGTTTGCCATATGTTTGGCATATCTTTGGGGGAGACAAAGCTGGGGAAAGTCTTCTCACGTCCCACCGAAGCGGTCACGTCAGCTTACTCACGAGAGCGCGGGCGGGATTGAGTTTCTTGTCTGCTTTTGGGCAGAGAGCCTCTGCAAAGTGCTGATTGTTGGCCAGAGAGGTGGCCCTATGTTCCTTGCCCCACAGGTCTCTCCACAGACAAACTAAGAACACAGTAGGAGACTGTGGATAGCCAAGAGGGAGGCAGAGAGTATGTGTGCAAGACAGAAGACACCGTCTCTGATCACCGAACCTTGGACGCTTGGGTCCTAATGTCTTCATTAAAAGCCAGTCACTAGGTCCAGCCCACACTCCAGGGATGGATCCGGTGACAGGAGGGCATGGAGACTGGGAAGCCAGCTCAGAAGTTGCTCACCACAGGTAGTACAGACAGCATCCTCAGATTGGATCTAAGACTGCCCCAGGTCAGCAGCATCCAGGGAGTGCAATGGAGGGACTGATGGAGGGACCCTCAGGAGGAAGTTGGTGGGAGGAAAGAGACCAAAAAAACAAAACAACACAGGTGAAAATACATATATCATAATAATATATAACAATAACAAGGGTTCCAGGGGGTGCAGGGGAGCGAGGGGATAAAGGGGTGCTGATATCAAAGAGTTCAAGAAGAAAGAAAATGTTTTCAAAATGAGCACAGTAGCAATTGTACAATTAATGCTCGAACTGTCTTAAGTATGAAATGTTAGGGTATCTGTAAGCGCTCCCAATAAAAGGAGGAATTAATCAAAACAACAACAAAATCAGGGATTGGGAACCATGCCTTCTAGAGGTTTGGATGGTAGATCAAACGGGTAAGGGGGGTCCCCAAGGGGCGGCGGAGGAGACAGGATGGGGCAAGGAGGAGCCTCTCCAAGGAAGAAAGGAGAGGTCCAGCCCCCGGCTGGTGCTTCTTGGGAAGAGCAAGCACACAGCCCTCTCGGTGGCTGAAGGAAACTGTGGGGGTTAAGGGAAGGGACGTTGAGATTTAGGACAGCAGAAAAGTAGGCTAATCCAAGGAATCCAGGAAGGGACGTTTTATGGATTAAATGATGCCCCACAAAAGGATGTGTTGCAAACCCTAACTCCTGTGCTTGTGGTTCTAATCCCGTTTGGGGTTGTCTTTGTTCTGTGAATGAGGCAGCATTAAAACTCCCTGCCCACCCACAGCGACCCTAGAGTCAGGGTAAAACGCTCTGTGAGTTTCCAAGACTGTAACTCTTTATGGGAGCAGGAAAACCTGTCTTTCTCCCTCGGAGCAGCTGGTGGTTTCGAACTGCGGGCTTTGCCGAGGGCTGGCTACTATCCCACTGCAGCACTAGGCTCCCAAGGCGACATTCATGTAGAGTACGATTGAGTCCGTCGCCTGTGAGATAGAAGATTAAAACAGGCAGACAAGCAAGCAGAGCTGAGGACGATAGATGCCAGGCGACGTGAAGGTCATCCCCGAGCAGAAGCTCGAGGTGTGCCCCCAGAACCCCCAGAGAGGGTATGGAACCCACAGTCAACATCCATCTGGTGAGACCTATGAAGTCAGGCCCTGGGGATCGGAGCCAGTTGGCACGCAGCCCTGTCTGGGCACCAAGTAGTCTGGGCACCAGGTCGCACAGGAGGGTCGGGAAGAAGGAAGGAAGCAGAAGTGGCGGTGGGGCTTGACTTTTAGGTAACAAACGCCTCCACTTCACTGCCATCCAGCCAGTGTTGACCGGTAGTAAGTAACTTGCTGGGGCAGAGTAGAACTGCCCCTGTGGGTTTCTGAGGCTGTAAATATTGACCAGATCAGAAGGCCTCCGTTTCCCTCCTGTGGAAGTAGCACATGACCTGTGGGTAGCTGCCCATGTGTTACGTGCTGCGTCCTTAGGGCTCTTGGGTTTGTAGGTAGAAGGCGTGGAAGCCAGGCCTTTCCTCTTCGGCCTCCGCAGCGCAGTTTTCACCCTGACCCTCCTCACACCACCAGGGAGGGTAGGGAGGGGTGGCGGGTGCTTGTATGGTTTCACAAAGACGGCCGCCCCCTCCCCACCCCCGCCTGTCCCTGGTTTTAGGCCTGGGCCACGGCAGACTCATCCGTGTTGTTCTAAGCGATCTTGAGTCAGATCCAACACATAAGGATCCTGCCGACAGCCGAAGAGAACACTGCCGATCGGGGCCACTGTCACCACTGTTGCTGTGTTTGAGCACAGCCACTGTGCCCATCCACCCAGGGGGGGGGTCTGCCTCTCTCTCGCAGACGCTCTCCTCTCCCAAGTATGATGTCCTTCTCAAGGATCCCAGGCCCCAAGGACAGGAGCGGAAGTCTCGCCATCCGTCTCTGGAAGGAGCATTTCGTGTGGACTTCCTCGGAGGTGGACTTGTTGCTTCTTCAGGGCACCCATGGTGTAGACAGCGTTCTTTGCCAACGCCGTCATCCAAAGGCACCCATTCTCTCCCCTCGACCTTTAGGGCTTTGCTTTCGGACGCATAGAAGGTGACGGAAAAGCCCAGGGCTCGAAGCAGGTGGAGCTCAGTCTTCCAAGGAACCTCTGTGCTTCTTCAGACTTTAAGGAGATCTTGTGCAACAGATTTCCCCAAGACAACATTCCATTTCTGGCCTGCTGCTGCTGTGGTTCGCGGAGATGGATGCAAGCAAAATGAGATGGCTGGCAACAGTCTTCTCTTCTTCGTTGATCACGGTGTTGCTTATGTAATGGGCAAATTGGGGGGAAGGGAATTTTTTCCCCCTTTCATGTTGAGATGCGATCCCTGCTGAAAACCGTCATCTTTGATGGTCACCGGCAAGTGCATCTTGGGAAAATGCATTTGAAGGCAAGGCGTCCAGCTCCGCTCCCTTAAGCAGGCCAGGTTGTGCTCTCCGCATGTCGTAGCTTCTTGCCGAGTCTCTCTCTAGCTCCGACGCCACGCCCTCTTCTACGCCCAGCTTCGTGGATTATTTGCTCTGCATACAGATCGAATGAGCACGGCGACAGCCGACAGACCCGGGGAACGCCTCTTCCAGATTTTAGACCCTTGTGCTGCTTGAGGGGCTGCCCCTTGGTCTCTGTGCAGGTCTGTCAGGAACACAGTCACGTGTTCCGGGATTCCCATTCTCCTCAATGCTACCTACACTTTGCTAAGATCCATAGAGTCAATGCCTTTGCGCAGTCCATAATATATAGGTAAACATCTTTGTGGTTTCCTCTGCTCTCAGCCAAGATCCATCTGACGTCAGCAGTGATTTTCTGGTAGTTTCTGTCCATGTACTGCTTGCTGCAACTATTTCTGAACTATCTCCAACCTTTTTTTCTGAGAGCGATATCAAGGTTCTTGGTCAATCATTTCAGCATTCTGTGGGGCCATCTTTCTTCAGAGTAGCACAAATGTGGATCTCTTCCAGTAGTTCAGCCATGTAGCTATCTTCCAAATTTTCTGGCATAAATAAGTGAATGCCGCCAGCGTTACATCTGTTTGTTGACACAACTTAATTGGTATTCCATCCATTCCTGGAGTCCTGTTTTTCGTTAGTACCTTTAGTGCCGTTTGGGCTTCCTCCTTCAGTACAGTAACCTCCTTCAGTTCCTGGCCATGCACTGCCTCGTGGAACGGCTGGCTGGGGACTCCCTAAAGGAAGTGTCCTCATACTGGTGGCAATGGTCAGGGGGTTGGTCACTAGCCCATTGCTCTGCCCCAATATGTCCTCCGTCCTTCCCATTCTGCAAATAGAAAGAGCCTTCCTGGTCCTTTGACCACAGTGGCTCCCATCCCCCCACAGGCTCTCGCAGCCCAGTGTCCACAAGAGACCTCCTAGGACAAACAGCGGGAGGGAGGTGTTGCTCCTCAGAGCTCAACTGCGCTCTGCAGCGGCCTGTCCTCTGGCAAAGGGTAAACTCCCCACTGAAGACTCAACAGCCCCGGGCCTGGGTGTAAGAGTCAGGAACAGCAAGGGTCCCCGGAAGGGTAGTGTGCTGGTCAGAATTTAACAATCAACTTTCTGGGGGAGAAAAAGTCCCGATTCTAGAACCTGCTATTTCCCATGGCGTACTCTCACCACTGCTGGTTTCAAAACATTAAGTGCTATGTTAGCAAAGCAGACACCGATGGAATCTGGAACTCAAGTGATGACTCACCAGCAGCTCAGCGAAGCAGGCCTAGAAGGGGCCTCAAGCTCTAGCTACACAATCCATGGGTTGGCTCGGGCCCACAGGTAGTGCAGCACACAACTGAAGTGAAGAGCTAGCTCAAGTAGCAGCATGCTTGGTCCCATGACCAGGGAGAAAGAGAGAGACAGGATGCTGGCCGAAGAAAGTATTTATCTTGGTCGCCCTCCAATCAAGCTGCGACCTAATTAAACTCTGCCCACATGTTCCTATGGAGGCTTAATTGGAACAATAAATCTAACTATCACACCAGCCCAACCAGGAATAGGAAAACAGTGATAGTCCTGGAAGTACTCTATCCTCCAACTCTGAATGTATTAGGCTCCGTGGCAAAGAGAGAATGAAGGCTGCAGGTAGACTTGGGCTCCCAATCGACTGCCTTTGGGGTGGGGAGACTATCCCAGATTATCTGAGTGAGTTTAAAGTCAGAACAAAGGTCTTTAGAAGTGAAAGAGGGAGACCAAAGAGGTCAGAGTGATGCAGTGTGAGGACTCCACCCACTACTGCTGTCTTTGAGGATGAGCCAGGAAATGCAGGCCGCCGCTAGAAGCTGGGAAAGACAAGGAAATGATTCTCTCAGCTCGTGCCTTTACGGTCAGGTGACCAGACGTCCTGCTTTTGGCGGGACAGTCCTGATTTTTAACAATTTTTCCCATGTCCCGCGGTGTTTTTAAAAAGTCCCAATTTTTGGAAAGAATGCACAACAGGCTAGGGTATACGGTTTTCGGCTGCCATGTGGCTATTTCGCCAGGATATGAGTTTTATCAATGGTGTCCCGCTTTGCCAATGTTAAAATCTGGTCACCGAACTTTACAGGCATATGGCCCTGGAGATACCTTGATTTTAGTCCCCTGACGCATCTAACCTAGATAGAGATTTATAGAATGATAAATGTGTGGGGATTTTAGCCACTCAATTGGTGGGAATGTATTACAGCAGCAGACACACATCATCTTGGCCCTTTGGGGACTGCCATCTCGGCAGAGGTTCCTATCAGGTGGGGCACGTGTGGAGTGCACCGATCCTCCACATCAGTCAGCAAACTAGGCATGCTCCCCTCTGGTTCCAGGGTCCATGCCTGCAGGTGGCTGCTGACGCCCACCCCCAAAGCTGCACCAACATCCTCCTCCAAGCTCCTGCTGCTGCAGTCAGCACCGCCCCGGTCATGGGCCTCACAGGGCTGCCGGGCATGTCCCATTCCCCCCAGGTTTCTTGCGACACCCTGCGCCTTGGTTTTACTGGGCCTGAGGGAAAAGGCCCAGGTGCCCCCTACCCTCAAGATGCCCAAACGAACACAGAGCTCCTGCTCTTTCTTCTAAATCCTGGTCAAATCTTGCTCTTGGCATGTGAATGGAACACAGGGCACATGGAAATGCGTATGTGTGGTGAGGAGGAGCTGTGGGTGTCCACTGACCCCCCAGCTTCCTCAGTGGTCCCTGTCAGGCCCCTCTTCTTGTCCCCACAAGCCCCACTCCAAGTCCGACCCCAGCAAGCTAACAGCAACGGGACCTTAGCATTGGAAGCACTGGCTCTGCTTCTGATTGGTTTGACTTTCTTATTCTCATTGTGGTGAAAACATGCCCCCCC
>NW_022103906.1:79014112-79029939 GCF_000313985.2 Echinops telfairi | reverse complement strand
CCCCCGCAACTTGCACCCATCCCACAGTTTCTCCATTTGGGAATTCCAAGACACCGACTGCCCCCTTCCTTTGCCCAGTTATCCCACGGCGGTTTACTTTTGGTTGGGGCTCCTAAGCAAAGACTCCCCGACCCCCTCTCCCCACTCCTGGTAGCCACTCGAAATCTTTGATTTCTTTAGATCTGCTTATTTTGTGTCCGTGAGATCACACGGCCCTTTTGAAGCTGCCTTATTTCACTCAGCAAGTGTGTTCCAGGTTCATCGCTGGTACTCCGGATCTCTTTAAAGCAGAGTGGTCTTCAGGGGTGTGTGTGTGTGTGTGTGTGTGTGTGTCCCATTGAGTTCATTCGTTCATCTGCTGGCGGGGGTTCAAATGGTTTCTTCGCTGTGACGGATTCTGGGAGGCAGGTGTCCACTCTCAGTCCTCGCAGTCCTGGGTTCGGCTCTTCTGGGTACAAACTAGGTTGACAGGGAGCTGGCAGGTGGCTCAGAGACCACGTTGGATCAGAGAAGTTAGGTCAGTGTCCTAAAGTCACACAGCCAGCTGAGGCAGAACACGGAACTGAAGCCTGCACACCAGGAGTCTCCTCCAGGACAACATGACTGTCCAAAAGGTGTTGAGGTGGTGGCCAGGGGCTCTGCTTCAGGTCTCAGATCGACAGGGATTGATTGATTGGGTGCTGGCCTGGTCGTTCACCAGATCTTGTGAGGCGATGAGTGATAGTAGTGGGAGGGATAGTGGTGTCTGACTCATGGGGTTGGGTGGTAGAAACTTTGAGAGGGAGAATGTGAAGGGCTTCCTGCAGCACCTGGCACGTATACGCACCCCAGAAACACCAGCTTCCACTTTGCCTCCCCTTCTTCCCGGAAAACAAGTCATAATGCGAGAGTTCTCATTAGATTCTACTCACAAACCTGGGGGCAGCCGGGCCAGTGATGGTTAGGCCCGTTTTCAGAATGAGGCCACCGAATCCAGAGAGGTCTCTCACGCAGCCAGTAACAGAGCCGAGCCCAGCCCTGGGTTCCCTGCTTGCCCTCTGCCAACACTGACTCTCAGGGGGCCTGGGTGGGCAGGGCTCTTCCATTCAGGTGAGGGTAGCTAGGCGGAGGCAGAGGCGAGCCTGCCTGGTTTCATTGCTGTGTGGGCAGGCCCAGTCTCTCCTGTCCCCCTCACCCCTGCACCTCCCTTCCCTCTCCTCCCCTTCTCCTGCAGTATGCCCCACCAGCCCCCAAATGTGCTCAGAGCCCCAGGGGCACTTGGGAAAACTACCTCTCCCCAAACATCTTGAACTCACTGTCCTGGGCACCTAGTTGTCATTCCACAAGGGTCCTGGTGGTGCTGTGTCACAGGTACTTATGGGACGGATTGGATTGCTAATGTCAGTGGTTCAAACCCACGAACTGCTCAGCAGGAAAAAGACGAGGCCACCGGCTCCCGTAATAATTTACAGTCTCAGAAACCCCTATAGAGGCTGGCTATGAGCCAGAACCGGCTCCATGGCAGTAGGCTTGGGTCTTTTTGGAGTGTGTACTGTACAGCACTCGTGGGAATAAATTCTCACCAAGTGAGAGGTGACTGACTTCGTCTCACGTGCGGACTTTGGACATGTTGTCAGGAGAGACCAGTCTCTGGAGAAGGACATCATGCGAGGTTAAAGTTCAAGGGCAGGAGCAAAAGGGGAAGGCCCTCAAGGAGATGGATTGGCAGTGGCTGCCACAGTGGGCTCAAGCCGAGGGACCATTGTGAGGGTGGCGCCGGACTGGGCAGCGTTTTGTTCTGCTGTGCACAGGGTCGCTATGGGTCGGAACCAACTTGGTAGCACTCAACAGCCACAAGGAGATGGCTGATGCATTGGGGAACTATTCAGTTAATTTTCACTGAGAGCCTTTTGTGGACCTGGCACCAGACTCAGTCTTCTGGGAGATGCCCTGTCCTGTGCTCCTGCCACCCATTCAGGGACCTCTGGATCAGGCGGGGGTGGGGGGGTGGGGGCAGAGTTCATGGTCTTTGTCCCAGCCCAGCTCAGGCTTGTGTCTTTCTCTGGTCTCAGTTCCCCAAGGAGGCCGCCAGCCAGAAGGACCTCTCACGGACAGCCCTGGGCTGCTCAGACCCGGGAGAAGGTAGGGGACTCTGAGGAGGAAGGAGGAGGCTCAGGGGAGGGCCATGGGGACCACTTTCCTGGACGGAACCTGGAGCTAGTGTGTTCCTGGGACCAAAGGACAGGCTCCTGGGGAAAGACAGGCTTTCTTACTAACAACCTCTGATTTTGTTTACCCTCAGCCAGCTGACAGGGTGCCCAGATCACTTTATGGGATCCCGGAACTAAACCCTCTCATCTGGGGAGTGGCAGGAAGAGAGAGCCTGTCTTGGACCCTAGGGTAGCTGCTGGCTCTGCAGAGATGACATGGGTGCCTTTGAAGCCTGTCCCCTCTTTGGCTCCAAGATCGCCCATGTCTGTGTGTGTTTCCTGCCCCTTACCCTTGTGCGTGCGTGTGTGTGTGTGTGTGTGTGTGGTGGGGGGGTCGTCCCTCAATCTCTGACTGAGCAAATTGCTAGGATCCAGCGGCTGATGTGGCACCAGGCAGGGTCTATGTAGTTGTTCCATTCGTACTTTCTGCACCCCAGGCAGCCATCTCACAGCGTCCAGAGCAAGTTCTTTCAGAAGCTTCCAGCATCTTCCTTGGCGTCACCGTAATGAGGCCTGAGCCGTTGAGTCCAAGTCTTATGGTGCCTCTGGGGTCACCCAGACCAGGATCTCCTCTCAGATCTGCAGTGATCTGGTGACTGGCTCTGCCTATCTGTACTACACCCACCCCCTCCCACTCACTGCTTCTGGGTTTCTTGAGAGAGAGGCAGGGCGGGGCGGGGCGGGGGTGGGGTGGGGTGGGGGCTGGTGGTGGTGGTGGCTGGGTCCTATGAGGTCAAACAGTCTTAAGGGGTATTAGGTCCATTTAAAATGAATATGTGGTAGTTAAATGAATGCATAAAATATTTTTTCAAACCAGATTTCCGGGGCCTTGGTGAGGGGGCTGCTGTGCAGGTCAGAAATTGAACATGGTCCCTGGCACATAGTAACTGTTCACTAAAAGAAAATCTGTCTTCCCTGCACCCCCGCTGCCCCTATAGCACAGGAGTTCCTCAGAGCACCCAGGCTCCCAGCAGGTCTGTGGGGAGCACAGCAGAGCGGGCCTGTGGGGGGCAGACACCACGTCGCACTCCTCAGACCCCCTCTCAAACCAGGAATAGCATTTGCTTTCAGTCCATGACCTGAGCTGGGGAGGGAGAGGCTGCAGGCGCCCAGTCCGGACCCAGACAAGAGGGAGCAAGCAAAGTCTTGGCTGTCAAATCTGGGGAGTCCAGGGCAGTGCACTGCAGGAAGTTGGGGTCCTCTTGGGGGGTCTCTGACCCACCCTAGGCCCCCAAGCAGGACTGGTCCCAGCAGCCTCTGCCCAGCTGTCTGGAGCAGAGGACCCTCCCAGCAGGTGCTGCATTTGCACGCCTCAGCCTCTAGGTGGCGAGGGGCCAGGGCTAAGCATGATGTCACCCATGTAGAGGGGGCGGGGCTTTAGAAATGTTGACTTCTGATCGGCTGGGGTACTACGGTTGTCCTCTTCCAAGTGGAAAGGTCTTGGGGAGGAGACCCATTGGGGTGCGTGAACCAGGGGAGAGGAAATAGAGAGGGGACAGACCATACGTTCAGCGTGAGGGACTGAATCATTTGAGAAATAAGAGAACACTGCAGTTACTCTCCCAGGACAACCGCCTTAAGAATCTGTCACTTTTTTCCATAAAGGCAGGCTGATAAATCTATCAGCAACTGGATTTCAGGTTTTTTTTATGCCTTCAAAGGATACCTCTTATAAATGAATTTACATAATTATATATATTTAATTTTATAATTAGTTCTTCTTTTGGTAAGCGCTGGCCAGTCCGCCAGACCCTGTCTTTTTCTCAGCCTTTGCACCGTGTGTGTGGATTACTGATGATCGCATTCATGGGAGCCCTGGTGACACAGTGGGCTATGCATTGGGCTGCTACTGGCAAGGTCAGCGGTTAGAATCCACGGACCTTCCACTGGAGAAAGATGAGGCTTAGCGTCAGAAGCCCTGGGGAGCAGGTCTAGCCACTCCTACAGGGACTGATGAGTCAGAGTAGACAAGGGCAGTGGGGTTGGCTTGGGGTTTTACCTGCCAGGCGTAGAGCTGTCTTTTGGGGGCCCTGCCCTTGAGGAGCTCCCAGACAAGCGAGAGACAGACATAAATGCGGCAATGTCTGGGAAGCGTTGAGGCTCTGTTGCTGATGGTAAGGGGGAAGAGGCTGGGGGGTGGAGGGCAGTGGGAGGACGTTGTGTTGTGGGCAGCCCTACCAGAGCCACTACCCACAAAGAGCACTTCATCGCTGAAGACTTGATCCCTTGCGAAGGTGGGGAGCTGGGAGGTGGTTTGGGGGACACCTTGCACGGCTGGAGGGTGCTGCCAGGCCTCCTGGCTGGCTGGTGTGGAGGAAAGCTCCCCAAGGGCACCCCTTTCCTTCCTTCTTCCTCTCTCTTTTCATTTTTTCTTTCACTTCTCTCTCTCTCTCTCTCTCGTGGCTCTTTCTTGCTCCTAAACTCAGACTATGTGGCCTACGAAATCATCAATACCAGCTAACATCACACCCTCACCAAAGAGCGCAGCTCTATTCGCTTAGCGTGTTAATGACCTGTTTGACCGCGTGGCCCACTCACGATGTTAGAACTATCCCAATGGGCCCCCCCTCCTGCTTTAAACCTCACTGCCACCCAGCCCCTGGGCAGCGAGCCCCACCTCTGGGATTGGTAACCGTGGTCAACGCAGGCAATTCATCGAGCAGCGTCGATTTGGTCAGTGAATGGATGAGTGAGGAGGTCCCTGCAGGCAGGTGTCCCGGGTGTGCTTTCGAGAGGCCTTTTGCCTCTGCAGAAACGTGTGCCAAGGCCTTTGTGTTTCAGAAACTTGAAAAAGCTGGCTCCCCCAACTGAGGGGAAGTCCCTGGGGAGGCTGTGAGCAGCTGGGTGGAACTGAGGTCTGAGGAGTCGCCCTTCCTGTCCGGGCCCTGACCTGGCACTCCTAGACCCGTTGCCCAGCCCAGAGGGGGTTTGTCCTGGGCAGTCAGGCTGGGCTCGGGCCTCACAAGGGGAGAGATTCAGAGACCTGAACCCAAGAGTCCTGTCCCCTGCGGGAGACTCCACTGCTGGGTCACTCTGACCTGTGGCCCCAATCAACCCAGGAAGGGCCCTTTCCGGCTGGTGGTGGCGGGGTGGGTGGTGGGTGGGGGTGGGGGTGTCTGCGAGAGCAGGCAGCCCAAGAGCCTGCAGTGTCCAGTGCAGGCCAAAGACACTTAGTGCCAAGCAGGGAAGGACAGCAGTGTTATGGGCCATTTGCTGGGCATCCAACGGTGGTCTCTGGTGTGCAAACGGTTAACATGCTGGGCTAAGAACTGAAAGGTGGCTTGAGTCCAAGAGCCTTGGAAGAAAGGCCTGGTAATCTACTTCTGAGAACTCAGCCCTTGGAAACCCCCAGGGAGCACAGCTCCACCCTGACACACACGGGGTCCCCATGGATTGCCGCAAAGACGACCGGCTTCTACAATCTAATCATTGAAGAACTCTCTAGGGCGGTGTGCCCTAGATAGACGCAGAGTCTACAGCTGGGCGCCATCTGAGGCCCAGGTGAGAGAGGAGCAGAGGGAGGCCGGTCTTCTCTCACCTCCGTTCATTCCACAGCACCCCGACAGCTGCCACGCAGACAAGGGGCAGAGTGGGGTCCAGGGACGGTCCCCGAGGGGCAGGCCCCCAGGAGAGAGAGGATGGGACCGCCCTGGAGCGGAGGTCTGAGCCCTGAGTCCTCAGGGTGAGGCCACTCAGGAGCCTGAGCCAGAAGCAGGCTGAGCGAGGGACAGCGAAGATTTCCAGAGGATAACGTTGGCGCTTCTTAAGATGGGGCGTCCGGAGGCTTTGAGAAATGACAGGCCAGCACTGGCAACACAGCCCCAGTGGGAACAGGGTGCCATGTTAAGAACTGAGGCATAAGGTGACGGAAGGTGGGCCAGGTCTGGTGGGGCATGTGGGAACCCTGAGCAAGCTGAGGGTCCCCTGAGGACTGACTAACCCATCCAGGGCTGCATGGAATAAAGGCCTGGTGCTGTGTTTCTTTAAAGGAGCCCTGCTGGCCTAGGGGTCATGGGCTGGGCTGCTTGCCTCCAGATCCACAGTTCAAGACCCCCAGGCGCCCTTTGGCAGAAAGACAAGCTTTCTCCTCCCATAAAGAATGAGTCTTGAGAACCCACAGGGGCAGCTCTACCCTGTCCTCTATGGTCACTATGAATTGGAATCAACTCGATAAGAGTCCACGGTGAGTTTTGAGTTTGATTTGCCGCTGTGAAAATTATAGCCAAACGAACACCCCGGGGGTGCCACGAGTTGGGATTGGTTTGGGGACGGGCGTTTTTATCTTTCATTAAGAAGCCATAAAGAACCAGTATGATGTCCAAGCTGCTCGGGCGATACCCTAGCACCCCACATGTGTGGGTTCCTGGGTAGACGTGGGCTGTCTATGCTTGATCCGCGTTTCATCAGACAAAGTGACTGCACTTTGGCTCTCTGGCCATAAGCAACTCTTTGTAGTCACGGACTGAGACAAGACCGCGTGGCATGTGGAGAGAGCTCAAGAAGCCCCCCGCTCTGCCCTCACCTTCTTGGAAGACAAGACCAGCACAGGTGAGAAGCCTCCAAGTTCACGGCGGCACGTGACTGAGGGCTAGCTGAACGGGGACGCAGGAGGCACAGGAAAGGCTGGGATGGGGTGGGGCAGGGGCTGAAGTGTGTTGAAAACGGAAGGGTCTTCTCTCTGTCTCTTCCTCGGGGGCTCCCTTCTTGGAAACTGCTCCCCTTTCTCACTTGCAGCCCAGACCATCCCGGGCCCTCCCTGTAGGACCGGCCCTCCCTTTGCTGTGGCCGAGGGCCTGCCAGGAACCGCTAGGCAGATGTTAACTTGTCCACCAATGAGTAAGACCGAGCCGTTCACATATAGCTTGGGGGTGTGTGGGGGTTGCCCATGGAGTTCCCCCTGCTTTGGGTGATGGAGGCAGAAGGCCTGGGAGCAGCTGACTGGGTGGGGGGCGGAGGGTGCTGTCTGGGACTCAACAGTGAGAGTCCTTTGTGCCTCCTGTCTCATGCTTAGGCTCGGCTCTGAAGGCGCACGGTAAACGGGGTACAGTTAGGATGCTCTCCCACCAATTGTTGTTCCCAGAAATGTGGTTTCTTCTCAAAATGGGTGTGTTCTTCAATGCTACCCAGCAGCCCTGATGACGGAGGGTGCGATGCCTCAGGCTGCTTAATCAGAAGGTCACCAGGCTCCCCTTGGGGTAAAGTTGCAGCCGTCTGTTCCTGTAAAGACTTAGTCTCAGAAAGCCACAGGGGGCAGTTCTACCTTGTCCTATAGGGTCGCCATGAGTCAGCACTGACAGGACAGCAGCGAGGGTTTTCTTGAGTTCTGCATCGCATAGCCAGAGGGAAGCCCCCTGCCCAGAGGGTCTCTGGCTCAGACTTCAGAAGACAAAAAACGCAAGCCACATTTCAGGCTTGAGGCCGGTCCCAGAGCAGCTGCCACGGGGTGCAGGCCTGGCTAGGGAGAGAGCTGGCCGATCTGAGCCCCTGCAGATGGCCTTTAGCAGACTGGCCCTGGGGAGCTGGGAGACCAGTCTAGCCAGATCATCCAACTTTGTCAGAGAAGCTGCAAATCCAGATATTTAATTTTTCTGTGAGATCTTCTGATAGCTCAGCATATGCAAACCATTCAAATGCTTGAAGACCCCTCTTGGTCCAGTCAAGATAAGACCCAGGGTTACTCTCTATCTTACCTTCTAAGTCAGACTCAAAATGACAAGTGGGCGGTGTCCCCCCACCCCTGGTCCAGACGGCACCCACTGGGGGCCCCTGCGGGTGTGGGCTTCCCTCAGCCCTCCTCCCCCAGAGAGCCAGGCTGCCAACCGGGAGTCTGACCTGAGCAGGGACTTGCAGCCTGGAGTGGGGCCAGGAAGTGAGCTCTCGTCACCCCTCCTGGTACCTGATCCCACCCTCACACAACCCCCACACCCCACCCCACCCCCCGCCTGGCATGTACAGTGAGTCAGGATGAGGCAGGTGAGGGCAGGGCAGGAGGACGCATTCTCATTTGTTCAAGAACAGAAACCCAATCAGTTGCCATTGAGTTGACCCTGCTGGGAGTCGGTGCTAGACTGTGCGCCATGGGCTTGCCAATGGCTGCTTTTTTGGAAGCAGACTGCTGCCAGGCCTGTCTTCCACGGCGCTTCTGGGTAGACTCGAACCACTGACCTTTCGGTCCGTAGCTGAGTTGCACCATCCAGGGACCCTTTCTCATGCATTCCCAAAGGAAAACCCCACTGCCACCAGTCAGATTCCACATCTTGGTGACCCCACAGAGCAGAGGTTCTCAACCTGGGGGTCGTGACCTCTGTGGGGGGATTCCAACGACCATTTCACAGGGGTTGCCTAAGACATCCTGCAGATCCGATATTTACAGGTCGATTCATCACAGTAGCAAAATGACAGTGATGAAGTAGCAACGAAAATAATGTTATGGTTGGGGGGTCGCCACCACGTGAGGAACGGCAGGAAAGGGGCATGGCCTGAGCAAGGTGGAGGACCCCTGCGCTAGAGGGTGTCTGCGGCTGTCAGTCTTGAGCACACACAGCCTGCTCTTTCTCCCAAGGAGCAGCTGGTGGGTTGGAACCACTGACCTCGTGGCTAACAGGCCAATGCTCACCACACAGCATTTTCCAGGCTCACACCAATCCTGGGCCCAAGGAGGAGGGAAGACGGGATTACTCTAGGACCCTGCTGTGGGCAGCCTTCCTATGGCTCTGACCTTGGGGAGGCCCCATTGGCTGGGCCCCAAGCAACCCCCCCCCCTGCTTTGCCCTCCTCCTTTTTAAGGTGACTCTATGACTCGGGTATGTGTTAACTCGAGTTGTGTTTGCCTTGACCATTGGCTCAACATAAGCCAGACCCTTTGGCAAACACACTTGCCAGCCAGCCCCTCAGCTCCAGCTCCAGCTCCAGGGGTCTCTGGGGAACACTGACACCACAGGCTCCCAGAGGGGCACTGGCTTTGAGCACAGGGAGCTGGCTTCAAGAGCAGGGGCCAGCCCCAGGAAGTCTGAGCCCAGGAGAAGGCTTCCACTTACAATGTAGACCCTTTCCTGTGTTTATTGAAAACAAAAACAAACAAAACACCGAAGGCCGGGCATATATGAGAGCAGGGCAAGCTTGTGCTCTGTGCTGTCACACTTGGACAGCACCCCCACTGTGCAGGCTTGAGCTCCCGCCCGGCGGGCCTGGCCTCCAAGATGCCCCTGGGCCCGGTGGAAGCCCATCTGCTGGCAGGCTCCACCTTGTCCTTTTCCGCTTAATGAGATCATGTTTATAAACACGCAAGGACGTGCCAGGCACAGAGACCAGAGATGGCGCTCAGTCACAATCCACCAGCCATGGCGGCAGTGCCGGCGGTAGGAGGGAGGCCTCTGTAGACAGTGTGCCTGGATTCCAGCCACTGCCACCAGCTGTCACTGCGTCCCTGGGTGCGCACGTCCCCTCCCTCCCTCAGTGGCCTCATCTGTCAGTGGGGGATGGTGGTGCCGTCATGCTTTAGGGATGTAGTGGGGGTTATGTCAACGTGCTTAGTATAGTGCAGGCACGTGTGTGTCAGCCATCGAGCATGTCAGCGAATGCTGGCCCTCCTACCTTCCCTGTTGCCTGGATTTGGCTTCGTGGGGCCTGTAGACGAGACTCGTAGTCGATGACGTCATCAGTGGCGGACAGGTTGCATTCACATGCCTGGGGAGGGTGGGAGGAGGGTGTGCAGAGGTAGAGGGCAGCAGGAATCAGAGGCTCGATCTTAATTGCCTTAAGATGATTAAAAGGAACAATAGCAAATTACAGGTGATCATTTCTCCACAGTGGTTTTCCTAGGAGGCCAGCAGGTAGGCTCCAGGCAAATGAATCAAGGAGCCAAGGCAGGTGCTCCTGGCTGCCTCGCCCTAAATCTCAGACTCTCCTTCCCTTCCCTTGAAACCCGGGAGCCCTGGTGGCATTCGTATGCGCTGGGCTGTTGACTGCAAGGTGCCCTAGACTCTCTGCTTGGGAAAGACGAGGCTTTAGTCTCAGGTACCCACAGGGGCAGTCTTCCAGGGTGGCGAGGAGGTTGGTTGCAGCTTGGCTTTCCTGAACTGCTCCCCCGCTGGCAGTTGGCATGGAGTGGAGAGCAGGATCAAGCAGACAGGTGGGCAAGTGACCGCCCCCCTCCCATCTCTGTTATTGTCAAGAGGAGGACTCAGGATAAGAGCCCCAGCTTGAGCCCCCAGTGCGGCCACAGCCCCTATCTTGTGGATTTTTTTTTCCTGTTCTGGTATTTTCCACACAGCCGGGGTTTTCCTTCATTTTCTCCCTCCTCCGTGTCTTCAACAGCACTTGTCACTGTTCCTCAGGGTAGACCGCTGTTCCCCCCCGCCCCACAGCGCTCCCCACACACGGGGGTCCTGGCTCTGGCAGGCAGGTCTCTGCAGAAGCATGTTCCTGCCTTGGGTGTGCCTGGGTATGCTGAGCCCAAAGGCTCTCTGGAGGGTGGGGTGGGGGTCGGTGTGTGTTCAACACAGCTTACAGAACGACCATGTCCAGGGAGCTGTGTCCCCTGGACAACATATCCGATCTCCCTCATGAAATGGGGGCGTTCACAGGCTGCCTGAGGGGGGGCCAAGGGAGGGGCCCAGATAAACAGAAATGTTGAACAAGACCACTCCCAGCCACCGCCCTAGCTTCAAACACCACAATTTGCAAAGCTTGGCTCCAGAGGCCTCCCAGTGACCCCAATCTAATTCCTCTTAACTGGCCGGCCAGGGCTTGGGGCAGGAAGATAAGCTGGCCTCCCCAGGGAAATTCCACCAGGCCCCTCAGAGGGTGCAGCTGGGCCCGAGAGCCAGCCTGGGGGAAGGGTGGGCTCAGGAGGGAGGGAGGAAGGATGGGCCTGCACCTGGGTGTCTTCTGGGGAGGAGGTGGCCTTGCCTGGGGCAGGGACTGGGCTAGAGGTTAGAGGCCCCAGGGTAGGGCCAAAGCAGCACTGACCGCCCCCCCCCCCAGCCCTACCTAATTGGGACCCTGGGTGGAAAGTCGGTGGGGATGTAATTAGGGTAAAATCCTGAGCTAATGAGCTGTGGCAACAACAGGACAAAGGAAATTAATTACCGCAAGCCCAGGGCTCAGGCCAGAGAAGTCGCCCCGCGCCTGGCCTCCCTCTGCGGTTCTGCTGCGCAGGAGGCTCACCTCCTCCTCTGCGGTCTTTCCACCCTCACCCGGGCTCGGCCTCTACCCCACTCCTGTCTCCTCTCTCCCTCGGGCTCCCCAGGTCTGCAGCCCACGCCACTCGCTCCACGTGCCCTCTGTATTTACCTCTGCTCGGGGAGAGGAGACCCAGGGGGCTTTGGACTCCTGCGGGGAAGGCTGGGTAGCAAAGGGTGACCCCAGGATGGTTGCCGAGGCAATAGGGAAATTGAGACAAAGGCCAGGCCAAAGGCAAGAGGAGGATGAACCCACCGAGCAGGATGCCTGCCGGGGTCCAGCCACGTCTGGAGGCTGTGTCACCTCTACCCTGGTGCCTTCAGCCTGGCTCCTCCCCGGAGCTGGTCCAGGAACAGCTCCCCCAGCTTGTCACTGCAGATGCTGCCCTGCCCCCGCTCAGCCTCAGCTGTGTGTCTGGCTCACGTCCCCAGGCCCGGGTGCCGCCACCACAGCTTCCTCAGCCCCCTCCTCTCTTTCTAGACGTCTCCTCTGCAGAGGGGGCTTCAACAAGGTCATGGAAACAGTTCATGAGCTTTTCATTCCATTCTCCCATCAACTGAGGGCCCTTAGTCCCGTGGCCGCTCCTCCCACCAGGGCACCCAGCCCCCCGATTGAGGAATACTCTGGATTCCGAGTCCAAGGCCTCTAAAAGCCCTTCCCGGGGCGCCTCCAGGGCCCCCATACTCCCAGTCTCCTCTCCCTGTTCCATGGTACAGCGGTCACTGTTGGACCATGAGGAGTGGGTGGTTCACCAGCTCCTGAATGTGCCCAGGAACTGCCTGCCCCCGGGGGTGGAGGGGCCCTGCCCGCCTGGGCCTCTGGGCCTCACTGGTGAGACGGGCTTCCCAAAGTTGGTGGGGGAATGGAATGAAAAGATCATGGACTCTGGAGGCAGCAGGGCCTGGGCACAGATGCCCTTCAGGCTCTGAGGCCGTGGCAGTGTTCTGGGGCGCTCTGGAGTACCCCTGAAGTCTTACCAGGATGAGGCCCAGTGTGTCCGCCCGGCCAGGTTTCCACCAGGAGGTGTGGCAATGGCGGCAGGCCTGCCTTCCAGCAGATGCCGATGGCCTGGCCGGGGACTCTTGCGGGAGGGCAGACGCAAGTCTAGTGCTAGCTGACTCAGCATGGCAGTGTGCCTGGGGCCCAGGGACATGGAGTCTCTGCATGTGAGCCATTCTCTCTTGGTTTCCTGGGATCCCACACTGCTATTCAACGAGCGACCGGTTCCCCTTCGGCCCTGAAGCGGCTTCACTTTGTCCCATTACCTGGAGCTGTGAGGATACGGTTGGGAGGGCAGCTAGGTTCCTCCAAACCCGGCCCCTCTAGTTAGAACTCCGGCTCGGTTACTTCCGTTTTGGACTCTAAGGTCCTTCTCTGAGGCCTGCAGGCAGAGGAAGGAGCCCAGCGCCCTTTCCGAAGGAACGGCAGTCCTCTTTCTAGACTCCCAGGTCCTCCTTGGGCCCTGCTAGCAGGGCTGGGCTCCAGGTACTTTAGGGTGGCGATCTGGTGTCTTCTCCCTCAAAGCCCCCTCCAGAAAGCCCTTAGGGTCTCCCTTGGGGATGCTCAAATTTCAAAATGAAGCCCTCGCTGGCTATTCAAACTTTTCACAGGATGGGAAACTGTAGTTCCCCTTTGGGCGCTTCTCCAGATGTCTCCACTTGTAGGAGGGGGGTGGGAGGTGGGGTTCGCAAGGACCACGTGACCCGAGAATGGCCTGCCCTGAATGCCTGCCGGCTTGGGCTGCAGACCTGGGGAGCCAGAGGGAGGGAAAGAGGTCCCAGGTTGTCTCCTTCCGAATGAGGTGGGAGGTGGGGAGTGCGGTCAGGGTCAGCTAGATTCCGCCTCCTAGCAAGTCTACATGGCTCCGCAGAACTGCCCTGTGCGGGATTGTGAGCATGAAGCTAGCAGCTGAGCACGTAACCGATGCGCCACCAGCGTTCCCAGAACTGGGAAGGGCTTTCATACCTGTCGCAGGCACTCTGGTCATCGTTTTCTCTTACAGGAACATACCCCCAGGGGGTGAGTTTTGGGTAGGCTGAATGCAGGGAAGCAACCCACTGAGGGCCTGAATAATGAATGTTTTGGTCTAAAAGGTCCAACTGGCTGGGGCTAGGTGGGTGCAGCCACCCCCTCCCGTTAGACGATCGGAGGTGGACAGGCCATACCAGTACCTAACCCACGGTGTGCCGTCCACACGCTTGTCTTGGGGAGTTAAAGGCCCTGCCTGCAAGGCCCGATGCCTCCACTCTCGGGGAAAGGCCTTTTCTTGTGATTGTTGGACCTTAGAAGAAACTCTGTCCGGGGCCCCCGACCATCAGCTATGACTTTAAGGGGCCCCATGTTTTCTTCCTGACCACTGCTGGCCTTCGTCCAGCTGACTGGTGAGGGCTCCTTGCAATCACAGGGATGACTTTCTGACCTGGTCAGGAACAACACGTGTTCTGCATGATTCTCAGAGTGTGGTGTCTGGGCCAACCCTATCAGCCTCACCTGGGAGCCCCGCAGAAGTGCAGGTTCCCCAGTTCCCCGCCAGCCCTGCTGAATCAAACGCTAGGGTGGGATCCAGGGCTTCCCGGTGCCTGCTAAAACTGCAGACTCACTGCCGTGGTGATTAGCCAGTAGTCCCAGGTAGGAAAGCGCCCTTTGGCTGTATGAGGCTCACCCAGAGAGCCTGCCCATCTGCAGACATTGAGCGGCTTCCCAACGTGGCTCCCTGCCTCCCACACTTAAAATATGTAGCAGATCCCCTGGCCCCGCACAGTGGAGAGGCTGTGGAAGGCTGGATTTGGAATCCACGGAATGGCTCTTCATAAGCCCGTTTCTTCCGGAGGTGCAGCAGGAATTCAGATGGCTCTAGTCATTGCCATAGCAACTGTACCTTCCCGAAGCTGTCACGGGCGACAGGGGCAGGGAGAAGGCAATGCAGCCGGGGGAGATCCTGCCGATGACGGATATGGCAAAGCCAGCAGAGGCGCGAGGGGCTGTGAAAACAGGTGGTGCCTTTGGGCGGCGGGAATGTACTGACCAGCCTGCTGGGCCCAGACTCCCTCCAGGCCCAGGGTGCATCTGGCCTTTCTCTACGGTGGTTCTCAACCTTCCTAATGCCTCGACCCTTTAATACAGTTCCTCGTGTGGCGGTGAGCCCCAGCCATCTGATTATTTTCGTTGCTACTTCATCACTGTAATTTTGCTGTGATGAATCAGGTGACCCCCAAAGGGGTCGTGATCCACAGGTTGAGAACCACTGCCCTAGGGGCTTTACCACTACAAGATGGCACCAACTCAAGTGTTCTGGCTCGGCATGGCAGTTTGGCTCACCCAGGGCATGCGCCCCTTATAAAGTTGACAGCCTATCTAGGTCAATCCTCTCGAAAGGCTGTCTACCTGGGCCGAAATTAGGCTCCTACAAGGTCCCAGAACAATTAAGAAGGGAGTGTAGAGTCCAGAGGGTGGGTAGAGTGGATTCCACAACAAACTCCATGGCTGTGATCTGGGACCACCACCTGTGTTCCAAGTTAGGGTAAGAGAAAAGGACCCAACTTCAGACTTCTCACATGAGCCTGGGTCCTAACGCAGGTGCCAAGAAGTGAGGAGGCGCCGCAGGGGCCCTGGGTAACAGTGGCTACTCTGGCTCTCAAAGGAAAGCTCACCCGAAAACAGAAAACACCACGTTGCTATAAGGCTGGTATTACAGTCCACCCTGTGCGTGCCCTCTCCACCCTCATCACCCCCCTCAAATGTTGCTGTCCAGTGGACTTTGCCCTGTGGTGCACTCATGGGTGCAGTCGAGCTCCACTCTGGGGGTTTTCAAAGCTGTGACTGGGGAGGTGCGTCACCAGGCTTTTCGACTGAGGTGCCTCTGGTGGGTTCAAACTAACCACCTTTGGGTTAGCAGCGTGGCACTGAATTGTTTGTGTCTGCCGGGAACTCCAGGCACTACCCTCCAAACTCGGTGCCATCGAGTCTAGGCTGATCCATAGTAATCTTCTAGGGCAGTTCTCCCCCGTGAATTTTTGAGACTAAGGGAATAAAAAGCCCCCCTCCCCCCAAGCAGCTGGTGGTTTCGAAAAGCTGACCGTGTGGCTTGAAGTTCAACACATAACCACTATACCATCAGAGGCCCCACCCCGCCCAGGTGCTGCTCAATAGCCTCTGCTTTGGTGGAGGAGGCGGGCCCAGGACGAGAGCCCAAGGACGGGCTCCGCAGAGTTGGGTAGCCTCCCGTGTGTGAAGCCCACAGGGCCTAGGAGACACTGCCCTGTGCCACGGGCAGCTTGGCTGTGCGGCCTGCTGGTGCTTTTAATCTGTGTCCGTGGCTCTTTCTGATCTGGAAGGAAGCAGCTCATGTGAAGGGCCAGCAGCTGGCACCGTGCCCCAGCCTCAGGGACAGGGGGCAGAGCGTGAGAAGGCAGGGCTGTGGTGGGGAGCACTACAACACTGGCCCCGCCCCCCGCC
>NW_022103906.1:78975757-79014012 GCF_000313985.2 Echinops telfairi | reverse complement strand
CCCACGGCTTGGCACTGAGAGACCCTTGGAACTTTCCACATGGTTACTGACCCTCCTTTCTCTCCGCTTCCTCTGATAAGCCCGGATCCATCTGTATTGCACTATTTCCTGCGAGCGTGTGAACTCCTTTTCACCCATTTGTCCTTTTCCCAGAGCACCTGCGGGCCCTCTCGGTCCTTACCTCCTTACCAGGGTACTAAGTGTGGGCCCAGCAAGGGGTTCCTCCTCGGGGAACCCTCCTTTCTCACCCCTCTCCATTTTACCATCGGGTCCTCACAGCGGGCGTGGCCCCTCGCACTTGGGGCGCAGAGCTGAGGCTGGCCTTGCTGAGGGCCGTGCACAGCCCGGGCCCCTCTCATACAGGGGGAGGGAGCAAAGGCCACCACCTTTGGTGGCTCTGCGCCTGGGATGGCCAGGCTTCCTGGATCTGGGAGCACAGGGGCTCTGCACCGCAGCTCGCCTCCAGCAGGGGCCAGGGGTCTGCAGAGTTGGGGGGTTGGGGGTGCCAAGAGCCAGCTGCGGGGCCTCTCGCTTAATTCCAGTCACTGCCCTTTATAAATATTTATAGCAGATCTTCCACTAAAAATAACATCCTGGAGCCCGGGTGGGGGGGGGAGGGGGGGAGAGAAAAAAAAAGAGTCACCGGGCATTGGGATTGATTATCATGTGTGCCCGCGGAGAAAGGGTCCCTCGGAAGGGGCGATGCTGCTGCGAGGGGCCCCGGGGGAGCGCTCCCCGTGGCTGCGCGGCCGGGCGGCCCCGGAGCTCGGGCTCCCCCTTCTCTGGGCGGCTGCGGAGCGGCGGCAGCATCCGATGGGGCGACGGGGCGGAAGTGCGAGGGGCAGGCAGACGGCTATTTTTAGCTCGCCCGGTGGTCAGGGTGTGAACCTCTCCAGGAGCGAGCGAGCAAGGCCGGCCCCGCTCCGCGCGCGCCAGGCAGAAAGCGGCTGTGGGTTTTTAAAGGTCAAAGGTGGTAGGGAAGAAACTTGTGCCCCCACCCTAGGGTGCACCCCGCCGCAGGCTGGCAGAATGCCAGCAAGAAACCCAGACGCGTGCTCGCGAGAGAGAAGGGAGTGTTTTTTTTCTCTCTCTTGTTAACCTCCAGTAGATTCCTCAGTGGAGAGGTGAGACGATGCCCTGCCCGAGGGAGTGGCAGATGCTAGCACATGCAGGAAGGTGAGGGGTAGGTCCACCAGCCGCGGGCCTCGGGCAGCCCCTCCCAGCTTCCCACCCGCGCTGGCTCCCCACTTCCTGGCGACCGAGTGACGCCTGGCAGCCTGCAGGCCCCGCGCAGGTGTGCAGGGAAGAGAAGGCGAGGAATGTGCCGCTGGGGGAGACCTCGGCTTCGTCATGTCCGTGCCAGCGCGCTCCACGCCTCTGCGCCTGTGCGAGACACAACACTCACCGTTAGTCACGGCCCGCCGCCCAGGTCTCTGAACGCAATGGTCTCCAGGGCCTGGGTTGGGGCGTACCCTCTTCCCCACCCCCACCCGCTACTTCCTGGCGTTGGGAAGGCACAGTGACAATACTCAGGCCCCTCCTTTGGGAGCGGGGCATTCTGATTTCCAGGGACGGTGCTGTGGCGGGTCGGGAAGGGTTTCCTTGGGATGTGGTGCTGTCCTGGGAAGCTCTCAGCGAGTGCAGGGGCAGGGAAAGACGACGCAGCTGGGCCCTTAGGTTCTGACTCGAGGGTCCCTGAAGACCACTCAACTGAGTGTTTCCGCTTCTCACCGGCGAGTTTCTCCCAACTCCTGACCTGGCTCAGGTGGGTTAGTAGGCAGAGGGCGGCCTCTGATTCTAGCTGCCGCAGAGGGGTAGGGCCAGGGGCCCCTCTGGCCTTTCCTGTCTTAAGACAGGCTCTGGCAGCCCTTGAAGGTGAGTCAGTTCCTGACGGCCAGGTGGGCTGGGGTGGGGGTGGCTTGGTGTGCTGGGGGGCAGGGAAGGGCCCTGCTTGATGGTGCCCCAGAGGTAGCAAGGGCCCCCCTGGTCTGGGAGGGAGCTTCCTGGGGCCAGTGCAGAGTGGGACCCATTTGGGGGAAGGTGCAGACAGAGAAGGCCCGGAGCTTTTCTGCCTCATCTAGGGGCTTTGGCCCTGGAGTTTCTGCCCTGAGAGCTGTCACTGAGCCTGATTTTTAAAAAAGAAGAAAAAAAGAAAAGGAAAGAAGGGGGCAGGGAAGAGGAGGTGAGGAAAGAAAAGTCTCAAGAAAAATCTCAGGGTTGCACCCCAAAATTTTTTGAATGACACTCCGGTTTCTTTACTTTTGCGGCTGCGTTTAGTGCAGCGCGCTCGGAGGGAGCTGGGATTAGAAGTGCCCCTCTTTGGGAGGAAAAATGTGAAAGATGAGTGCCTCAGGCAACCAATGGGCAACCGAGTTTTAATTCATTTCCTTCTGCTCCAGGAAGTGAGCCGGTGGCCAGATCTGGCCCCAGGGGAAGGCGGTGGATTTGCAGTGTGATCCCCTCAGGTACTGTGGAGCTCTGGGTGCCCTGCTGTGGCAGGAGCCCCTGCAGAGCAGGGCTGTGACTAAGGAAAAACAGGACCTGCCCATGGCTTTCGACCTCTGATGCCCTTCACAGCACCAGTGTTTCCGCCAGCAGTGTCTGCGTTGCCAGCTGCATCTCTCGCCAGGCCAGGCCAGAGGACCAGGCTTCTGCGGTACACGCCCCCCCCCAACCCCCCCAAGACAGCTCTGGCTAGGCCCAAGGGCCAAGGCAAAGATTCCAAGAAGTTGGGCTGTTAAAAGGGAAGCTCCTTAGGAATGCTCTGGCTTGGGAAGTGTGAAGGAAGGGAGAAGTGAGGAAGGGTGGGTGGGTTGTGGGGCCAAGTCCAAACTCACCTAAGCTTCCTCTTGCAAGGGCTCTTCATTAACCTGTGGCCGCACAGACAGAAACAACAACCAAGGTCACCACCAGATCTCCACTGAGGGGGCTCCTGACCCACCCACCACAGGCTTCCGGCTGACCCTCCCTTTTGTTTCCCAACCAGCAGGGGTCAAACACAATGTTTACAAACAGCAACTGACACAGAACAGCCACGTGGGGACAAATGCTTCCCAGGAGAGGGGGAAACAAAGTTCCCTTAAAACTAGGGAGCCGTTACATCAGGGGGCAAAGCCCACCTGGGTCAGAAGATGAACTCTGTTACGGGTGGAGGTGCATTCCTGCAGATGTGCCTGGGCTCCACTTGAGCTGGGCCCTCCAGAGGGTATGGCTGCCCCCCTAGCAGGTGCACACGTGCAGTGGGTGTCTTCAACTGTGCACACTGAGTGTGCAAGCCCCCAGCAACTGTGGGTGGCGGGCTCAGGGAGAGGAGGAAGGCCTGGAGTAGCCCACATAACTGAGGGGGAAGTGATGTCAGTCTGTGCTTCATTTTTCGCCTTGTTTCTAAGTACAAGAGGGCTTCAAAAAGCTTGTGGGAACACACCTTTTTGAAGCCCCTGTGCAGTCCCAAATCAAGATGAAGGGGTGCAAAGTAGGAAGGGGAACCCAATGGAACAGAGCATTCCCCAGGATGCAGGCCAGGTAGGAAAGCCTGGGTGGAGGAGGGGAAGGCCTGAGGGAGGAGTGAATAGGGTTAGGGCACTCAGCTTGCTCCTGAGTCCTTCAAAAGCACTCAACTGACTCTCATGCACTAAGGTACTCTGGTAGCACCGTGGTTAAGTGCTCAGCTGTTAACTGGAAGGTCAGAGGTTCAAACCCACCGGCCTCCGAAAGGGAGAAAGGCGAGGCAATCTGTTTCCATAAAGACTGGAAGCCCTATGGGGGTAGCTCTGTTCTATCCTATATGGTCTCTCTGTGGAAGTCTAAACTGGTATGAGGGCAATGGGTTTGGTTTTGGTTGTATAGTGAATAAAGATATATTTGCTGGACAGGGTGATGAATGAGTTGTTTATATCAACCTAAATTCAACCCAAAAGAAGCAAGGGAAATACCCCCCCCCCCTTTCTCTTTCTAGTAAGTATTGTGTGGAATCTCATGACTACATCACGGCAGAGAATCCATCCATAAAAGCATGTGGTTTTATATACACTCCTACATAATAGTTGCTGTTTCGTGGGAGGAACATATACGATGTTGTCCTAGGATATGTGCCTGCCCCTACGATATTCTAGGACCTAGGCAATGGTTACATACTAGGTTGTTAACTGCAAGGTCAGCAGTTCGAAACCACCAGCTTCTCCATGGAAGAAAGATGAGACGTTCTACTACCAGAAAGAGTTACAGTCTTGGAAACCCACAGGGGCAGTTCTACCCTGCCCTACAGGGTCACTGTGGGTCTGAATTGGCTCAATGGCAGTGAGTGTGGCTGAAAGCCACATATTTTAGAGAAAACAAAAACCCTACCCATCCCTCACGCCCACTCTGAACTCTACCCTCTCAGGGATGCCACCTAAAAGCCACAGACATTGAAATTCAGGCATTCTTACAAAATGGTGCATATGCACAGACGCACCTCTGATCACGAAAGGCAAGATCAGGAGAGCCTGACAGAGGGACGGAGGACAGAGGGAAGCTGACAGGGGCAACACAGGTGCAAACACAGACAACATCGGGGCCATGGGTCCGGGCCAGAGCTGGAAGTGGTACCCGATTCCTAGATACGATGTGGCCTGTGGAGGCCTGCCCCGGGCGTGAGGGCTCCTATCCATGGTCAGGGCCAGGCCTATAGGGCTAAGCTGAGTCCTTTGGCTCAGGGGAGGCCATGGGAAAAGCGACTGGGGAGGGAGGGGAGAGTACAACAGGAAGTGAGGCCAAAGCAGCAGCTGTTCTGTCTCTTGCCAAGAGCATTCCACATGAATGCTGGGATTTGGCTGGATTGTGTGTGTGCATGCGCAAGCGCCCCAGTGTCCAGGGCATGTGCTCACATAAGTGTAAATGTAACTCTTTTCTTCCCCTCTGGCCCTACAATCCCTCGTCGGCCTTCTGTCTGCATGGCATGTCCACTTGGGCCAAACACTGCTGCCCTCGTCATTGGAAGTCCATGACACATCATCTACCCAAGTCCCTTTCTCCTGGGCCGCCTTGCTCTGACTCACCCTGCACTGCAGTACCTGGGCATGCTCCTCTCCTCCCGCTTTCTTCCTGACTGACAAAGCCCTTGTCCTCGCAGGCTCCGAAGGCCTCCGCCTCTTCCCTGCACTAGCCTTCCCAGCACTATTCGCCAACAGCAGCCCGGGGTCTCCACCCCTCCGGCTGCCCGCTTCCCCTCCCTCACACCTGGTCCTTTTTCACTGCGTCCTAACCTTCCTTGGTTCTCGAAATGCCAAGACACCCCCCCCTCCCCCCGCTTCACTTAGTCTACTACTTCTGTTGCCACCCAAGCATGGCCTTGGGGTTAGAGACACCTGCGTTAAACCCAGGCTCTGCCACTTATTTCCGGTACAAGCTGTTTAACCCCTCGGAGGGATCCTGGTCTGAAATCCTTCCGCCAAACTGGGGGTGGGTTAGTGGGTGTGAAGTGCTTAGCACCCCATCCAGGGAGCGGTTCATGCTAGCTGCTTCTCATCTTTCACACCTTGGCCTCCTCCAGGTGACCGCGCCATTCAATCTACCAACGGCCAAGGGCCGGGTTCCCTCTCGTCTTGGCCCGTTTACTGAGGCCGTACTGTGAGGAGGCACTGCCAGGCACCGCTGCTCTAGCATGAAAAAACAAGACCCCGCCTTCTCGCTTGCTGTGCTTCCATTTCAGAAGGATCCCCACATCACTAGGTGATAGGAAGTGTCCAACGAAGAATTGGGGTATCCGTTCAGTGTAACACAGATGCATGACGTCTGGAGTTGGAAAGACCCAGGTTAAATCCAACTCTCTGTCCCTGGATAGCTGCGTGATCCCAACTCTCTAAGGTTATTTCTTCCTCATTAAATGGGAATATTATTATATAACCCGAAAGTGAGGATTGTATCCGAAAACCACATAGCATAGTTCTTAGTGTAGACGTTCTTGGGTAGGCTTCATAGGTAATGAAACCAGAAAGGCATTACTGTTCTTTGCCGACATCTTTTTAAGAACCCTTCCTGTGAAACCACAAAGCCATTAGGTTATCCCAGTCTCCAATCATCGCTTCTTGTTCATAAATCCTTAGTGACCGTCCAGGTTTGACCATGAACATTTTTGGGCCACTTTGTCTTACTTTTCTTTATTTTGTGTCCCTTAATCATGCTTTCCAAACTAGATTATAAAATAAATTGTGGCTCAGGGTCAAGTTTTGGGGCCTTATTTGTATGTGATTCCTATATCCCAACCTTCTAACATGGCATCTGGAAATCAGGAAGCCTCTACTGGCCCACTGCTGTGACCCCATCGGGTGGCCTTTAGCTGGAAATGAGGCAGAAGGAGCAAGAGGGGTCTGAGAGCTCTGCAGAAAGGCGGTGCGGGAGGGGAAGCGGACAAAAGGGGTGGGGGTCTCATTCCAGGGGCTATGGCTTTGGCTTCCCGTTCAAACTAGGGGTGTCCTGATGAGCTGCCTTTACCTCTGTCTTTCCCATTCTGCATCTTCTCCTCTTCTTCTTCCGCACCTTCCTCTGCTGTGAAAACGAGGTCAAGGAGGCCGGTGACCCTTCAGCACAGTGAAACCCCAGGGGCAGGGTGCAGGGAGTCATTTATGAGGCTCGGTTGGGCTCCCGGCTGCACGCCTCTGGGAATGGTGGCCTTCCCTAGGCTGCACTGCATGTATGTATATACGCAGGGTTCAGGGCTTGACAGGTGCCGCCACGTGCCCCCGGCCCTAAGAGGCAGAGCAGCTGGATGGCACCCACTTTGCTGCCGGCTCTGCCATGGGCCCCTTGGGTGACTGAGGGGAGGGTGCCTGCCTACTTTCCCTAAGGTGACACCATCTACTGGGTTTACTGCTCATGTCCTATTTTCAGGTTCAAGAAGACCACCATGGGAGTGTCGGTTCGCGAGATTCAGTTGTCAGGTTTTACTGGTGACCAATGTGAACCGACTCCACAGCTCCGTGTGGCTGTGCTGGGGGAAGACCCAGGCACCTGCAACTGCTCCATCAGGACTCTACTCCAGGGAAGCCAGGCTGGGATCCCAGTGACACACAGATGTGGGCGTGGCCCCGGGTGCTCCCTGTGAATTGGGGCCTTGGAAAACTAGGTCACATCCCAGGGAGGTCAACAAGTGGCAGTGTGCGGGGAAACCGAGTCATGTTAGCTGGTGTGTGTGTGTGTGTGTGTGAAAGACCTGTAGTTAAGCTAATGACGATGAGGATGACAACAGAGTGACATTATCTTCGACCAGATATTTGAAAGGTTAACAGGAAGGGTCCCGGGGGCACAGTAGGCTACATGTTAGACTTTTAACCACAAGGCCAGCAGTTCGAAATCATTAGTCGCTCCATGGGCGAAAGATGGGGCTTTCTACTCCTCCAAAGAGGTACAGTCTCAGACTCTCACAGGGCAGTTCTACGCTGTCCTGGAGGGTCCCCATGAGTCAGCATCGACTCAATGGCAGTGAGTATGTTTGTTTTAGTTTTATGGAAAATGAGAAAGAGAGACTGAAGTTATTCCAAGGTGGTTTTAGGGGATGGAATAAGGATAAGCTGGTTAGAGAAAGACAGACAGATTTTGGCTCCCCAGTGAGGTAGAACTTTCCAATGATTTGAGCTGGTCATGAATGAGCTCACTGGAAATATTCAAACAGAGGACTTTACTTTGTAAGTTTACTTCCAACTCTAGCATTCTATTATATTTTAAGTATTTTTTTTAAAGCAGGAGATCAGAGTATATGTAATAGCCATGTTGTGTAAAAATATATAAAGATAATTTCAGTCTAACAAAAACCTAATCTCATCCGAATAAAAATCACTCCCTCAAGGAGATGGTCAGATGTGCTAGAAGCACCTGCTCAGGGTGGGCAGGGCTGCTGTGCGCATGTGCAGAGGGTGTGCATTTCAGCACTGCATGGCTCCATGGAGCCACTGGGCCACAGAGAGACTACATCGACCTACAGGTCTCAGAACTTTGGGGGGAGACACTGGGGGGACTGCAGGTTGAGTATGTGGTCCTGGGTGGGGCCAAGGGCAGTGTAGCGGTGACAGCAGCAGCTGCATGCTCTCCAGCCCCGAGTTCCAGGACCAGCTTTGCCCCTCTGAGCTGCACAACTTTCAGGAATCCCTCCTATGGCCCTCGCTGCATGGTTAAAGGAAGGGCACTGGACCACGTGGCCTCCACGGGACCTTGTACCTTATATCCCAGAATTCGGGTAAAGCCATCCTTCCCTAGTCTGAGGGACTGCTGAAGGGCGTGATGAATTTCCATGTGTGTGAAGCTATTTGGCCTCTACGGGCTTTGTGCTTAACAAGGTCTTGTTCCCTCTTATCCGGGGCCTTAAGCACAGAAGCCACACAGGGGATGGAGCTATCCCCCAAGGGACACTTTATAAAGGGGGGTGTTTCTGGAATCTGTGGGGAGATTAGATGGGGGCCTCAGACAGTTCATGGAAAAATGGAATGAAAAGATTAGCAGCTGTTTTCTGCAAATGTTTCGCAACTACATCACATATTAGGGCACAAAACAAAGAAACAAACTCACTGTCACAGAGGTGCTTCCGGCTGGTCACAACCACCCGCTCAGGTCCGGGCAGAGCGGGCCCCGTGGGTCTCTGAGCCTGGGCCTCTGTACCTGGAGTGAAAGCCTCATCTTTCTCGCTTGGAGGGGCTGGGGGTTTCCAATGGCAGACCTGGGGGTTGGCAGCCCAATTGTAACCACTATACCATCAGGACTCCACATATTAGGGAAGGCCTTTTAAGCTTTGAGAAGTCATCCGCAAGGCCATCTTCTCTCGTGTGTGCGTGTGTGTGTGTGTGTGTGTGAGTGTGAGTGTGTGTAGGAGGGCAGTGCTCTGGTGGGAACGGAGAAGCAGAACCACAAAGCCACTCAGAGAATCAGCATCTTTTCCTCATGGCCCTGGGAAAGCCACTGTGGGCCGCACCCTTAGGCCTTTCTAAACGGACGCAGGCAGACCGGAGAGTGAAGCAGGGGAGAGCGGGTCTGGTCCTCTGGCAGCACAGAAAAGTGCCTGAGCTTTGTCGCCTCAGCTCTAAAGAAACGCCCAGGCCTTGTTTCCCTGCGTGCAAGGATCAATGACTCGATGCTGTGTGTGAGTGAGTATATGTGTCTCAATAATCCACAGAAAACTGCTTCACAGTTTCATTTAAGAACCCTGTTAGGTGACTGTGGTGCATTTAAAAGCACTATGTCGGGTGCACAGAAACCAGAGAGCCATTAGTAGGAGTGACCAGCAGCACTTAGGAAGGGAGCCTGTCTGTTAACTATAGGATCATCCGGAAACACTTCCACTGTGAAAATCCTGATGAATCCCCAGCAACTACATAACTAAGGAGTTATAGGGATTCTTGGGAATGGTCTGTTTTTACACACGCTGTCCCTCCCCGTCCCCTGGGTCTCATATAAGAAGTAGCATGTCATGAAGCAAAGGCCTCTGGGTGATTCCTGCCGGAGCTAAGTGAAGGAAAGACTGAAAAGGAAGCCGTGGGTCAGACTCAGCAAGAAGACAGAGGAGGCGGGAGGTGTAGGTCTTGAACTTGCAGGGAAATCAGAACCTGGCCGTGGACACAGAAAGGAATAGGGTTTCAAAACCAAATCAAAGGGAAGAGAGAGCAGAAAGGCAGCGTGGAGAAAGCCCAGGAACCTTTGTGGCCAATCCGGCTGCAGACGTCCGGGAACGCGTCCGAGGGAGATGGGTGGCCAGGCCTAGGACAGAGCAGCGGTGGGTGGAGCCCAGAGGGAAGACAGATGAAGGGAGGAAGGGCCTGAGAGGACGTAGAGAGCCGATTTTCTGTAAATTCCCACTCGGGTGCGGCACACAGACATTCTTAGGACGAACTGAAATATGTAACTAGCTCTAGGTGGTCACTCGTGGGAGAGAGGCTCTCTGACAGGGGATGTCTGGCGAGTTCCTGGGAGGCAGAAATGACTGAGTGGCAAGGTGGCGGCTGCGTGGGGAGGGCGGGCGCTGTGGGCGTCACCTGAGTGCAGCTCCTTCACCAGGGACGACATGGTGTTGGTGATGGAGTCCGCAGCCACCAGCAAGTCATTGCGGAGGTTCCTCCTCGTACCTGAGGGGAGGCCGAGGAGATGGCGAGGCCGGGGAGGGTGGGGGCAGAGGGGAGACAGGTGAGTCAAAGCCTCTGTTCTGCCAGGCAACTGGACAGAGGTGCTGAGTACCTACGAGAGACGAAGGGTGGGCCGGGCTGCTCCCACCTGCTCCTCGGCACCCAAGCCCACTCCTCCCCCTCCCTCTGTCCGTCTTCTCCACCCGCGGAGCAGGATCCTGTCATCTGCGTTCTTCTTAGCCACCACAGACAACCAGAAGAGACTATGTGGGCTCCAGAGTCAGCATGACACGAGCTATTTCTCAGCCTTACGCAGGACTACAGTCTCCAAGAGGACCCTGCCCCACCCGCCTTTGTCTACAGCCCCAGCAAGACTCGCTTCTTAACCACTTTCTCCTTCCCACCCAATTTCTGGTCACTAGCTCTTCAGGTGACTGTGGCGATGCCACGCAGAATGCGCCTTCAATGAGGGCCTGCGGAGAGGGCCGTTCTTCTCAAAGGCCTTCCAGATCAGGCACATGACCCTGAGAATTCCCCCACCCAATTCCTCCGGAGGAGGCAAAGCCAAGAAGGACAAGGCATTCCCTACGACCCACACCAAAGAGCACAGCCCCCACCCAGCCAGCCAGCCCACAGGCCCTCTTCACACACGTGCAACCTGCAGACCTTTCCCCGGACACCCGCCCATCTTGTGAGGAGGGGCCGGCCCTGGACTTCTGTACCCTGGACGTGAACATCTAATCACTGAAAGGTAAGCAGACAACAGAAAAGAAACGGGAAAGGTCTGCCCAGGAATCCTGTCCTTCAGCATCCCTACTATCCTCTGTTTCAGAAACTCACCTTGTGCAAAGGCCTCTTGCACGTCTCCCCCCAGCCCACTCAGAGCATCCTGGGGGCAGTGGGTAGGGGTGGAGCCAGCAGATGTGGAGCGCACAGGCATGGGCATGGCACGGCTGCCTCCGTGAGTGGGGGACGTGTGTGGCGATCCTGTGGCCTGCGCCTGGCAGGGTCAGAGAGAGGAAACGTTATTGCAGCACCTTGCCTCTTGAAGGAGGGGAAAGGTCCCTTAATCGGGACCCACAGAGTTTCTCAGCCCACAGCTCCCGCCCTCCCCGACCCTGCTTCCCTCCAGCCCTGAAGGGTTACATTGGAAAGGAAGGCGTTCGGCTGCCTGCCCCCTGGAGAAAGGAAAGGGGAGGTCGGGAGCATCTGGCGCTAGTCCCAGATGACATGTCCATTCCTCTGGCAGTTCTTGGCATGGCCAACACTCCTTGCCAACACCACCAGCTGCGTGGGACGAGTCTGCTTCTTACCCAGCTGTCACCTGCTGGAGCCAGGTTCACCTTTGCCATACAACCAAACAACACCTTGGTTTTTCAAAAGACTTTAAGAGGTTTTTTGCTACAGATTTCTCCAGCATAAGACACAGTGAGGTTTCATGACCGTGGTTTCCGTGGATGCTGACTGTTGAGTAACATTCTCAACAACTTCAGTTTCTTCACTATTTTATCACGATGTTGGGTCTTGATCTACTTGTGAGGATTATAGTTTCTTCACATCTGGGTAGCCTTCATGCTGAAGGCTGTGGGATTTTTTTTTTTACTTCCAATCTGTAAGTGCTTCCAAGTCATCTTTATTTTTGGCAAGCCAGGTTGTGTCACTGCACATCACAGGTTGTTAATCCTGACACGGCAATCTTTACACAGTCCGGTGTCTTGAATGGTGCACTCAGCATAGGGATTGAAGAGGAAAGAGGAAAGGCTGCAACCCAGCCACCCACCTTCCCCAAGTTTAAACGAATACTCACTCCTGAATGATAACACGACAAATAGTCTAATTACAAATGAGCAAAACATATTAATAGGCATTTTCCCAAAGATATAAAAAAGCCAGCATGCACTTGCAAAGATGCTCAACGTCATTTGCCACCACAGCCGTGCAAAGTCAAACAAGTAATGTGGCACTGTCCACCAACCCGTTCCACTGATGCCACTGCTGTGGAGTCTGCTCCCACTCCTCCGGCCCCTCCAGGGCAGAGCGTAGGAATGCTCTATAACTTCCCCACACCGTATATTCTTAAGGGAATGGGGAGCCTCATCAGGTTGGGATGGTTGATTGTTTGCTTAACCCACCACTACCAATGGCCTCTTTTCTACACCCTCTGGGAAGGCTAAAGTAAAAAAAGATAAGTGTCTGCGAGAATGTGGAGAGGCTGGAACCCTTGTCCACTGCAGATGGGAATGTAAACAGCTCAGCTGCTTGGGAACAGAGTCGGGCAGTTCCTTAAACAGCTACACAGAGTCCCCACAGGACCTAGAAATTCCACGCCTACACACCACATACTCAAGAGAGATAAAGCCATGTCCACAGGCAGAATTTCTGCATGGAGGGTCAGAGCAGCCTTAATCATAATAGAAATGGAAAAAAATACTCCAAAATTCCCACTGACTGGTGACTGGATGAAAAAAACGTGGTAGATTGTGTTAGTATGGGTAGACTAGAGAAACAAATTCATAGACACTCACATGTGTATAAGAAAGAAGGCTATATAGAAGAGAAATTGAATATTGAGAAAACATCCCAGCCCAGTCCAGATCAAGTTCATAAGTCTGATATTAGCCCATATGTCTGATACCAATCTATAAAGTCCTCTTCAGACTCCCAAAATACATGTAATGATGCTGAATGCAGGAAGATCACAGGCCATTGGGTGGGAAGTCTTGTGGATCCAGTGGCATTGTAAGCATCTCAACACTGACAGGGGTCTCCACTTGGCTTCTCTGGCTCCAGAGGTCTGGCTGCATCAGCCTCTCTCCACGTGTCTTCTCCACAAGAATGTCTCGCAGGGAGTGAGCAGAGAGAGTGTGTGTGTCCCACCTCCAGGGAGGAAGACAGGAGCTCCTAGAATTTTCAGGAGGAGGCCACGCCCACACAGAGGCCTCATTGGCTATGACCTGATTGACAGGCTAGACTCCATCCCTTCACTTGGAATCCTCAAAGACACCAGATTATGTAACTTCGACATCGATCCATACACAGAATCTCACTGGGAAATCAAGAGAAACAAAGCCTGATCCACGCCACAAGAGAGAGGCCCTGGAAAGGAGGGCACCAGAAACCACATATTGTCCGATTCTACAGGAAATGTGCAGAAGGCACACATTTGGACGGGCTGCGGGTAGACTACTGATGGCCCTGGGTGAGGTGGGTGCAGGCTAGTGAGTAGTGGAGACTGAGTGCTAGCGAGTGTAAGGCCTCTTTCTGGGGTGTTCAGGACGTTCTAACACCAACTGCAGTGGTGGCTGCACAACTTCATGTGAACAGGTTAGAACCAGTGAATTAATTATACTCTGAGTCGGGGAACTTGATAGTATGTGAATTAGATTTCAATAAAACTGTTATTAAAAAACACATTACTGGGCCCGGCCCAGTTAAGAGCAGCGTGGTGGGCCACTGAGACTGCGAGCCCATGGGGAAACAATCGCAACCCAGGCGCACCGGCCTTGCAGACGGGAAGCGCGCCGGAGCGCACGATTGGCACCATGACCCAGACGCCCGCCTTCAACTTGCCCAAAGTGGAGCTCCACGTCCACCTCGATGGGGCCATCAAGCCGGAAATGATCCTCTACTATGGCAAGAAGAGAGGGGTCTCCTTCCCGGCCAACACGGCGGCGGAGCTACAGGGCATCATCGGCATGGACAAGCCGCTCAGCCTCCCAGGCTTCCTGGCCAAGTTTGACATCTACATGGCCGCCATCGCGGGCTACCGGGAAGCCATCAAAAGGATTGCCTATGAGTTTGTCGAGATGAAGGCCAAGGAGGGCGTGGTGTACGTGGAGGTGCGCTATAGCCGGCACCTGCTGGCCAACTCCAAAGTGGAGCCCATACCCTGGAACCAGGCCGAAGGGAACCTCACCCCGATGAGGTCGTGTTCCTAGTTAACCAGGGTCTGCAGGAGGGGGTCAAGGTCCGGTCCATCCTGTGCTGCATGCGCCATGTGCCCGAGTGGTCCCTGGAGGTGGTGGAGCTGTGTAAGAAGTACTGGCAGCAGACCGTGGTCGGCATTGACGTGGCTGGCGACGAGACCATCCCAGACAGCAGCCTCGTCGAAGCCACGTGAAGGCCTATGCGGAGGCCGTGAGGAGTGGCTTTTACTGCACTGTGCACGCCGGGGAGGCTGGCTCGGCTACTGTGGTCAAGGAGGCCGTGGACACGCTCAGGACGGAGCGGGTGGGCCACGGCTACCACACCCTGGAGGACAAGGCCCTCTACAGCAGGCTGCAGCGGGAAAATATGCATTTCGAGGTCTCCCCCTGGTCCGCTACCTCACAGGCGCCTGGAAGTTGGGGACAGACCACGCAGTCGTCCGGTTCAAAAATGACCATGCTAACTATCGCTCAACACGGAGGACCCTCTCATCTTCAAGTCCATCCTGGACACCGATGACCAGATGACCCAGAGGGACATGGGCTTCACTGAAGAGGAGTGTAAGTGGCTGAGCCTCAACTTGGCGCAGCACGGTTTCCTCCCCGAGAGCGAGGAGGAGGAGCTGGTGGATCGGCTCCAGAAAGCCTACGGACTGGCGGCTCCCTAGGCTCTGAAGGAAAGGCTGGACTGCGGTGCTCAGCTGGAGCACGTGCCTCAGCGTGGACACACCGCTCCTCCCACGAGGATCCAGGCCAGGCCCGAGGCCCTGGCCGACGGGCTCAGCTGAATCAGGAAACCCCCTGTCCTCTGGGGACCTCAGAATCTGCTGCTTAATAAAGATGCAGATACAATGAAAAACCAAACCAAACCACATTACTGAGGACATAAGTCAGACTGGGAGAAAATATTTGCAAATTATATCTTATAAAGAACTTGTATCCAGAATGTATAATGAACTCTTATCCACCTCGATAGTGAGACACCCCAACTTAAAAAAAACCTGGGTGGGGGTGGAGGGGGACGAAGACCAAGATTTGAATAGCTATGTCACTGAAGAAGATAAACACGTCGGGTATAATCACATTTAAAAACAATGAAATGCCCCTTCCCACCACCCGAGATCTCTCAAACAGCGATCACGAAAAGCCCTGGCGAGGACAGGGGACCATGGACGGAAACCCTGCAAGCTTGCCACTTGCTCTACAAAGGCCCAAGCACTCTGGAAACTGGGCGGATCTTCAAACAGGAAGCCAAACACTTGCCCCATGACCCCAGCACGCTCACTTCTGAGTGTCTGCCCACGAGAAATGAAAACCTATGTCGACCCGAAGGGTGTCTGCAATGTTGACAGTGATACTTTGAGGGCCAGAAAGTAGACAGTCTGAAAGCCCTGTGGCAGAATAACAGGTCAAGGCCACGAGGTGCTCACACTGAAGGAGCGCTCCGATGTGGACGAGCTTCCAAAGGACCTTAATAAGTGGACCGCCTATTACTGAACTCTTCCCATTCGACATTTCCAGAAAAGGGAAACAGAAAGTTGCCTGGGTGTAAAGGTGGGGTGGGCAGGTGAGGGATGGATAGGTAGGCCTGGAAGGTGGGGATGGCTGTACAACTCTCTAGTCCCTGAAATAATTCCTGAGTTGCAAATTCACATTGGTGCGTTTTACTGCATATCCGTAGGGCAGCAAAGGAAGCTATTTTTAAAAGGCTATCATGTGGTGCCCAGCTATCACAAGATATAGTGTCTGGGGTCATAGAGACTTGAAGGTAAACATCTAGCTCTGAAGCAACAAAGCCCACATGGAAGAAGCACACCACCCTGTGCGATCACGAGGTGTCGAAGGGATCAGGTATCAAAGAACAAAAATCATATCATTGTGAATGAGGGTGAGTGCAGAGTGGAGACCCAAAGCCCATCTGAAGGCAACTGGAGATCCCCTTACGGAAGGGTTGTGGGGAGGAGACGAGCCAGTCAGGCTGCAGTGTAGCAACAATGAAACATACAAATTTTCTCTAGTTTCTAAATGCTTCCTCCCCACTATTCTACCCAATTCTACCTTACAAATCTGGCTAGACCAGAGGATGTACACTGGTACAGATAGGAATTAGAAACACAGGGAATCCAGGACGGATGATCCCTTCAGGACCAGTGTTGAGAGTGGCGATACTGGGAGGGTGGGGTGGAAATGGGGAACCAATTACAGGGATCTACATATAACTTCCTCCCTGGGGGACGGACAACAAAAAAGTGGGTGAAGGGAGATGTTGGACAGTATAAGATATGACAAAATAATAATTTATAAATTATCAAGGGTCCATGAGGGGGGAGGGAATGGGGAGGGAGGGGGGAAATGAGGAGCTGATGCCAAGGGCTTAAGTGGAGAGCAAATGTTTTGAGAATGATGAGGGCAACGAATGTACAAATGTGCTTTATACAACTGATGTATGTATGGATTATGATAAGAGTTGTATGAGCCCCCAATAAAATGATTTTTAAAAAAGGCTATCATGAGTCTTTTAGAATATGCCACCGTGCACACTTTTGTAAGGGCTTCTCACGATCTCAACCTAGAAACAGGACAGCTTATGGAAGCTTTCAAGTGGCTTCTTTTGTAATAGTTCAGTTAATATATGTTGTTGTTGTTTTTATAATCAAAGAATGTCAATGTAGAGATGGTGTCAGAAAGACAGTCACCATTCACACTCTTCTTCTGAGGCAGTAATCAGTCATATGGACAAACCTGTATAGACGAAGGGGCTGCAGAAGGTTTGCAGAAGAAATGGTATTAAAAGATCCTAGAACATGGGGCCTCGACTCAAGTCCTCCCTTAACGCATGAACACTTTATTCTTATAACCTGGCATTCCGTGATGCTCACTTTCCCGACATGATCGCTGAAGTCAAAATAGGTGCATAAGCTAATGTGGTGAAGAAAGCTGATGGTGCCCGGCTATCAAAAGATATAGTGTCTGGGGTCTCAAAGGCTTGAAGATAAACAAGTGGCCCTCTAGCTGGGAAGCAAATAAGCTCACATGGAAGAAGCACACTTGTCTGTGTGATCATGAGGTGTCAACAGGATCAGGTATCAGAAGACCCAAAACAAACAAGCATATCGATGCAAATGAAAGGGGTCGGAGTGGAGACCCAAAGCCCATTTGTAGACAATTGGACATTCCCTCACAGAAGAGTCACAAGGATGGGACCAGCCAGCCAGGGTGCAATATAGCATCAATGAAACAAACAACATTCCTCTAGTTCTTCAGTGCTTCTTCCCTCCTACTATCATGACTCTGGTTCTGTCTTACAAATCTGGCTAGACTAGAGCATGTACACTGGTACAGACAAGAGCTCTTGACACATAGAATCCAGGGCAGATAAACCCCTCAGGACCAACAATGAGAGTAAAGGGAAGGTGGGGGGAAGGGGAGAAAAATGGAACCAATCGCAATGACTGAGGTACAACCTCCCCCCACCCCAGGGTGACGAACAACAGAAACGTGGATGGTGTAAAATATGAAAATAGAAATAACTGATAAATTATCAAGGGTTCACGAGGGCGGGAGGGAGAAAAAGAGTTGCTGATACCAAGGGCTCAAATAGAAAATGTTTTGGAAATGTGGATGGCAACTTATGCACAAATTGCTGATACAATTGACATATGGATTGTTATAAGAGCTGTAAGAACCCCGAATAAAATGAATGACTAAAATTAAATAGAAAAGATCCTGGAATTTCCCCATGAACTTCATGAAGCCCTGCTGTACAATGATGTTCCATATAATATCATTCTCCAGCAAAACGCTGTGAACAAACTGCATGTCTACAGTGGTCATATCACAAACAAGGCAGCTGCAAAGCCTAAAGTGGCCCTCTAGCAGGGAAGCAAATAAGCCCACATGGAAGAAGCCCACGTGCAGTCCCTCAGCCTGTGGAGTGTCCATTGCTTCAGCTGGGGAGTTATGAATTCAGATGCTTCCACGGACTGGAGAGAGCTGCCCAGGAACCAGGCCTGCCCCAAATCAAAGCCGTGGTGGACCAGTCAGCCTCAGTCCAGGTCTCGACACAGACCTCAGATGTGATGTCCAGCTTACCATAGAAACAGATGCCACAGCCCCACCGTAGAAGCCCCCAGAGCATTGCACCAGCCTCAGGGAGCAGAAGTGGGGCTAAGGAGCTCTAAAGTAAGTGGCTTTAGTGTTCTTCTGGGAATGACTATATGGAGCATTGAGCTCAGGCAGATGGGAAACTCAAAGTGGACATTAAATCCAGTTTAAGAAAACAAAAATTAGTTTTGCCTATGAAATTCAGCCCACTGTGCCACCAGGGAGGTATTTTCAATGGCCTCACATGCGTGTGAAAGTTGGACATTGGATGAGGAAGACCAAAGAAGAGTGGATGCGTTTGAGCGGGGGTGCTGGAGAAGACTGCTGAAAGGACCAACAAACCCGTCTTGGACGAAGTACGGCCAGCGTTCCTTAAGGGCCAGGATGGCCGGACTTTGTCTTGCATCCTTTGGACCTGTTATTGAGAAACCAGTTCTGCAGAAGGACATCATGCTTAGTAAAGTGGAGGGTAAACGGAAAAGAGGACAGCTTTCGAGGGGACAGGCTGGCACAGTGGCCACCACAACGAGCCCAAGTGTAACAAACCGTGAGGCTGGCGCAGGACCAGGCAGTGCGCGTTCTGCTGTGCGAGGGCCTCTACGAGGGAGGGCAACTCAACTGCACGCAGGTCAAACTCACTGCACTAGACGGCAGCAATCCACTGTCCCCTCTGTGAGCACTTAGGACACACTCAACCTGTCTCCCGGGACCTGCCGGGCCCCTGCCGCTGCCTGAGCACTGGATGTGAGGCCTGCGAGGCCTGCGAGGCCTGCTGGGAACAATCAGGGGCTTTTTCAGAACTTGAGACTGAAGCTCTGCAAATGTTTTAACAGGAAAATGATGACGCACGATGAGACGGGGGTGGGGTGGGATGGGGGAGGCGGGGGCGGACCGCCACATGTGGCCCAAACTCTAGGATCAGGAAGTGAAACTGCGGCCCACCATTTGCTGGAGAAGCATCAGACCCTCTTCCTGGGATCAGTGCCCAGCACATGCCTCTCGGGGAAGATGAAAGCCAGATTCTAGAAACGTCTTTGCTCAATGAGGTGGGCGCGAAACCTAGACCCTGGGAAGCTGCTCCTTGCCCCGGTCTCCCAGCCCAGCCAGCACGCTGCGGTAGGGTCTCATTGGGAGAAGACAATGCCGGACCAGAGCTGCCGGGGTGGGGGTGGGGCCTGAAGCTAATCCAGGTTTACGCAGAGCAAGACCAGAACATAACACGCTTGAGAGGATTCCGTTCCAAAGGCCCGGGGAGAGGCACAGTTCACAAGCAACTCAACAGGAACAGGGGTTGGCCAGGTCAGAGGCTGGGCTTCAGGAAGGCCCAGAGGCTCGTGCGGATCCTGGATGAAGCCCAGCGGGTATGACAGCTGGCTCTGCACCTGGGTACGGTGACAAGAGCAGTGAGATGGGCAGCAATTCCTTCCGCTCACTGACAGGACTGAGCTCTCTCTTGCCTTCAGGGCTACGCGGTCTCTCGGCTGCCTGCCTCACCCCAGGGGTCAGCTCCAAGGGCCACCTTCTGGAGGACCAGATCGGGGCTGCCTAGGAGGGCCCCCGCAGGACCCTGTCCCTCTTGTGTCGCAGCACTTATCTTGAGTCCTATGTGTTATCTTGCTGCCCACTATACTTACAAACAAACAACAACACACTAGTGTTGAGTCCGTTCTAACTCAGAGATCCTATAGGACGGGGTAGGAAATCTGGGGTTTCTAAGGCTGAAGATCTTCACAAAAGCAGATGGGGGCATCTGTCTCCTACAGAGCACTGGTGGGTTTGAGCCCCTAACCTCTGGTGAGCAGCCAAGCCCTTGAACCACAGTGTCACCCGGCTTCCTACTTGCTCCCTCACACGGAGGCCTATCAAGCTTCCCACTCGTTTTCTTCTGGGAAAGTATAAATCCCCAAAGGATGTTAGAGTTCTTGGTCACCTTCCTGCATCTCTCCCTCCTCCTATTGTTCTTCACTACATGATGCTTTGCAGACATGACACTTGTTACACACTGAAGGTGGTGGCACTCGGCAGGGAGTAAATCTGCCCGAGTCACTTTGCCAACAGCGTGCGCTCACTTTGTGGCTCTGCGTCACCCGTCTTTGGGTAATCCTCGCCCTCTTTCACCCATTTTCAGAATGCAATTGCACACCTACTCGGAGTGCAGCACAGAGGACACACAACCTTCATCTGCACTGGGAAACCCACAGAGGTCAGGGGACTCGCTTGGCTAGGGGCCGTCGAGAACCAAGGGGTACCTGGATATCTTTCTGTGAAGCACTTCCACCAGGGAGCTCAGGGGACTCGCATGGTGGCTGGCCATCACGTCAAGGCTGACTCATAGCCACGCCCTATGTGGCTGAAACTGCAACTGTTTAGGGGAGTAGAAAGCCCAGCCTCTCTCCCTCGGAGCTGCTGGTGGTGTTGAACTGCCGACCCTGCAGATCGCAGGCTCACCACTGCACCCCCAAGGCTCCAGCGGCCCAGTGTGAGTCCTTTCTCAGAAGGTGGGCTGGGCCTGGTGACACCCTTTTATGGAATCCAGTGAATGAGATGCCACTTCTGAGATTAGTATTAATGCAAGACTGCAGTGGGCAAACACTCTCTCTCCTAGTGACCCAGTACTGCTCTAACAGCAACACCATGCAAGTGGACGGTCTATTCCTCACACTACGGCCCCGCAGGCCACATGCGGTCCGCCGAGGACATTTATCCGGCCCGCCGGGTGTATTTGCCCCGTTTTGTTTTTTACTTCAAAATAAGATATGTGTAGTGTGCATAGGAATTTTTTCATAGTTTTTTTTTAAACTATAGTCCTCCAATGGGTCTGAGGGACAGTGAACTGGCCCCGTTTAAAGAGTTTGAGGGCCCCTGGTCTATACAGAGAGTCAGTTCCTCAGAGCACCACGCCCACAAGAAGGCTTTTTCTATTCGCTCTGGAGCTAGGTTCTCTGTGTGTGGGTATCCCTCTAGACATCCCTACTTTCTTTCTTTCTTTTTTTGCCCTGAGAGGTAAAGATATATCTATAGATATAAATACTTATTAAATAAATAAATATTTAGATCTATAGATTTAAATACTTTAAAAAATTGTCAGTTAGGTGGGGGTGGCCCTGGCATCTTTTGACTTCTGCTCTTGGGCCATCTTCAAGAGGCTTGACTCCTGCTGAATCTCTGCTTTGCTTCCCTGTTTAGTGTCTTTTACATCTCAAAAGAGAACGACTCAAGATACACCTTATGCTAGTCCTGCCTCAGAAAGATCACAGACAGCCCATTCCCAAATGGAATTATAACACAGGCACTGAGGTTAGGATTTAACACACACACATACACACATATTGGGGGGGGGGATGTAATACAATTCATGGTTACACCTTAAGGCTGATAACCACACACACACACACACACACACACATATTGGGGGGGATGTAATACAATTCATGGTTCACCTTAAGGCTGATAACCACAAAGTCAGCAGTCTGAAATTACCAGGCACTTTGAGGGAGAAATGACAAGGCTTTCTACTCCTGTAAAGATTTACAATCTCAGAGATGCACAGAAGGCTAGTCTGCCTCACAGGGTGGCGATGTGGGTAGGAATCAACCCGATGACAGTGGAAGTCAGTTCATAACAGCTTTGCGCACGCTCTCTATCTGCTCCCCCGACGAAGCCAACTGCTCTCTTGTGAGGGGTCCCGTGGGGAAGAACTGTGACCAGAAAACAGAGAGGTCGCCAGTCAACAGCTGGCCCTGAACTGAGACCCTCAGTCCCACAGCACCCGAGAAAGAGTCCTGAGCACACCGGTGTCAGGGAGCTTGGAAACTGCCTGGAGATTGTTCGGATTCTGGGGTGGTTGACCTCGGTTCTGGCTGCCCAACACTGAAAGCCCTTTTGTAAATCCAAGTAACTTTGATGCGGGAAAGGGAAGTTTCAGGTATCGCAGTCTCAGATAGCACACGGTCTCTCAGGAAAGCCTGCGAGGCCCGGACGGCGGGGCCGTGGGAAAGCTCAAGACAGAAAAGGGCCGTTTCAGGGGAGCACTAAAAACCACATGGAAAACGGCCAGAAAGTGGAGTCCTTAGAACCAAAGAGGAGTCCCGGAACCAGAAGAAGGAGAAAGAGAGAGAACCCTGAGAGGGCACACAGGCGGCGTGTCTGTTGCACATGGGGAGATCCCACCCTCCACAGGTAAGAGAGCACCTGAAAGAGGTGGGGCAGCTTGCCCTGTCTGCTATTTATCGCCTCCGATCCCCACTGACCGGGGTGGGGTGGTTGAGGGTACTGGCCAATCTTATGGCTGACTTGAGGCACACATGTGTGACTAGTTGTGAACGCCCACATTGATCTCCACCTGGGCCTAGGTGACATGGGTCTGAGCATGCCCAGCTTTGGATGGGCCCCCGAGGTGTCTAATGTGTGCCCGATTCCTTCCACCCCTTTCCTACAGCACAGACAGCTGACTTGCATCTAGCGCGGGCATTCGGCGTAGAGAAACCCCTTTATCCCTAATCTTTCTGCCTTTCAAGATGATGCCAATCGTGACAGCATGTGCGTTAAACCCCAAGATTAGTCTCTGAGCTGGAAAACCCAGCACCGGAGTCTCCACCCACAGGCACGGGGGTGGGGGGTGGTATTTGTCCTGTTAAGTTTCTAAATAGGCTGTGAAGCAATTTATGTGCAATTGGTTAGGAAGCACTGGGTAATTCACAGGTGAAAGTTGATGTTTCTCTGTATGTTATTAGCTACATCACACAGGAAGGGCATTTGGTAGACAGTGAAAGGGAAGTGCGGGTTAAGAGATGCGAGACCAGGCTCACAGATAAGACCCTAGGAAAAAGGTTGAGAAGAGCAGCTGGGCATAAATGTTCCCAAGTCCCTTCTAGAAACATCCCCCCAACACTGAGGGCGCCCGCCTCTTTCGGGTGTGAGCGAAAGACCCTGAGGCGTTTCTCTGGTGTGACTTCAGGAACTCTGGGGAAGGGCTGCCTCTGAGAGCAACGAAGGGGCAGTGTGGTTCCCCGGGAGGGGCGTACCGGCAGAAGTCAGGAGGCCCACACACCTACTTTGTCCTCATGTGTACCTCGAATTTTCTGGGCTCAGTTTTCTCACTTGTAAACCAGCAGAATAGGCCACTCGATGACCTCTGATTTTTTTCAGATGAGGCAGTTCTACGGCTCTTAGCAAAGTGACTTCCTCTTGGACAGGCTTTGTCTCAGTCAGGGCCACTCTGTCGGAGGGTGTACCTTTCTTTTCTCTGTGGTCAGGGGTTACAACACGGCAGGTTCTACGTCTAACACACTTGTCTTGTGAGTGGACTGGAAACCAGAGCTGCTGCCCCTCCGGACCTCGAGCAAATGAAGTCCACCGAGGAGGAGGACTGTCTTAAGAAGGGCAGACTGTGAACTAAGGCCTCTCTAGTTAAAGACGCACACACGGGGCGCATGCAGCCGGGACAGCACAGGGCAGTGCTTGTGGCGTGGGCAACGGGTCTGTGTGTCCTCTGCCTACCTCGTAGGCCTGGGCCAGAAGGACAGGCTAACATTCACGCTGGAGCCCTGCGCTCCGAAGCTGCACCTCGTCTCAGGGGCACAGGTGGTACGTGGGGAGCGGGTCAACGCCAAGTCCTCCACTGGGTGTGTCTCGGCTGAGGGGCATTCCTTAGGAGGCTGGGAGAGGGGACAGTGCAGCCGAGACCTGGGGATCACACAGAAACCTGTAAAGGTGGAGGAACTCGTTGGGCGAGACTATAAAACAATTGGTGCCTCTAGGTTTTGGCTGTCAGCTAAAGGGCCAGCAGCCCAGGGAAGCAGGGGTACGTGCTTCTCGACGCTTTATGGTTTCTGGGGACAATAATAATGGGATCTTTTTGTAACACAACCTCTAACACAGATTTGGCTAGGGCACCGGCCAATCCTGAGTCTGGATGCCCTTTCACTCGGGTTAAAGAGGTCTCTTGTGGTTGGAATCATGGAGCTGGAGAAACATGACAATCTCAGAGGCTCCTAACTTTTTCTAAGCCAGGAAGCACTGTAAGAGCTGGGGAAGGCTGTGTACCATCTCCCAAGAAAAGTGCCCGGAAAGCAGGCTTTCCATTCTGCGGGTTCATGAGACCCAAGAAAATAGTCGCTGTTTAGGATGAACATTTATTTTACAATTGCGGGGTGTGGAGCTTAGAGAGGCCACAGGATCACAAACCAATCAGGAGGAAGGTTGCTAGGTCCCCTCGTTGCTTCGGACTGCTAGGAAGAGACCCCAGCCCATTTGCATCATGGTGCTAGGAGAAGCAAACTGGGACCACAGCACCCTGTTCCTGGGGCCAGAAGGAACACAGATCAGCCAAGGCCTCTCACACCTCCTGCAAGATCCTGCGGTCAAGCCAATCTCCACTCACAACGACCCTCTACCGGGCGTCACTGCCCTACAGGTTTCCAAGGCTGGCCCTCTTTACGGAAGCAGCTACATCTTTCTCCTGTGGAGCAGCTGGTCGGTTCAAACAGTCTCTCGACCTTTCAGTTAGCTGCCTGCACCACTCTAGAATGGGTGAAAAACACCCAAGCTCACTGCCATCGAGTGGATACCGGCTCACAGCAACCCCACAGGACAAGGTAGAACTGCCCCTGCGGGTTTCTGAGACTCCTCGAGGGAGCGGAAAACCAACAGGGCTCCCTGGATTAGAGCAGCTGATTCCATTTCTAGTACAAGCGAGGAACGTGAGACCGGAGGAGCCAGGTCGTGGCTCAGTCTCTTGTCTAGGCCACAGATCAAACCCTGGAGCCAACACGGGTACAGAGTGCCAGAGAAGGTGGCCTGAGGACGCCGTGCTCCTTCCCAAGTCATGCGTGGGAGCAGTCACAGGGACGGGACGGCGTGAGCACCGGCCAGAGCAGCTGCACGGGGAGAAAGGCCCGTCTGCAGTAGGGAAGTGGCCCTGTGCTGCCCTGGGTCAAGTTTAGGCATCACCTAAATAAGCTTCCCATCCCTGCGTTTTCCCTGCTGGATAGGGGTGAGTGTTTATCTCCTGGGGACATATTACAGTCTGGTGGTCAGGTCCAGAGAGGCCTGTGTGGCAGAAACATACACACACACACACACACACACACACCCATCCAACTCTGAGCTAGGCTGTTATCATGGCAACAGGATGAGAGGCACTGAAGTCTCCATTTCTCACTCTGACTCATGGGTACCTGCCAGGTAGCAGATGGCCTGTGTGGACAATTACCTTCATTTTGCTGCAGTGTATTTAAATTAAACAAGCTGGCCTCTTGCTGCCGCCTTTCAGAGGAGCAAAAACAAAAAAGGCCGCACTGGGCGAAGGGGTTACAAGTCTGCAAGGGAGGCAGCGGTGTGCTCGTAGAGAAGTACCTTGTGCACAGGTTGGACCATGGTTTGTTTTTTTCCCTTCAAGACAAGGCAGAAAGAAAACAAGCCCACCCCACCAACCCTGCTCCCCCCACCCCCATACTATTGTTCTGAGCCAGGGCTGGCAATGACTCTGCGAGGAAGATGCAGTGCTTAATGAAATGTGGGGAGAGAGGGGGGCTGGGGCTGGGCGGGGCGAGAGAGAAGGGGTGCAAGGGAGAGATATACTGGGATTACCAGGTGTTGCACTGTCCTCTATGCTGCGAGACTGGAGGACAACTGCCCCATGCAGCACGCGTTCAGACGGCACTGGGCATTGGAACTAGGGGTGGAAGTGAGAGGAACGGGGTGACGATGAGAAAGGCACCCCTGACCGGGGCAGGGGAGATGGCAGTGGATCCCCCTCGGGTGAAGGAGGCACAGGGTGGCGGAGTACCTCAAGACATTCTTGTCTTGCCAAAGGTGCTCGCCTCCAGCCTAGAAGCGGGCCTTGGAAACACCTGACAGAGGGGCGGAGACGTTTGATGGCATCGATCTCCTCTTAGCACCGGCCCATGTATTTATTGTGTGTGTCTGCGGGGGATAGAGAGAAGGCCACAGCGTCGGCCAGGAGGTCCCTCCCCCGAGGGCTGACAGCCGCTTATTCTCACATCCCCTCAGACAGCTGGCATTCACTCACACATGTCACTCATGGTGGTGGTTCGTGGGGTGAGTGGCTGTGGACAGAAGCAGCTACTCGGGGACTGCTGGTGCTGTGTGATCACGGTGTTGGCAGCGTGTGAAAGGTTATGGCTCCCAGCCTCCACGATTCTGTCTCTATTCTGGTGATGCTACATTATGTGCAAGACTAAGCCGACCCCAAGGCTTAGAGGGGTTGGGGGTGGGAAGCAAGAGGTCTAGTTATCTTTCTTAGTGGAAGGAGCAAGGGATGTTAACTTTCGGGGACAAAGAACAAGCTATTAAAACTTGCCATAAACTCACAGATCAAAAGGACGTTGAAATCTAAACTTTCAGGTAGGTGAGCTCATACATTCCAGGGCTAGGGCTCCCTCTCTCTCTGTTTCTCCCAGCTTGAAAGGGCCATCTCATTAGTCTTCACGGAAGCGTTTCTGAGTCCGTCCTCGGCAAAAGGACCAGGGACCCGACTGAGGGAAGAATCCCTGTAGAACACACATCAAACGCTCACACCGCTTCTGAGAAGGAAAATCCTGGGCCAAGCTCCGAGGAGGGAGAGTCCCAAAGCAATGACTGGCAGCGGCAGGGACCCATCAGCGGTACTTGAAGATTCAAAGTCAATTGCTTTTAAGTGCTACTTTAGAGTAGCAAGACTTGTGTGCTGAAGCCTGGCACTGGTAATAGACCACAGGCTCCTCTTTATGGAGTGCCTGTTAATGATGGCGTGGGGAGGACATGGACCCAGTTTCAACTCCAGCTGTGTGACCTTGGGTACCTCGACCTCTCTGCCCCCCAGAGCCTTCCTATATAGGATGTGGCTAAGAATATCACCACCACCCCCAGGATGGTGAGGATTAACATAAAATGACCCACACATCCTGCTCAACAGATTACCTGTTAGTATTCTCCTTTGTAAGGTGCAGGTGAGGGGGTTGAAGGGGCTTGGGGGATGGGGTGGTACCTGGAGAGGCAAGGTCTCCATCTCAGTGTGCTTACAGCCCACGGGGAGTAGGCAGCTGGCATACAAAAGAGGGTTCCTAGCAGGGGTACGTAGGAACAGAAGCAGGGAGGTGAGAAGTCTGTCTAGCAGGGTCAGGTTGCCCAGAAGAGGAGTACAGGCTCCGAAAGTGTAATGCAGGCAAGGAAAAGCACCTGGACAAGGCAGCCGGGCTTGAGGGAGGCGGCTGTCTCCTGGGACATAAAGGAGCGGCCTAGTGAGGCTGTTGCCCAGATGTGCGGTGGAAAAAAGAGAAGTGTGGTCGACCATCACCCGGAGGCTCCTGTGTCACTGAGCTGGTGCAATGGGCCACAGAGCAGCAAACAATGGTCTACTGGTCAAATCCAGCCTGCTGCTGTTGCCGTCCGTCCGGGAGCCGAGAACGGCCTTGGCCTTTTTCACGTGGTCGATGATGTTCACTATGAAAGAGTCGGCCTCCCCTCACAGCAACCCTCTGGACCACGGAATGGCACAGTGCTTGTCCCCGCCCTCCTCACAACTGTTGTCACGTGTGAGCCTGTGGCTGTCGCCAGTGTGTGGGTTCGTTCACCTTGCGGAAGATCATCCTCTGTGGAGTTGTGATGGCCTGGATGGCGCAGAGCAAGGAGTCTCGGGAGTACTTCACCTAGACTGGTCCAAAGTACTTGGGACCAAGAGGCTTGCCATCCTCACTTCTAAGGAGCATCCTCGCTGTACTGCTTCCAAGATAGAGTGGCTTGTTTTCCTGGCATTCCGCGGTATATCCATCTGGTCCCCCAACCATATAATTCCAAGACAGCAATTCTGCTGTTTGATACTTTAAAGAGTTCTTTTGCAGCAGATTTGCCCAGTATCATGTGCCATTTGATTTTGTGATCGCTGCTTCCTTGGACATTGAATAAAGTGAGATCCAAGTTAACGTCGATCTTTTCTTGTTTACCAGGATGTTACGCATTGGTCCACTTGTGAGAGTGCTTGTGTTCCTCGTGTTGAGGTGTAACCCCACTGAAGGCTGTCGTCTTTGGTCCTCATCAGCGAGTGCCTTCACCTCCCGTGGGTTCCCGTGAGCAAGGTTGTGCCAGCTGCACATTGCAGGTGTCAATGAGCTTGCCTCTAACCTTGTGCTCTTCACAGAAGCAGCCCAGCGTCTCCATGATTTGCATACAGATTGGATAAACAGGGTGAAAGGATATAACCCTGAAACACTTTCACGTTGAAGCAACTGCAAATCACCTGAAGCTGTGGGACTCCGGGAGCTCAAGTCCAGGACCCACATTCAGAATCAGAGCATGGCCAACACCCAGCGTCAGGAGGGCAGGCCAGTGTCAGATCAGCGGTTCCCAACCTTCCTAACGCCGCCACCCTTTCATACAGTTCCTCATGTGGTGGGGACCCCCCCCCAACCATAAAATTATTTTCGTTGCTACTTCATCACTGTCATTTTGTTACTGTGATGCATCGGGGGACCCCTGTGATAGGGTCGTTTGACTCCCGCGAGGGGGCGCAACCCACAGGTTGAGAACTGCTGGTCTAGATGATCTCAAAAAAGAGATTATTTTCAAGCCTCAAGAACTAACGTTAATTGTTCTGTTGGGTGTTTCGCTTGCTTGGAGTGAGTTATCCATTCTTGGGATGTTGTCTGATCTAGATTGGAGCAGCCCAAGGCTAAAGTGCACCAACAACAATCATAAATACTTGTTAACCTAGTGAATACGGAACATGCCAGTAAATTCCAAAACCACATTTCTGGCTCTAGGCCTCAGGTGTCTACAATCCTTGGACTATCTTCAAGTGATACAGATCACTTATAAATATCCCTAATTTCAAAGGTTATCTGCTAAAGAGAGGCCAATTTTTAGCTACTGTATATACTCATATATAAGCCGATTTTTAAAGCACATTTTTTAATGCAGTTTTTGTGGTAAAATTAGGTGCCCTGGCTGATATTCGGGTCGGCTTATACTCGAGTATATAGGTAGATAATCAGTATCTGTTCATTAGACAGAAACAATAATAAAGCTAATAATTGGTGCTACTAATATAGTAGCTAGGGAGCCCTGGTGGCATAGTGGGTTACAAATTGGGCTGCGAACTGCAAGGTCAGCAGTTTGAAACCAACAGTTGCTCTCCAGGAGAAAGATGAGGTATTCCACTCCCATAAAGAGGGATCCTTCTGGAACCCCACGGGACAGTTCTACCCCGCCCGCACAGTGTCACTGCGAGTTGGAATCAACCCCGTTCTTTGGGCAACATTGAATTTTACTGTTTTCCCGCCCTGTTAATCAAGGGTATGTTGAGTCAGAATTTGGTCTCGAGCGGATTGACTGTACAGGAATAGCTTCAGCAAAATTTCGGCTATTGGTACTTGAGCCAGTTATGTTCCTTAAAATTAATAAAATTTATGAATTCATACTGTCTAGATGATACAACGGCGTTCTAGAGGCACAGCGGGTTGAGAATTGGGCTGATAACCAAAAGGTCAGGCTTGCGGACCCACCACCTGCTTCACGGGAGAAAGATGTGCTAGTCTGTTACAGGGCGGAGATGGACCGCCCGGCAAACCCTACGGAGCAGTTCTACCCTGTCCTACAGGGTTATTATGAGTTGAAAAAATAGACTCAGTGGCTGTTGTTTTATAAGTCAGTATCCTGCCAATTTGACTTACAGTTGTTTTAATTCAACAAATACCTCTTGAACATCTATTTTACGGCAGGCAATAAGCTAGAGGCTGGGGATAAGCAGGGGACAGGGCTGCCAAACCCTGCCTTTACAGTGTGATGATTTATCATGGGCCTGGCTAAGCTGAACTCAAGCGATAAGATCGAATTCCTGGCCTTTCGGGCAGGGCTAAGCCACTGGGTGAACAGTCAGGCCCTTCTGCCCTGAATTACGACTCTCCATCCCAAGAAAGAGAAAGGAAGGCGGGAGGGGAGGAGAGGAGGAAGCAGCAGGATCCCTTGAGGCACTATTGGCCCTGGAAGGACCCGGGAAGGGGCTGAGACCAGGCAGAACCACAGCATAAAGCCCTGAGGCCAAGCCTCACCCATCTCCTGAAGCTCCCTGAAGGCCAACTAAGCCCTCAGAGCAGGAAGAAAGAAGAAGGCGGTGTATGTGCAAGTTCTCCGTAAGGACCTTACAGAGCCTGCGTTCAGAAGTATGTCTGGGAGAGTTCTCATTTTAAAAGCTTTTACAGTTGTTTTATTACCCAGTTAGGGTCATACCCTAAGAAAGGTAAGACATTTAGAGCATACCAGTCAAAAACCCAGGGGAAGAAAGGGTTACAACTTAACTCATGCTTTTTTGTCTCTCCCTGGGTAATGACACAGTGAAGGCAGAAGCTGGCGTCCTAAAAGCTTTAGCCTTTTCCACTGGATGTGTCAGACATGGTACCGGGCTGTGCAGTCAGTGAGTCTACATCTGGGCCTCAGGTGGGCCCACTGTAAGCCTGCGATGTGGACAGAAGGCTATTGCCACCTACATCAACAGAGCAGCGTCTCCGACCTGCTGTCCGGAGAGGAGAGCTGAGGAAATCAGCAGTTTGTACCCATTCATGCTATGGAGCGTCCAGGGCCTTGGCCCTGGGGAATTGCCAGGTGCTAGCTCGAGTGGCTCTGCAGGGGCGGACCGAGTCGTCTGGGCCTCGCTTCTCGTTTTGCCAACTTCAAGGTTATGATGATCTCACCCGGAAAGTCTCTGCAATGCATGCAGTGACTTAATCCCCGTCCACGCCAGGCTGACCTGAGAAAGGACAGCAGAGAGCGGTGGCCGGTTTCTGGTGCTTGGATTACCTGGTGCTTCATAAAGCCTTACGGAAGGCAATGGCTGGGGCTGCCTCTGCCTTTATCACCAAGATAAACACCTACACTGTCTTCCCTATTGGGGAGAGAGGCCGCAGGCAACGTGCAGGGTGTTCCTGTGTGCCTCACTCTGAGCTGGGCGAGCTCAGAGAGGCTTCGGGATTCCAACTTACGGCAGCGTCAGGTGGGCCAGAATGGAAGTGGGCTCAGGGGGGTTTTCCAGGCAGACCTTCCCGAAACAGCCTGTCAGGGCCCTCTCCCCAGGTGCGTCTGGGCGGACTCAACCTTTCAGCCAGCAGCCTGGTGGGTCAACACTTGTCCCAGGGGACAAGACTGAAGCCAATCTGGGCTGATAGCTGAAGTCAGTTCCCAGTGGGGCGGGGTGGGGTGGGGGGTGTCTCGGGAACTTGTTAAGTGCAGGTGTGGAGTGGAGAGGCATGACGAGAACAAGGGGCCCACCGGTGTTGGTAACACCAAGGGAAGCCTCACCGGCTCTTGGCAGAAGGGTACATTCCACTGCAAGGTGCTGAGACCATCAGGGAAAGGACTGGGAGAGGGAAGGGGAGGGGCCCAAGCTCCTCCTTTCCCTCCAGTGTGACTCCCCTGGCCCTCCTCCATGTGGCCGCATTGCCAGCACCTGCTTCTCCGCTCCCTCCGAGCCACGCAGAGGCTGAGACACCACTCACCCCTTGGAGTGAGGGTCAATGACTCAGAGTGGTGTGTGTCTTTCTGGTAGCCATGTTTACTGGCAAGGCTGGACTCTCCACCCTGATCTTCTGCTTTGCCCTCTTGGAGGTGCCAACGATGCCAAAGTGACATGAAACCAAAGCAGTACACTGTGTGTGTGTGGGGGGGGAGGGGGGCGGACGGGGGACCCGAACCTATCCAAAACCAAACAAGACTTTTGTTGCGTGAAAGCCATGGAGATTTCTGGGTTGGTAGCCGATCCTAATACCCCCTCTTTCTGACAGTCTCTTCCTTACCCACCTCTCCCTTTCTGAACACCTTACTTTGCTCTATAAATACCTGGTGTTACCATTGTGCACAGACCTGTATTTGAGAGACAAGCCCATCCAGCCCCCATGCAACAAGCCATGCAGCACAGCCAGCAGCATTCCTCAGGGGCAGCCTCTGCCCAGGGCACCAGCTCAGCAGAACAAGCACACAGCGCTCCTCGGGAACTTTGTCCGGAAGACCGCAGGCGCTGGAGCACTACGAAGCCGATTCACACCCATCGATAAGTTATCAAGAGAACTCCTCCTCATTGTCACGCTTTAGGCTCCAGGTCACCCGGGCCCCCCGCCACGTCACTAAGTTATTTCAGATGGTGGAAGTCACTTTAGAGACTAGCAGAGAATGAAAGAGCAGGGGAATGCAGGAGGTACCTGGGTAAGCGTGCATCTATAAAGGAGCACAGGAGATGGGTGCTGGGGCACAGTCAACAAGAATAACATGCTCTACCAGGTGACTTGACGTTGGCATGTGACAACCGCTGTGGAGCATGGTGTGGCGGACGGTGTGACACACGGACACGCAGCCAGGGACGAGGAGAGGGGAAAGGAAGGGCATCGCGGCTCTGGAGGGGAAGGGGGACGTGCCAGGAGAGCGCGAGCTGGGCGGAGGAATAGGAAGTTCACTTACTGCCTGTTTTTGTTCTTCCTCCTGGAGGCGTTGAAGATTAAAGAACCAAACCAAACCAAGAAAGGCAGAGGAGAAAGGAGAGAAATTAATGCCCAGTACCACAGACATTTGGAAGAAATGACAGGAGAGTTGGGAAAACCAGGTCACGCCCAGGGTGGTGGTGGTGGTGGTGGTGGGGTGGGGTTGGGGCTGGTGGTGGTGTGTGTGTGATATCCAAGGCCCCGACCAAGTAAGAACACCAACAGGGCAGAGCAAACGGCAGGAGTCAGCCCTGCCCGGTTGGCAAAAAGTGAATGTCCCAGGTTGGAAGGAACCTTAGAAATGATCGAGCCTGACTTCCTCATTTATAACTAAAACAGGCCTACAGACAAACAAACAAACAAACAAAAAGCCCCACCCCTAAACCCAAACCAACTTGCTGCCCTTGTGTTGATGCCGCCGACTCTCCCTGGCCCTATAGGTCAGGATAGGACTGCCCCTGTGGTTTTCCCAGACTCCATGGAGTTGAAGTTTCCGTCTCCCCACTCCACCCCCACCCCCCGTGGAGTGGTTTCGAATCACTGACCTTACAGATCACAGCCCAATGCCTAACCACTATGCTACCAGGGCTCTTGGCAACCATGCCTGGAAAGCTTGATTTGCCCAAGGTAAGCAGAGAGCAGCAGCCCACTCATGAAGCACAAGGCCGGTCATCAATAGCCAGTTCGGTTTCATCATTCACAAGATTCACACGTGGCAGGCTCCTTGGCGGCCTCAAAGTGTAGAATACAAGCCAGCAGCGGAAGCACCAACTGGGAGCTTGTCGGAGATGAAAGTGCTGGGGCTCCACCCCAGGCGCTGGGGGCCCCGGCCCGACAATGCGCTCTACAAGCCTTCCAGGTGATTCTCAGAACTTCTGACCAGTTTCATCTCTGACTTGGCCGACCCCACCCCCCTGCCCCACCTGAACTTGCGCCCCCTCCCCCATGCGCTCAGGCTGCTCTGTGGGTTTCTTATTTCCCCTCCCGCGGACGCACATGTATATACACTTGTCCTGATTGAGTGCAAACTGCTCTAGAGCCCTTGCAGATCTGTGAAACACATTCTCCACCTCAAGTTTGTCCTGAATTCAACCGAAACCCAACAACTTCCTATGGTGAATTCGGTGAAGGCTATGTACTTAATGCTTCTTATGTTATCAGGTGCTGGAACCATAAAGCTAAAATGATGTGTCTCCCCTTTCTAGAATCTTCCGGGGGTGGGGGTGGGGTGGGGGGGACGCACTTGCTGACCATCAACGGACTAGCCAGTGAATTCACAACCAGCACCCAGGAGAAAGCAGCACCCTGCTGATGAGATCAACACCCTGAGCGACGGACTCGTCTTTCCATGGGCCTCTCTGCTTCCTCTTCCTGGGACCCACCCAGAGTGAGCGTGGTAAGGGAGTCTCAGCGCTCCATCCTCAGGACACAACTTTTTTAAAAGGTTGCAATGCTTCCATTGACATTGGCTCCATCCGTCCAGGCGGGCTTGACGAGGGCGTCTCAAGGGTGGCCGAGGGCTTCTCCTTCCACCCAGTCTGCTGACGCTGCTGCGGCGACGCCTGCAGCGAAGCTGAAAGCTGACAGGGTGTGTGGCGGCTCGAGGGCAAGGGTTTTTCTTGTTTGCAGGAGCGAGTTCCAGACAAGACACGAAGTGGAAGTGGGCGTTGAGAGCTCTGTGGCGGAAGACGCTGGCTCTACGCTGGGCAAGACGATGTCTTCATACGCAAAGCCAGATGCCTGACCAGACCTGCACGGACAAGGGCTCGGGTGAGGAGGCCCTGGGCCACTCGCTGAGCGTCCAGTCAGCAGGGGTTCTGGGTCTGTGGCCTCCCCCTTCCTGGTGGCATGTCTGTGCAGCACTGGCCGCAGCCACGGGAGTATCACGGCAGTGAGCACGCTGTGTGTGCTTCGGGCTGGCTCTCCGTGTTGGCATGGAGCGGAAATGATGGGCGAGGAACAGGCTGACCCCGACAGGCTGAAACAGTGCATCATCTCTTAGACCTGCTTCACACACTTGACCCCAGGTTTGGTACTGGAGCGCAGTGCTTTTGTTCGCAGAGTGATTTTGGAAAGCAGCCTTTCATGTTTGTGCAGTGAATGTCTCTGCTACATGTACTTTGTCCACAACCATGAAATCATTATAATCTGGGGGGGAGGGGTAGCCATGGGTTTCAGGCTGGGAAGGATGGACAGGGCATTCTCTGGGCTTAGATGTCTCCCACGTGCAGTGGGTGTTGGGAGTTGAATACTTAGGGTGATGGCGTACAATTTAAACTCACAAAAGTTACTCCCATCAAGCCCTTCAGGGTCTGTGAACACAGTAAGCAGGTCAGAAGCGAGCAGAAGGTCTCGGGATGTCTTTCTTGTCAGTTAGTCAGCGTGGGGGGTGTGTGTGTCAATGAATGCTGACTCACAACAAGGTACAGGCACCAGCTTGAAGTAAAGGGAACGATGAGCCCTGAATTCTGAAGTGCAAATCGAGAAGGAACTGCTTATGCTCCCGGCCACATGGCCAACGTCACAGCAGAGCCACTGTGATCTTAAAAACTTACCTCAAATACAGGCAAGCATTTGCAAACGGGGGTAAAATTCAAAGACTGCAGAATTCATCTGGGAAGTGTGTTTCAAAAGCAATACTGGAAAAGTGGAAGATGAGGTTGCAAAAACTTTGGGAGCGTGAGTTAAAAACAGAAACACCCACACATCGCTGCTTCTGGACTAAACAGGAAGCTTGAGGTAGAGGTTATCTATGTATTCATTAATCAGGAGGGGAAAAAATAAGGGGAAAAACAGATGCAGAAACAGAGTTAAATCTTGTGCATAATTATACGCCAAATACCTACCTACACGGCACATTTAGGAACCCAGCACTGTTTTGGTTAAATGAACATCTCATTTTTCTCTTGAACCCTGTCTTGTCCTAACGACTTATATGTGTTTCATATGTATGTGTTTTTAAAATTACTGTTTTCAGATAAACATATGATAAAGTACATGATACTTTACTGAAACAGCGGAATGAAAGAACTCCTTGTGAAACGGAAATCGACTGTGTGATGCATTTTAATATCTAGGCACCCCACTGACCGTTTGACTAACTGCTTACAGCTGTTTTATGAGAGAATTAAATGCTAGCAGACCGAACATCAATGAAGCAGGGCGGTCCCTTGAAATTAAAATTCAGATTCCAAAGGGTACATTTTATTATGGGCTGTTGAGTATTTTTTTTTTAAATACGAGGAAAACAGCTTTGAAGTGTAATAGAAATCAATGATTCAATATAGAACTTAGGTGGGACTTTCACAGATGCAAATGATACACAAATTAGGTCGAGGAGGGTAGACACTAAAGGCATGAGATTGTTCAACTGTGAATTCTACTTAATGAGTGAAATCACAACATCCCTGGGTTTGGTGTTTGCAAATTCTTCTCCCGGCTCTGAATGGCTTTGGCCTATCAGATGGGTAAATAACATGACATTGAGGAGACTGGCAGGGGAGCCTACACACATGGGGCTGCCATAGGGGCCTCTTATTTTACTGGAATCGCAACTGTAAGGCAACAGCTGGAAATACAGAGACACTCAGGGGGTGCGGCTAGAGTTCCAGGCATTAGCGCGTTCTGCTTAGCTCTTGAGCATCAGCAAGGTGGTGGGCGGGGCTCAGAGCCAGGAACACAAGAAACCCAACTGCTCCTGTTGCCTATGACAAACTGAACTCTGCTCCACAGGGGAGAAGCACTCAGGCATCTGATCAGTGCACTTCAACCTTCGCCTTTGACCCAGATCGCAGCACGAATTGCCTTCCTATCTGTGTCTGAGCACTGTGTGAGGGCATTGTCCTCAAGGGCTGGGAGGACCCTCCTATTATCTCCTGTCTGGCAGGGGGGCTGCTTTCCACAAAAGCAGGGCTTTTAAAGCCCCAGAAGGCCAAGTATGTTTAAGGACACCTCAGGTTTCTGAGTTGGTGGCTGGGTTGCTTAGCTGGCTATCTGGCCATTATTCGAGGGAGTTGGGCCAAGTTTTATGCATAAGGCTGTTGTTTAAACAAGTCCCATTTAGGACATACAATATTTCCTAGGAGAAATCCTGTTAGTCAGCCACCCAAACACCCAGGACTAAAGCTAGAAAAACCAGCCCAGGCCTAAAAGAAGTAATGGTCTTAAGTAAAACCAAACCCAAACCAAACTCACCGCCATTAAGTTGATGCCGACTCATTGGGACCCTACAGAACAGGGGAGAACTGCCGCTGTGCGTTTCCAAGGCTGACTCTTTATGGGAGTACAAAGCCTCGTCTTTCTCCTGTGGGGTGGTTGGTGGTTTCCAACTTCGGACCTGTAGCTAGCATCCCAGGGCTGCTGGTGATGCTCAAAACCAGTTTAAAACATAAACACTATGCCACTGGGTCTCGTCCCAATGATAGGGTCTCCAACCCTTGAGCTCTGCCCCTTTCCAGCCCATTTTGTGCATTGCCCTACCTATGGTCTTCAAAACCTTCAAAGACTCCCCTTTCCTATAGGGTGAGGTTCACCCACCTCAAGCCTGGCTTTTAAGGCACTCCATCTGCAGTGATTTTCCCTCTGGTCACTAACTTTGTCAATGCACAAAATACAGATGTTTCAAAGCACAGCAGACAGGAAATTGGGAGCAGGCAGCATGAGCAAGGTGCTACAGAAATGGAAAGAAACACAGGCATTGGTCTTTCCAGTCCCAGGCATCACTTCCTGTTGCTGAGCTCCTGAACACAGGTGTCAGATGGGCACATACTCCTGTTCAGTGCCCAGTCAGCTGGTCCAGGTAGGACGCTGACATCCCAGCTATGCTTTTCTGTTTGGAGGTCTGTTGTCAGCTGCCACTGAGTTGGCCCGGACTTGTGGTGGCCCCGGGCACAAAGGAAAGAAATGTGTCCCAGTCCTGCACCAGTCCCACGATCAGGTGCAGCTCAAACCCTCGTGACCTGGAGGGTTCACACTGGCTGGTTTTTGGAGGCAGACTGCCACGCCCTTCTGTCTAGTGCATCTTGGTTTGGAAGCTTGACTCCAATCCGGTCAGCATTTGAAAACAAACCAAAACTCATGGGGTGCACTGATGGGCATCCAAGTCCCGCCTCCAGAATGTAAGGTAAGGATTTTACCACTGAACTGCCAGGGCCTTTGGCTCTGGTGTCTAGTGGTCATCATAAAAATTCCCACACAAATAGTAATACATGCTTGATTTATTCAGGTCCCAGTAGAGCAAACCCAGAATTGGTATGCAATTTTATTCCTCATATATTAAGGCCCTTGATTAGAATTAGTTGAGATGGGGCTGGATTTGATTAAGTTGACTTGCCTCTGTACTACTTACATAAAACAAGACACTTCCTATTTGTTGGGCATTGGGATAAACTACTTGAAAATTCAGGAGAAAATCAGTTCAGAATTACTATTCAAATATACATAACTAAATAATAGCCTATTCATAAATATCCTTATTTATTCACAGCAGCAACCACTTAAGATGATCCTGTTTCCAGCTATTACATAATTTTTAAATTCCATAGACCACATCTGCAGAAAAAGATGCTGGAACTTAATACCATTACCAAAAAAGAAGGCCAGGGTTGATTGTGGAATAGATCAATTGCTTATATGCAAGTCAGGTTGAAGCTAAGGAAGATTAAAGGAAGCCCATGAGAGAC
>NW_022103906.1:78964117-78974808 GCF_000313985.2 Echinops telfairi | reverse complement strand
TCAAAAGAAGGCCAAACAGAAAGATGTTTACTGGTGCTGTATGGATGATGCAAAGGCACTTGACTAAGTGGAATTGTAACAAGGCACTTGACTACGTGGATAATGGGTAACAGTGAGATGAATGGAATTCCAGAACATGGAGTTGTGCCCAAAAGACACCTATACGGAGACCAAAAGACAGTCATTTAAAAGAAGTTGGGGATAAAATCAGGAAAGATGTTCGGATTTTATCTTTTTACCATATTTACTCAATCTGTATGCCGAGCCAATATAGTCAAAGAAGGTGGACTATAAAGAACGCAGTATCGAGACTGGAGGAAGGTTTATTAACAACCTGTGATATGTAGAAAGCACAACCTTGCTTGCTGAAAATCATGTGGGCTCAAGGCACTTAATGATGAAGACCAAAGATTACAGTGCGCAGTATGGATTATACCTTAATGTAAAAACAAACAACAAAACTCCTTACAGCCGGATCAGTAAACAAGGTCATGATGAATGAAGAAAAAATTAAAACTGTCCAGGAGTTCATGTTTCTTGGATGCACAATCAACATCTATGGAAGCCCCACGTCATTGCTATTTATTTGATACTAACTCATAGCAACCCCATAGAGGGTGTCTGTCTGAAACTGTAAGTCCCAGTGGAGAAGCTAATGGGCTTGAACCACTGACTTTTTGGTTAGCAGCCCAATGCTTATCCCATAATGCCACCTGAGATTCTTGCCCGTCACCAAATGTTCTGTGCAAGATGGATGGGCAGAGGGGCTGCAAAGATGGGCTCCAACATGAGTACAATTGTAAGGATGGCACAGACCGGGCAGTGCTTGGTCTTGATGTCCACAGGGTCATTATGAGTCCGAACGGACTCGATGACAGCTAACAGTAACCACAACACACTGCAGTGGAGAAATCTGCTGCAAAAGCGTTACTGAGCGAAGATAGCACTTTGAGGACGAAGGTGCGCCTGACCCCAGCCGTGGTATTTTCAGTCCTCTAGCAGGCATGTGAAAGTTGGACGGTGCGTAAGGAGGACTGCAGCAGAATTGATGCCTTTGAATTACGCCCTTGAGGATGAATACTGAAAGTACCACGGACTGCCGGAAAAGCGAACAAGCTATTGGGGAGGAAGTACACCTAGAAGGGTTCTCGGAAGGAGGATGGCAAGACTTGGTCTCAAGTACTTTGGGCATATTATTGGGAGGGCCCAGTCCTGGAGCAGGCCCGCAATGAGAAGATTGACAAGGTGGCTGCTACAAAGGGCTGAAGCACACCAACAGTCATGGGATGGCCCGGGACAGGGGGCGTTTCCTTCTGTTGTACAAGGGTCGCCATGCATTGCTCCTGACTTGATGGCAACTACCCAAAACAACCATTTGTTATACTCAGGCTTGACATTCATCCAGGGGGTGTTTAGACCTCATTGGGCTACATTTTCAGAGATTACTCAGGCAGCTATTTTTAAGCCTTTAGCCTCCCTGTGTTTTGATATCACGTGGAAAAACCAAAATGGAGGCTGTTGTGGAAATGAGCCAGGCGAGCTGAGATGGCAGGGCAGGCAGGCTCCGAGTGGGGGCTGCACTTACCTTCAGTAACTTCATCAGTCCTTCTAGTTGGACCATCAACTCCCTCCTGCTCTCCTGTAGCGCCGACATTCTCTGCTCCAGTTCGTCCTTCCTTTGCCTGCTCGGGAGGAAAGGCCCATCAGAAATGATTCTTTGAAAACCAAGGGACCAAGAGACCGCAAAGAGTGTTCTACACCCTACTTTGGTGAGTAGCCTTTGGGTCTTAAAAGCTTTTGAGTGGCCATCTAAGGTGCGCTTATTGAGCTCTTTCCATCTGGACCCAAAGAAGTGTGAGGAAAAGCAATTTTCTTTTTGATGCATGCAAACAATTAGTCCCAAGGACCAATGAGCCCCGAGCTCCTTAACCTCTGACCGAGACTGGAAAAACAAGATGGCGACCACCACCGGGGCTGACCTCTGAAAGGGACCAAATGTGGGACAAAATCATCAAAGAAGACCAGGCTTACTGTTCAGAGAAGGACTGGTGGAAGCCCCCCAAGACTGTGCCTCGTAGTCACCCTTCAAGTCTGGAACTGGACTCACTGCCCCTGGGGCTCAACTTTCCGCCAAACAACAGATCAGCATCAATGGTGAACTGCAACACCAGACAGGTCAGCTCTTTACAGGGCAGCATTTGTTCCGAGACAAAGTTCCACAGGCAGGAAGGGATAGAAAAGAAGGGTGACTGGAAATGGTACCAACAGGGAGGAAAGGTGGAAAACCTGCTGCTACCTGGTGGGGATTGCAATTATAGTCAGGAATCCAAATGTGGGAGGGAGCACTAGGATGGATTGTTTGCAAACCTCATCTTGGAGGCGCAAGGGGGAAGTTCTAAAAAAAATCGATGTGGGGCTGATTGTACAATTCTCCTTGATAGGATTGAATGACTGAACTATTGAATTATGTGATGTGTAAATGACTTGCCAGTAAAACGGTTGGAAAAAAAATTGAATGAGAATGTGTGTGCATGTCAATCGTCCTATAAACTTCCATTTGGATGACAATAAACAGCTTTCAAAGACAAAGGCCCTGGGAAGAAGGATCTGGCTCCAGGTGGTGGCTTTGTCCTGATTCTGCTACTTCCGCAGTCCTACCTGGTCCTGCATCTCTCCCGGGGGGACTTCATCTAGAGGTGGGAGAGCACCCATTACGCCATCTAGCGTGTGTTTGTGAGGGTAATACCAAAACATGCTTTGGAAAGAACACATTGCTTTACAGAGAGAGCGATAGTAATATAAAGTGATTTAAAACAGGATTTAAAGTCAAATGCCTCATTTAGAAAGATACATAAAACGAGTCAAAATGTAGACTGATAGTCTAAATGTAAGTTAAGAATCTGATCATGTAAATGAATGCTAGTCCAAATGTAAACTTAATAGCCACCAGGTCTCTCGATTGAAGTGCCACTGTTTTGCTTTCTCGGGATAACAAGTAAAACCTGGGTGGATTCCGGGACAGGGGCACGTGTGAGGTACAGAGCACCTGGAGAAAGGGACGGTCCAAACCCAGCGCACTGTCTTCGAGCCGATTCCGACTCACGGTGGCCCTACGGTCCCACACTATTCATCAGGGATCGGCCTGGTGGCAGTGAGTTTGTTTCCTCAATGGGACCAACAAAAACCGACCAGAGCAAGAAGTTGCAGGAGTGCTTTGAGGAGCCCATGGGATAAGAGCATTGGAAGCGTCCTACAGATGTTTAGACGCGGCTCACAGGAAAGCTGTGCTCATTTCACCACCGGGTGTCAGACCATCGATCGCCGACTTGTCCTGCACAGCTTAGACCTGTGCCGCCCAACACGGCGGCTGTGGCTGACAGTCACGTAGCACTTGACAGGCAACTAGTCGGCACTGAGATGTGCTGTTAGTATAAAATAGACACTGGACGTCAAAAACTGAGTATGAAGAAAAGAAAATACTTCACTAAATGCTGCATACAGGTGGAAATGGTATTATGTAAGGTAGATAAGATATACTGCTAAACTTAATGACACCTATTTCTTTTGATTTAAAAAAAAAATTTAATTAGAAAAAATTTAACTTGATATGGAGCTCATTCATCGTCCCCTTGGCAAGTGTTCCTGTGAACTGGCCCTCCCTGCCCAGCCTGGGTGCCTCCTGTGCCCGCTGTGTCTGGACCTCTACTCGATGGATCCGGTTTCCCCAACTCAGAGTGACCCTAGAGGATAGGGTAGAACTGCCCATGTGGGTTTCTGAGACTGTATCTTTAAAAAAAATTTTTGGAGGGAAGGGGGGGCTCATACAGGTCTTATCACAGTCCATATGTCCATCCATGTGTCAAGCACATTTGTACATATGTTGCCACCATCATTTTCAAAACATTTTCTTTCTACTTGAGCCCTTGGTATCAGCTCATTTTTCCCCTCCCCACCCTCCCTCATGAACCCTTGATAATTTGTAAATTATGATTTTTTCGAAGACCGTAACCATTTATGGGAGTAGAAGGCCCCATCTTTCTCCCGTGGAGCAGCTGGTGGCTTTGAACTGCTGACCTTGGAGATTGCAGGCTAACACACAGCCATTCTGCCACCAGGGCTCCTCTAGTTTTCCAAAAGGGCCCCTCATTTCACAACGATTCCTGCTGTCTCCAGGGTCCTATCCTTTCTTCAATGTTCATCTTGAACACCACTCTTTTAGGAAGTAGCTCCTGGTGCCATCAGTGGGGATCCTACCTAATTAATCAGTCAACTTTAATCAAGTGCTTCGCTGGGACACTGACTTCCTGTATCTTGCCCAGCTCTCATTCCTCCTATGATCTGAACTCAAGGTCAGGGGACTGACTTTACTCATCTCTTTATGTAAGAAGAATTATGAGAATACCATTCATCCAGTCTGTGTCCAATGAACACACAATGAATTGCGTGCAATCGTTGTCATTTGAAACCCTTCAAGGATTTCCTACATCCTAACGCTTTAATGTTCCCTAGAATTGTTAATTGTCCAAGTGGTTTTACTTCCTATCCCTGCAGTCTTAACAAATAATTCAAGGAGTGATTGAAGACTCTCGGTGTCAAGTCTCATGCTCCTCTCTGAAATGTGCCTTCTTCATTGGGATAGCATGTTGACCTCCCAACTCTCTTACTCTGAAATATTTTGTCCAGAACACTAGCCAAACCATCCCTACAACAGTGGTCTAGCTTAACTTCCACCACCTCCATGAATCGAATGGCCCCCAGACTATAGATACATCTTTCCCTATTCAGCATCCTTATAATATGCTTCTTTATTAACACTGTATAACACTGCCTAATAAATTGTTTTGTTTCTAAAACTAGTGATAAAGATGGGATCGTTGTTAACATCTTTTCTAGGAAACCTTCCTCCCAGAGGTCTCTACACTTCTGACAGGCATCTTTTTTCCATCTCTCCACCCTTTCCGAGGAACTCGTTGCTTTCCGACCTAAAAACGAAAACAAAACAAACTCCCTGTCATGGAGTCGATGCTGACTCATAGCGACCGTCATACAACGGGACAGGGTAGAACAACCCCTGTGAGTTTCTGAGATTGTAACTCATCATGGGAGTAGGAAGCTCCACATGTCTCCATGGGGCGGCTGGTGGTTTTGAACTGCCGACTTTACAGTGAGCAGCCCAAGGCGTACCCACGAGTCAAAATGACAGTTTGGGCATACTTAAGGGGCTCAAATTGCATTCCCGTTGCCTTTAGGAAACAACAGCAATATCAACGAATGCCGAAGGGGCGAGATCAGGGCTGAGGGTGGATGAGAAAGGGTTTCCAGATGAAATTCTGCATACCCTCAAAGAATGAGCAGGTGTAGTATGGTCATGATGGAAAAATAAAATTCCTTGGTACAATTTCTCTCGTCTTTGTCCCACCAAAGCCTTTTTCACTGTTTTAAAATCTCCCTTAAATTAGCCCTTGTGATCATCCTATGTCCTCTGAGAAAATCTATTAAAAGCACCCCTCTTGGAATTCCCCCCAAACCGCACCATAACCCGGGGAGCGGACCTGTCTGCCTTGACTTTAGCTGGCCCAGCAGAGGGCCCAGGAGGACCACTGTTTCGATTGGGCCTTTCCCCCTTTGACTTTGAAGGTACCATAATGAGATTCTGTCTGCAGCCAGGCACGATTGCAGAGAATTGTTTAGCGTGTTTTGTTTGGAATGAGCATGTGCATGTGTGGACTGGAACGCTAGTGGCAATACTTCTTGATTTCCCCTCGTTCGAGGGGAAAGTGAATGGACTACAATGATGTACAGCGATGGGGAAGGATCCTGCAGAGCAATAGTCAAGGAGGAGAAAAAGTCCCTAGACTTACATGTCTGGAAATCTCAAGAGAGAAAAAAGCAGAAGGAAGCACTTTACTGTATAAGAATCCATCTATCCAGGATAACACGTTTTAAAAGCAAGGGAATGATCGACCACATTCTGGGCAGAGTTGAACTCCATGGAGGACGCAGAATCAGGGCGATGGAGTAGCGAAGGGCACTCACATATCAGACACGTGAGTTCTCAGGTTGGGTGTGGGCTCGCGAGTGTTTATTATTATGCTCACCTCCTACACATTTGTCACATACATCACTGTAAGGACATGCCATTAAGGTGATAATTCGGTGGGGGGGGGGAGACAACCCTGGTGGGCAGCATTCATAACTATTAGTCACGTGCGTGAAACTCAATAGACTGCTTTATTATAAACAAACAAAAACCCTCCTTGCCACTGACTGGATCGTGACCCATAGCAGCCCTACCGGACAGAGTAGAACCGCCCCGGTGGGTTTCTGAGACCATAAACCTTTACGGGGCTAGAAAGCCTCATTTTTCCCCCTCGGAGAGGCTAGTAGTTTCAAACTGCTGACCTTGCAGTTAGCAGTCTAGTGTGCAAGTTGTTAGACTCTGATGCCACCAGGGCTCTGATACTGCTTTATTTTGCTTGCTGAGTGTTGGCAGTTCTGGGACCCATATATGTTGATCAAAATCAGGAGGTCAAATATGTACAGAGGAATCCTGTCCTTTATGTGTGCGTTTGAAACATATTAATCAAATTTAATGTTTACGAAAGAAAGAGGGAGATAGGACGGTTCTATGGTGATAAAGAGGTATAAATCTATTAAAAAATAAACGAGGGTCAGAAACGGATATCATTTCTCCCTCCATTTTTCATAGTCAATTATCCTAATTTATTGAGTGGTCAATCCTTTCCTCCTGATTTATAAATCCATGTCTATTATATTTCGAATATAAATATACTCATATATATGTTTATGGGCTCTCTCTAGATCACTTTATTGAAATATTATTTTAAAAAACTACTTATTCTGAATTGGGTTAAGGTTTGTTTACACAGCAGATCAGTATTCAGGAAGTGAATGCCAATATTTCAGGGTGATTGTACCATTATACAGTTCAATTACTAGTCAATGAGGGTTTTGGTCTTTCTACACTACTTCTTGTTTTTATTTGCATCTCTTAATGGCTAATCCACCTGAATATCTTTTGTGAAGACATGTCTTCTGTCCATTCATGTTCTATGACCATTTAAAAAATTGGATTATTTGTCTTGTTATCATGTAGTAGATTTTGTAGTTGTTGGTTATTTTTTGTACAGACCTTTTATGTCTCTGGCTAGATTTATCCCTAAGTATTTCATATTTTTGAGGCTATTATAATTTTATTATTTTAAATTAAGAGTTTGCCAGGTTCCATGAAAAATAAGTCCTCTTAGAATTCTGAATGGAAGATACTCAATTTATAAATCATTAGCAGATTGAGTTTTTGATGTACTCATGGGTTAAAGAAGAAAGAAATCACATGGTTCGGCTTGCTTAGGTTTTCTATTTCCTTGAGTAAGTTGTCTATCTTTTCTTGTTTAGCAAGTTAAATAATTATCTTCATAAATGTATATGTACATTATTATTTTTTGTTGCTAGTATGAATTGTATTTTTTTATTTCTTCTTTTTTAATGTAGTTGAATTTATCAATTTCTTCTTTTATAATTAGCAACTCTGAAAAGTTATTTCTACTCTAATACCCTAAAATATTCTCCTCCAGTTTCTTCTTCAAGTTTTGTCTTTCACGTGTAGTTGTCTGGTATGAGCGAGAGAGCCACTACATTTTTTTCTATTGCACCGTCCATTGTTCTAGCACACTTTTTATATTTTTATTTTTTTTAAACTTTTACTTTGAATTGGGGTAAAAGATTTATAGGGCAGATCATCAATTTTACCTTCAATACTTTATACACATTCACATCATTCACTGTAATCCTCGCATCGGGACGACACACTTAGCCCAGATCTTCCCTGAGGCTCATTTCCACTCTTCCTCCTCTCCCAATCTTGTTGAACTCTGTCCTTGTGGACACTACCTTCTGAACTCAAATGGTTGATATGAAGATGGGGTACCCTGCTAGTGTTCTTGTTCCACCGACAGACCTGTATATTTTGGGCTGAAAACTGAGCCAGAAGGGCAAATTCCACCAGTCTCTATCCAACCAGTATACCTGGTCTCTTTTATGATTTTGAATTCTGGTCTACATTTTTCTCCCATTTCATCCAGGGCCTTCCAATGTGATCCCTTTCAGAGAATTTGGTAGTGGTAGCCGGGCACCATCTAATTCTTCTGGTCTCAAGGTCATGGAAATGGGTGTTTGGGTGGTCCCTTTGTCCACTGGCCTGTTTCCTTGCATCTTCGATTTTCTTCACTCTTCTTTTCTCTGGACAGGGACAGACAGATAGCTGCAACTTTGATGGCGCCTCATGAGTTTTTACGTATCCCGTTACTCTTTAGCAAAGTTGCCATAGAACATTGTCTTTGTGGACTACGTTGTCTCAATTGACTTTGATGTCCCCCAAGACTATGGTCCTGTGCCCCTAGGCCCAGAAACTCATTCCCTCGAGTTGTTTAGATATGTCCAAGAAAGCTTTATAACAGGCAAGTGTCCCCTTGCCTGTTCTCCCACAGTCATGGATATGTGTGAACCAAAGGTAAGTACCATATATACTCGAGTATAAGCCAACCTGAATATCAGCCGAGGTACCTAATTTTACCACAAAACTGCATAAGAGACGTTGGACAGTGCAAGGCATGAGAAAATAATAATAATTTATAAATTGTCAAGGGTTCGTGGGGGTGGGGAGGAGGGGGAATGAGGAGCTGATACCCAGGGCTCAAGTAGAAAGAAAATGTTTTGAAAATGATGTTGGCAACAAATGTACAAATGTGCTTGACACAATGGATGCAGGTATGGATTGTGCTAAGAGTTGTAGGAGCCCCCAATAAAATCATTTAAAAAAGAAAAAAAAAAGTTGTTTTTTTTTTACATGCTTACAGATGAGCATGTATCCATATTCATATGGTATCCATGTAAGGGCAGCCTCTGACCAATCTATATATATTTGTAGGTATAGCCCCCCCACTCTCCCTCCCACAGCCATTCCACCTGTCCACCACAATCTTTAAAGAGTCGCTCGTTTCTTCAGCTGCTTCTAAGATTACAAAAAGCCAACAACATCTTCTTCCCAACTCCTCAGGTTTCAGCTGCATACTGGATTCGTTAAATTCTTGCTTCTTCCTGTCTTATGTGGCCCCAGGTTCAGCCCTGGCCTACGAGACCTGGGCTATATCAAGACTCTACCAGATTAACTAACCTCTGTTAGCAACCACAGTTTAAGCAACAGTTAGTCTCAAATACAGCAAGTTTCTTGCTTTTCTAGATATGAAAATAGGCATTTGTGCCTGAGTCAAGGTGGCAAAAAGAAACCAGGGCTCACTTATGTGGAGCCTAGAGTTCTACTCTGCCCGAGTCAGCAGCACTTTTCCCAGCTTTCCTGGTAAACACCAACTAGACGTCTACCTCAGTGTGACAGGGGACCACAGAGCAACCCGAATGCCAGCCCAACTAAATTGAGAAGCTAAAATGGATTTTCAGGAGGATGAGACTCTCCATTCTTCCAGTGATTTTTAACTTTTGAGCTTAAATTGTTTATGGCTCCTTTACCGACGTCAGAAATCTAGAGTCAGGCACCTATGGGAGAGCAATCATCTCTATTCGCCATTTAAGCCTCTTTGTGACCTACACCCAAAGAAGCGTTCCCCAAAGGGTGCTGCACCACGTGGCACCCCAGAAGGCAGACCATGTCCCCATTCCCACCAGAAAAGCACTGAAGTGGAAGCTGAGGCTGTTATCAATCTCAATTATTTTGTCCGATGTGTTTTTGAGCAACATTTTATTGTGTTTTAGGTGAAAGGTTACACGACAAATGACATCCTGTTCAACATTCACTCCATTTGGTTCATGATCGCCGAGGTTGCTTAAAATGCTGTGAGGGGCCAGCACGCTCACCATTGCCGCCCAATTTCCATCCATCCAGTTGCCCTGCCCCTCCGTGCCTTCTCATCTCTGTGTTGGTGTCCTGCCTGGCCTCATGCCATCCTGGCATTTGTTGCTCTGTTTGAGCACACGGTGGCAGCCATGGTGTCAATCCATCTCCCCGAGGGTCTCCCACCTTCCCACTGCTGCTCTCCGTTGCCAAGCATGAGGTTCTTCTCCGGCTTCTGCTTCCTCTGCATGATGTCCAAGGCACGTGAGATGAAGTCTCACCCTCCTTGCTTATCAGGAGCATCCTGCCTCCATTCAACACGGACCTGGTCATTCTCGTGGGAGTCCAGTCTATTCAGTATTCTTTGCCAATACCCAAACCCACAGGCACCAGTTCTTCTTCAGTCTCCCTTCTGCTCCTGTGCTTTCCCATGCACGGGAGACAATTGAAGACACCATGGCTTGGATGAGGGGCACCTCAGTCCTCCAAGTGACACCTTTGCTGTTCAATATTTTAAAGAGGTCTTTTGCAGCAGAGTTCCCCCATGCAAGATGATGTTTGATTCCTTGACTGCTGCTTCCATGGATCCAAGTAAAATTAAGCCCTTGGTAACTTCAACCTGTTCTCCATTTATCATGATTGTTTGATCGGGACATTTGTGAGGACTTTTGTTTTATGTTGAGGGATAAACCACCTCGAAGGAGGTAGTCTTTGATTTTCAAGAGTAAGTGCTTCTTCCCTTGTTTGCCTCTGAATGACAGTGCAAGCCTCACATCCATCTGCAGGTGCCTCAGGCCCATGCACATTAAGCTTTTTTTTTTTTTTT
>NW_022103906.1:78960421-78962300 GCF_000313985.2 Echinops telfairi | reverse complement strand
ATATGAACAGTCTTGCTTTCAGACAGAGTGCATTAGAAAGTGGGTTCATGAAGATGAAGTTCGGTTAAAATTTAGCACCTTATCATTTGTTCTCCCTTTGACACATTTTTTCCCTTACTTTGATTGGGGGCTCTTACATCTCTTATCACAACCCATACATTCATCCAGTGTGTCAAGCATGTTTGCACGTATGCTGCCATCATGAAAGCGTTCTCTTCCCACTTGAGCCCGTGACAGCAGCTCCCCATTGCTTCCCCCTCCCTCCCCTGCCCGCCCTCCCTCATGAGCCCTTGGTAAGTTATAGATTATTATTTCCATATTTCACATTGTTCTCTGTCACCCCTCACCCACTTTTCCATTGTTCGACCCCCTGGGAGGGGATTCTAGGTTGATCCTTGTGTTAGATTCCCTCTTTCTCCCCCTACCCTTCCTTAATCCTCCTGGGATACATTAAAAAAAACATTTTATGAGGAGCTCTTACAGATGGCATTAAATTCCATAGTTTCATTAGATCAAGCATAATTGTACAATTGCTGCCCTCGTGATTTTCAATATTTTTTCTTCTTGAACTCCTTGATATCAGCTCCCCTTTACCCCTCCCTCCCCCACCCTACCATCCCCCTCAATCTTAAGTATATTATATATTATTATTATTATTATTTTGCCTTAACTTACAGTATCCCATGTATCCATTCTCCTTAAATTCTGGTGTTCATTCCCTTCCTTTTGACACACTTTAAATTTGTTCTAGTTTTAATTATTTTCTGCTTTTTTATCAAGGTTTTTCTGTTTTATTTTGCTACTCTCTTTTTCTCTGTGTGTACTTTTTTCTTTATATGAAAGCCAGAATAGTAAACCTACAGAGACTGTAACTGGATTAATAGTTTCTTAGGGTTATGGCAGAGGAAGTTGGGAGAAATAAGGAGCTAAAAAGAATGAATGCAAGTGAATAAAATGCTCTAAAATTGATTGTGTTGAAGACTGTAAAACTCTTTTAATGTGGTTAAACCATTGATTAATATGTGAATGAAATGTCAATAAAACTGTTTTTTAAAAAGTGCGTCTAGTCTTCTTTGCTTTCAGCAAGCAGGGTAGTGCCATCCACACACTGCAGGTTGTTAACGAGTCCTCTCCCAACGCTGATGCTGTAATCTTCTTCATACTTCTCAGATTATCTGCTCAGCATACACACTAGATAAATACGGTGAAAGGATGCAACCCTGATGCACATCTTTTTGGATTCTGAACCATGAAGTATGGGTTTTGAACCACCTTGTCTGTTCAAAGGACCGTCTCTTGGTCTATGTAAGTTAACATAAGAGAATAATTAACAAACACCCCCCCCAAAAAAAAAACCCTTCATTGTCATTCCAATTCATAGCAACGCTATAGGACACAATAAACCTGTTTGGGTTTGAGACCTGTATATCTTTGTGGGCGTGGACAGCCTCATCTTTCTCCTGAGGAGCAGCTGGTGGGTTTGGACCACTGACCTTGTGGTTAACAGCTCAATGTGTAGCCTACGATGCCACCAGGAGCACAATTAAAGTGCTCTGGAATTCCCGTTCTTCCCAATGTTATCCACAATTTGCTATGACCCAGGCAGTGACAGCTCTTTGCAGAGTCAATACAACACGGGGCAACATCTTCCTGGTGTTCTCTGTTTTCAGCCAAGATCCATCTGACATCAGCAACGATCTCCTTCATTCCCTGTCCTCTTCTGAAGCTAGCTTGAATTTCTGGAAGTTCTCTATGTACTGTTGTAATTGTTTGAAAATTATCTTCAGCAAAATTTTACTTATGTGTGATATCAATGGCATCATTTGATAATTCCTGTATTCTGTTGGATCACCTTTCTTTGGCATGGACATGAGTAAGC
>NW_022103906.1:78941238-78959751 GCF_000313985.2 Echinops telfairi | reverse complement strand
TGCAGATGAGGCAACTGAAAATACTAAGGCTTGAGTCAGGCACACTTTAGTCCTCAAAGTAACCTCTTTGCTTTTCAACACTTTAAAAAGATCTTGTGCAGCAGATTTACCCAAGGCAATGCATCATTTGATCTTGACTGTTGCTTCCATGAACTGATTGTGGATCTCAGCAAGACAAGACAAAATCCTTGTTAACCTCCATCTTTTCTCCATTTATCATGATGTTATCTATGGGTCCAGTTATGAGGATTATTATCGTCTTTACATTGAGTAATCACCCATCCTGAAGGCGACAATCCTCTTTCAAGTGTTTCAAGTCCTCCTCACTTTCAGGAAGCAGGATGCATCTGCGGCACTTAACAAGTTGTTCATACTCTTTGTTCAAGAGCAAGTGTCAGAGTCTTCTCTGACATCCATTTTGGACTTTTCTATTTTTTCCTGTCCTTTTCTTTTTTAGGTTTTGTTGTGGTTTTTAAAAAAATATTTTACTTGGGGTTCTTACAGCTCTTATAACAATCCTTATTTTTCCTGTCTTTTATTTTGTTTTTTTTTTCCAAGTTAAGATTTCAATTTATTATCCTCTCACACTTCAGGAATTCTCTTGGCAGTTTTTTTATTTATTTTTTTAAAAATTTGTTTTTGTTTTTGTTTTTGGCAGTTTTTTTAAAAGATCATTTAAAATTGTTTAAATAAATCCTTTTATTAAAGGCTCTTATAGTTCTTACAACAATCCGTATGTCAATTGTATCAAGCACATTTGTACATATGTTGCCATCATCGTTTCTAAACATTCACTGCCTGTTTGAGCCCTTGGTATCAGCTCCTTTCCTGTCTTTTAAATAACCTTTTATTTTCTCCATGTATGATGATATCCTTGATATCCCATAACTTACTTGGTGGTCAAACATTAGAGTTTAATGCCTCAAATCTATTCTTGAGATGGTTTCTAAATTCAGGTGGAATATACCCAAAGTTGTACTTTGATTCTTGTCACTGATTGCAATCATTGAACTGAACATCACCTCTTCCACTTCTTCCCTGTGCTTCTTCGGTCCACTCCTTCTTTCCTAACCCTTCTGGACTCTGTCCTTGGGTAAATGCTGTCTCTTTCATCTCAAATGGTTGACTATTCTAAGGTGTGCATACCTCCCTGGCATTATTGTTACTCTTATAGAACTGCCTACTGTTTGCCAAAAATTGAACCATCACAACGAGTTCATTTCCAAATGTAAAGAGTGACAAGGGCCATAGTGTCTGTGGGTCTACCAATCCCTAGCCAACTCATAAGTCTGGTCTTTTTTTTTTTTATGATGTTGAGTCCTTATTCCACATTTTTCTTTTGCTCTATCTAATGTGATCCCTTTCAAAGAAGTTGATACTGGTAGCTGAGCACCACCGTTTTTCTGGGCCTCGGGGTCCTGTTCGGGTGGTCCATTAGTTCACCGCACTCAGTGTTTCCGTGCGTCTTTGATTTGCCTTCGTGCGTCTTTCTCCCAGACCAGGTGGCGCTTGTTGGGTGCCATCAAGTGAGGTCAGACTCACGACGACCTTACAACAGAATGAAGCACTTCCACCCTTACCATTGTGCCTGTGCTTGGGCCCGTTGCTGCAGCTCCAGTGTCCACCCAGCTTGTTGAGGGCCTTCCTCTTTTTTGCTGCCCGACTGGTCTCTCCTGATAACATGACCAAGGGCACATAAGACAAAGCCTCACCATCCTTGCCTCTAAGCAGCAGTCTGGCTCTTCCTCGGTCACATTTCGCGTGCCCTCCAGCCCATGGGGCCCATCTGCCGGCACGATCTCCAACAAGGTTCTGCTTCCTTTCGGGGTCTGACAGGGTTTCGAAGCTGGGCATAAGATGTTCTGCAGCTCTTGCCTCTGGAGTGGGAAGTCGAGTCCTTCATCAATGTCTGTGTGTAGGCTGGAAGCTCTGCTGAAACGGGTTCACTTTGGATGACCATGCTGGTGTTTGAAATACTAACAACATAACTTCCAGCATCAAGGCAACACATCAGCCACCACAGTGTGACAAACTGACAGGCAAGTGGTGGAGAGACAGGCAACGAGATAGATGGACACGGTGGCTCTTCCCCTGGGAGAGACCAGGGACACCAAGAAGTGTACACTAGATGGCCACTCATGAGCTTTCACGATGCCAGGGGCTACTCACCAAAGTAGGATGTAGAACAGTGTCTCTGTGGACTATGTTATGCCAATTGACCCTGGCGTCCCCATACTGCATATAATCCTCTTAAAGCATTAGGTGCTCTGGGAGGCTGCTACTTTCTTTGCTCTGCCATCATGGTTTAAATTCTCCCAGTGGTTCACACCCACTGCCATCAGAGAGATTCTGAGATCCGGCAACCCTACCAGACAGAGTAGACCTGCTCCGTCCGGTTTCTGAGAGGGTGAAGTTTGACAACAGTAGCCAGCCTCATCTTTCTTCTTAGGGGCAGCTGGTGGGTTCAAAATGTTGACCCGGGGGTTAGCAGCCCAATGCTTAACCCCTTCCACCCCAAGAGCTCCCATGAGTAATTACTAGTGGAACTCAAATAGCTGAAGCAATAATCAAATGAGTATGTATATTGAGCTCTCAAAGGGACTAGCTATACTGATAAACAGCTTCCATTGCATTCATTTGATTTCCTGGTAGAGTCTGACAGTTTGGGGACATCGGTTTACCGTTCCTACTTACCTTAGCAGCCGCAGCTCGGCCAGCAACGTGGGGTTCTGCTGGGCCTTCTCGGGGGTGGGTTGCGAGGCCTGCTCATGCTCCAGACGTAAACGCTGAATCTCCTGCAGGATTTCTCTAGGGAGGGGGGTAGGAGGGGAGAGGTGTTCACAGTGCTTCACGGCCCACCGCCCCGCTGCCAAGTTAGAAATCATGGCTCCAGCAGCACCTCCTTTACCAATCCGGTTCTGCTTGCTTCTACATGGTCAGCATTTGAAATAACACCTTGTTAATACTACTCCACTCGCTCGTGCTTCCTCACCAGAAAAAAACCAAAACGCTTCTGCAACCGTAAATACATCGATATAAAAAGGCTCTTCTCGAAATCTTGGGAAATCTTCGTGGAAGGAAAATGAAAACCAGAACTTTTGTCCTTTCCAACGAGAATCAAGGCGAATTCCTTCCAACCCCTAATGCAGGCCCTGGGCTGACTTCCAGTGTTCCTCTGGCTCCCTGACTGACTGATGGCTGCCATTTCTTCTCCCTATGCGGATCACATTAGGTCCAATCTCCTTGTCCTGGCTTTGACCTTTCAGAGCACGACGGTGCACTGTCTGGTCTCCATCCTTTAAGTGGCTTACTTTAATTTTTTTTATGAGACACCAACAGTCACATGTAGCATAATGGGTCAGAACAAGATGAACAGATAGAGCAAAAGGACTCTTGGGGAGTCGCGTGGAGAAAGACATCAGCAGAGGTGGACTGGCTGGGTGGGTGGCAGAAAGCGCAGAAAAAGACTCTCAACGGAGGGCACAGAGCAGAGTTGTGGACTACCCAGAAGACGTAACACGTAGATATATATAAATCAGTGTCTAGGGTATTCTGTGAACTTCGGCTAGTCTGTGTTCACAGAGGTGGGAATCATCCTGTGTGGTCAAGAGCTAACTGGTCTACAGGGACAATGAGACTCCGATGTCTACTGATCCTGGGTATTGCACCCTGCCCTGACCTCTGCGTCCTTACCTGTTCTTGTTTTCCAGTTCTGCAATAAGCTGTCTTTGTTGTTTGTTGGCATCAAAGTTAAAGCTCAAATCCGTGGGAGGGCGGGGCTGAAAGAGAGAAAGACAGGTTTGTGGTCTCCCTCCACTCCTCCCATCATGTCTTTTTTTGCTTCTTCTATTTTTTCCTTTTTCTCCCATCATGTCTAATTCAAAGATATTCAAAGTCTTAGACCGGTTGGTTTTTTTTTCCAATCAGACTTTTGAGGTTGAAATTAACATGTTAAGTACACAACTCAATGAGTCCTAGTGGAATTTAAACACCTGTACCACCAATTGCCACAGTCTCATTTTAGAAGGTTTTCCATTAAAAAATTCTCTCCTGCTTACTTGTAATCAATTGCCACATTCACCCCCAACCTCGGGCAAACACTAATTGTTCCGTCTTGCAGACTTCCCTGTGCTGGACATGTCAAATATAGAGTCATGCAATATGTGATCTTTTGTGATTGGCTTCTTACACTTAGCAAAATGTTTTTAATACTGTTGCATGGATCAGTGCCTCATTTTTTGGGTGGTAAAATAATAGTCCATTGAACAGATGGACTACAATGGATAGACAGTTGGGCTGTTTCTACTTTGGGGCTATTATTAATAATGCTGCCGTGAATATCCATGTACAAGTTTTCATGTAGACATGTGTTGTTTTCATTTCTTTTGCATACATACCTAAAAGTAGGATTGCTACTTTTTTTAAGTGGCTGCACTACTTTACATTCCCACCAGTAGTGCGTAAGGGTTCATTTCCCCACGTCTTCATCAACACTTGTGTCTGTCTTTTTGACCATAAGCGTGCTCGGGGATGGAAGAGGTGTCTCGGCATCACTTTGGTTTGTATTGCCCCAAATGACTCATGCTGCTGCAGGCTGTCTTTCCTATGTGAACTGGTCGCTTGCATCCTGTATTTAGGGAAGTCACTGTGGTTTCATTTGCAGCGATCGTCTTGACCCCCGAGACCTTCCCTAAGAATGTATGGCATTCAATCATCACCAAGTAGGAAGGATGATGGCTAGATAATGTCTCTCTCTCATTGATTAATAAGAATGGAATCTAAGTGGTTACAGGGACTGTACTTCACGTTATTTTATGGTAGTGAAAGTATGCACAGCATGTGCTCATTCAATAATTTGTAATGTACATTTCATTGGCAATGGTTATATATATCACATGTCATCATTTACCCTATATCCATGTTTTACCACGATTAAACTTAGACCCCACCCTTTAAGTTCTCATCTGTGTTTTGGTTACTGCTGTCCATTTAACCTCAGATAGATCATTCTTTAAAAGAGCGCAATGCTCAAGGTGAACATGCCTTATTAAGTGAGTGAAATTATTGTTTAGTTTAAAGATGACTTCATGGGCAATTGTGGTTCAAGGCTTACAAGTTGTTTCTAAGCAATAAATTCAGCGGTTTCCCAGCCTCCACATAACCATCAAGCCGGGCTCCCAAACGGTATTTCAGGTTCTTTCCCACAGTTTTTCCTCCTTTTCTCAAGATCCATACACTTTGATCAAAATGTTCAGTTATGGTAACCAGGCCCGCCCCCGCCCCCTTTCCTTCCAGTCTCATGCAAAGGCAATTGGAGTTCATTTAAGCAACTGGGTCTGCAGTTTCCTTCTTTCTCCAAATCCTGAGCCTCTTCTTTCTGTTCTTGCTCAGGTCTCTGCGGCTCGGTTGTGTCTCGCAGGTCTGCGCACAAGTGTTCAGGACTCCCGGCACCACTCACTCCATCAGGATGTAGGACAGAAAGTCTGTGAGCACACTACTAGGTCATTGGTTGGAGGATCTGCGTGATCTACTTGGTTCTTCCCAAGACACCTCCTAAAACCTTGTTTTGTGCCCACAGTTCGAAGGCACAAGTCATCCTTTTTCACACGGCAGGTCCCAAATAAAAAGGGGTAAAAAAGCAGCATAAAAATCAGAGTTGAAGGCTTTCCATCAAACTACCAAATATGTCTTTCTGAAAAAAAGAAAGAATTTTGAGCGGACCAACAGCTTGCTGAGTAAGTGTTCTTTCTTTTTTGGTAAGTTTTCTCGGGGAAACCTTCAAAGGGGAAACACTGCAGATGGGAAGTGAGCTCCAAAGGAAATGGGCTCCTGTGGTGATACAGAATCAGACAGCGAACTGCATCACGCACGGCGAAGCTTCCCGGAGACGCAGAAAGGCTCTTCAGTTGGAACTGGGACCAACATGTTGAGGCATCTTTCAGAGAGGGGGCACCCAAAGAAAGCAAGACTCATGATCAACAGAGGCATCTAAACAGGCGAGGGACGGAGGAAGGCTTAAAACGCGAGGCAGCAGTCCTCCCCGGAGCGACTGCAGTCTAGCCGGGCGAGCCGACGAGGAGAACTCCCAGGCTCAGGGTCTTAGTGACGGCATTTTCATCCAACACATCTGCAACCACAGTGTGAGCACCATCAAGTGCGCATTAAATAAACAGAGAAACTTATGGTTTTATTTATTTCTTAAACTACAGTGAACCCTCGCCACTTCGCGCTTCGACTTCCGTAACAGCGCATGCTCTGTCATTACTGCCACTGATTGGCTCATACTGTACATGCTTGACGCCATAAATAATATAATAAATAATAAATGATAATTGTAACGCCCAAAATGTTTTACTGTATTTTCCCTTTTTCGTTTAATAAATTGGGTAATACGAGTGTAATGGTGACTAAAGGGTGTTTTTTCATGTCCTCTATGCTCTAACTACGAAAATATTTGATTTACAAATAAGGAATCCTACTTCGCGGAATTTCATTTATCACGGTAGGGTCTAGAACCAATTAATCGCGATTAACGAGGGTTCACTGTATATTAAACACCATTAAAAGCAAAACCAAAACTCACTGGCATAGAGTTGATTCCATTTCTTAGTGACCCCATAGGGCTGGTTCACATAGGGCACAGCAGAACTGGCCCTATGGCTTTTCAAGACTGTGAAAGCCTCATCTTTTCCCCTAGTAGCTGCTGGTGGTTTTGAACTGCTGACCTTGCGGTCAGCAGCCCTCTACATTACCACTATGCCACCAGTGCTCCTTTTAAATACCACAGTGCTGCTTAAAAACCAAACCAAACAATGTTCCCTTCCTCAAATGTCTCCAAGATGTCCAAGCAACAAAGGTGGAAAGGGAATTATTAGTTCAGAAAAACAGATGACCTTTTCCAGAAGAGACCTCATTATTGCTATTCATTATAACAATTAAATAAATAAAATAACACATTTATTCATTTGGTTAACAAATATTCCCTGAGCTGCTACCGCGTGGCAATGCTGATCGAAGAGCTAGGGATGTATCCATGAGTCCTGCCTTCATGGACTCTACACTAACCGCGGAAGAAAGGTAAAGGTGCCCCCGCAACACGGTGAGTCACACGCCGGGCTGCTAATTGAAAGGTCAGAAGTTTAACACCACCAGGCAGTCCACGAAGGAAAAGGTGAGGCGTTCTCCTCCCACCAAGGTCCCACAGAGGCTCCAGACTGGGGTGTCCAGGTCCATGTTGGCTGGGAGTGAGCTATGAAAAGTGGGGGGAGATGAACTTGGAGAGGAAACCTGTAGCCATGAAGAGGAGTTGCTATTTTACTCCAAATCTGGGAATGAAGCCGTTAGAGCATTTTGAACAAGGGACTATGGAGTTGATGACGTGTTTTAAAACCCTTGCTTTCTACGGACATAAACAAGTAAATACATGGGGAAGCGTTCACAAATCTGTGAAGAAAGCCAAATAATGAATGTAGATCCTCCACTCCCAAGGAAGTGGCACCTCACTCCCAGTTCCTCAAGCATGCGCTGTCCACAGTGATTTTCTTCCCAAGAGCAGTGTGTGAAAGGAGAAAAAATAGTAATTTTATGGTGGTGGCGGAGAGGCCTAACAAATGCTACCCGGGCCAGGTGAACAAGGTCAATTTCAACAGTGATAAATCGTGTGAATAGTATGTAATCTTGATGTAATGTGATAAGATAGTACTTTATCTCTAAGGTAGCTCCAAAGCCTTTCAGTGTAATCATAAGAAAAATAACACACAAATCCCAATTGAAGGGCTATCTATGAAGCCAGCACTCCCCCAAAGTGTCAAGGTCATGAGAGACAAGGAAAGCCTGAGAAACTGTCATAGTTCAAAGAAACCTAAGACACGATGACTGAATGGAACATGAGCCAAAAAGGAGGCATTCAAGGAAAACCAAATAAAACATGGGCGTTCTTTAGTAGCACTGTGTCAATACTGGTGTAAGAATGGCAATAAATGTACCCTGTTCATGGAAGATGTTAGAAACTCGGGCAAGCAGGCATCCGTTTATGAGAACTCACTCAGTACTGTCATCACAGCTTTTCTGTAAATGTACGCTATTCTAAAATAAAAAGTTCATTTTAAAAAGCAACAACGCCTCTTGGGCGGCAACAGGGAGAAATGGCTGTACAGGGGCAGGAGTGACAGCCGGAAGCCTGGCTGAGGTCCTAGCTCCGCTTCTACATTGGCCGTGTCGCTCTGCAGTTATTTTATTTCACCATGCTTTCATTGTCTCGTGCAAAGTGGGTCTATTTTCTGAGAGTTGTGGAGGGGACTTAATGACACCAAACAGGTGGCAGCACAATGCTCTACAATGTTGGTTATTATTGCAGCTCCAATCAAAAAATTCTTGAACCTTTTTACATGCTACCTGCACATCTAATAAAGAGCACATACAAAACGGTAGGAACTGAAGAGTAAGTAGAACAAGCGAAAGGAAACGCTGCTGCTGACTCCTGAAGAGGGAGTCTGGTGCCGGGTTGACGGAAATGCTGGGATGGCATGTACATACCATTGAAAATGAAACTAAATACGAAAACTCAAAGCACAACCCCCCCAATGAATGATTCAGGGGTTGCAGCATCTGAAGAAAGGCCCATTTAAAAAAACAAAAAGGCTACAGCAACAGCCTCTTAACGGCTTCTACTTAACAAGCACAGTAGGACTACTTGGATGGCCCTGCTCCTTTTGATAAAAATATAGTTAAGCAGGCTACACTCTAGTAGTCCCATAAACTTCTGTTCATAGCAGTTGAGTGGCATGCTTAACAAGATTACTGTAGTTGTTGGTTCCTAATTGTACCTCCAATTCTGCAATTTAACTAAGTATCATATACCGTATATACTCATATATAAGACGAGTTTTTCCAGCACATTTTTAATGCAGCTTTTGTGGTAAAATTAGGTGCCTTGGGTGATATTCGGTTGGCTTATACTCGAGAATGTAGTCAATGCTACAAGGAGATGAAAAAAGAGCTGCTCTTTTATGGAAAATAAGCTGAATGGCTTGAAAACATTAATTAACAATCCATCATGAGAGGAGGCAGAGCGAGATGGCAGCTTAGTCTGATCCGACATACCACGCCATTCCTCTAAAGCAGCAGTTCTCAACTGTGGGTCACGACCCCTTTGGGGGACCAACAACCCTTTCACAGGGGTCGCCTTATTCATAACAGTAGCAAAATGACAGTTATGAAGTAGCAACAAAAATAATTTGATGGTTGGGGGTCACCACCACATGAGGAACGGTATGAAAGGGTCACAGCATTAGGAAGGTTGAGAACCACTGCTCTAAAGCAAGGCATGAGGAAACAAATGAAAACAAATGAAAATACAGACACAAGGCCTAGACCCCTGAACGGCAAGCGGAAGCAAGAAAAATGATACTGAACACTGAGTGGAAGGATAGAGTTGATGGAAATAAGGCTCCCTAGCACTTTGTCCACTGGTAGGGCACAGTGTAGCTATCTGGAGACGAAGCAAGCTTAGTTCATGGGTGAGAAGCAATACGGCAAGATAAGGAAACAAAGAGTAACCAAACTGGAAAGAAACAAAACTACCCTTCTTCATAGACGACAGGATCCTACCCATAGAAAACCCGACACCCCACAAAAAATGTTACTGAAGCTAACTGAAGGATCTGATGAAGTGGTAGAAGATCAAACCCCCGATAAGTTGGGGTTTTACCCTGAAAAGGACGATAATACCATTAAAATGTTAATACCATTTGTAATAGTCTTTTTATGGATTGAACTGTATTTCCCCAAATATGTGCAGTGAATCCTAAACTCTGCCTGTGGGAATGGTGGTCTTTGTTAGGACGATGAGGCAGGAAGAGCACTGGGCATATCTTGAGTCAATTTTTTTGAGCTATAAAGAGACTAAAACAAGCTAAAATGGAAAGGCATGCCAAGCCAGATGGAGACTACACAGGAGTCGAAGCTCAGAAGAGACAAGACCCTTCCACCAGAACCAAGCGGGACAGCCAGCGTGACTGTGGACCTCTGGCCTCCTGACCTGCGAGACAATGTCTGTTTGTTGAACCGTCATCTTGGGGCATTTCTTTGACTGTAGCACTAGATGACTAAGACAGACCCCCCCATGATAAAATACCTACACTCAACCTAAGCAGAGGTGTCGAAGACTTCTACAAGACAAACGATAAAACAGCACTGTGAGAAACAAACGGAAAGAGATCTACAGAAGTGGAAAGACATTCTCTAAGGATCGTTTTACTTCTTCCTTTTCTATTTGTATTTCCTGTTTCCCTTTCTTTGTTTTGTTGCTGCCAATACTCAAAATTAAATACTCACGAACTAGAAGTCAACACTGTGAAATGCCAACATTACCCAAGGCGATTTATAGACACTATAATACTATCCCAACCCAAATTCCAACAACATTCCTTAATGAAATGGAAAACTAATCTCCAACTTTATTTGGAAAGAAAGAAGCCCTGAATAAGTATGGAGATATTGGTTCAATGACAGACACTCAGACCAGTGGAACAGAATTGAGAACAGCAGTAAAGTCATTCATCTACCGGCAGCCAGTCTTCAACAAACGGTCAGAGTCCATTCAACAGGGAAGAAATGATCTTTTTAACAAATGATGCTGGCAAAACTTATTCTCTATTTGCAGAAAAAAATTAAAAAGGACTCCGCCCTCACAGCAGACACAAAAACTACTCAAAATAGACCAACGATGTAAATGTTAAAGCCAAAACTATAAAGTTCATGGAGGATAACAAGAACAAAAACAAGGCATCTAGTTTTGGGCATAAATTATCTATTAAACCTAACTACTAATGTACAAACAACACAAGATAGTTTAGGTAACTGAGACAAACTTAAAAATGAAACACTTTTGCTTACCAACAGGCTTTATCAAGAGAGTAAAAAGAGAAATTACAAATGAACGTCTTTGGCAATGACCTATTACAGGTCTAATGTCTAAAATAAACAGAAAACTGCAACACGTAAACAACAAAAGTGCAATCTGATAAAAAATGGACGAAGATCATGAGCAGACAGTTCACCAAAGGGACACTCTGATACACAATTACGTGAAAATGTGCCCCCAATCATTAGCGAAGAGAGATCCAAATATAAACCACACTGCGAATTGCACCGGCAGTGATTAAAAGCAACAAGAAAGCCACCACAGCTGGCGGGGCAGCTAGGAGATGGGAACGCTTACACACTGCTGGAGAGACTGTAAAAGTTGTCACCATTACGGAAAACACTGTGGCATGCTCTCAGAAAATCTGGAAATAAAAACGCCTTATGAACCAGCCACCTCACGTCTACGTCTCCATCCAGGAGACATACGAACAGTGACCCAAGTAGATACATGCACACCGGTGTTCACTGCAGCATCCTTAGCAACAGCAAACAGACGGAAACCACCTACATGCCCATCAGCAGAGGAATGGACAAACAAACTATAGTACATTCAGAGAATGGAATGATAGTAGGCAAATATAAGAAATAATGAGGAGTGTATAGAACATGTTATATGACATGGATACATTTGTATGCTGAGTGAAGTCAATCACAAAAGGACAAATCTTGTATGATCCTACTATTATAAAAAGTTAGGAGGAGGTGTGCATATAGGAAATAATGTCCTTTGATGGTTACCAGGGATGGGAGGAGAGGGAGAGGGAGTCACTGTCTAGATTCTGTCTCTCTCTCTCTGTGCCACTGAGCCCATTCTGACTCATAGGGACCCTACATCTTTCTTCTGTGGAGTGGCTGGTGGAGTCAAACTGCCAATCTTGTGGTCAGCAGCCAAAGGAAAGTGAATTTACTCGACCAAAATAAATGAAGACACTAGGTACACAAGAAAAAGGGGCAATGTCCATAAATGCTGTACCATACTCAATTTTGCAACCACACGTAATAACACACACACATGGTTACAAAGGTAGAAGTATAAGCATTTATGACTACAGGACGGGATCTGTGAGTGCAGCATGTATAGGTAGAGTCGGCTCTGACTCAGAGTGAGCCTACACGGTGTTTCTGGGGCTGTAAATCTGGATGAGCGCAGACAGCCTCACCTTTCTTTCTCCTGCGGTTCTGAGCAGTAGACCTTGTGATTAGCAGTCCAATACTTAAGAGTGCCACCACGTGTAGCTACACCCACTACCACTGGGTTGGTTCTGACTCACAGCAACCTTATAGATGGTGTCAGACTGGATCATTTTGCTCTCACAGGGCAGCTAGTGGCTTTGAACGGCCACCCTTGACATTGACAGTTGAACACGTGCCTGAACACGCCATTGAGGCTCCTCAGGTGTAGCCTATGTAAAGACATTATGCTGCTGCATATGTGTACATCCAGGAATAATAAAGCACACATAGGGGCATAGTCACAGAGACCTCTTAGACATATATCTAAACAACTAGTGGAATGGGTGGGAGAGATGAGGCTTTCTGCTCCCCTAAACAGACTCGGCAACCCCCCGGGGCGGTTCTCCCCCTCCTTCAGGGTTGCTATCAGTCAGAATCAGCTTGACGGCAGTGAGCAGTAGAATTGGTTTACTGGGCTGAAGGTCTTAGGATCGGTCTCCTGGGGTAACTTACTCAACGAGCATATCTAATACAGTTAATCGACACCCCCAATGTGGTGATCATAAAAGCTCACAAGTGGCCATCTAAGATTTCTATTGGTCTCTACTCGTCTGAAGGAGAAACGAAGGAAGGAACCCAAAGATTCAAGGCAGAAACTAGGCTACAGGATGCACCGCCCACCCAGGACAGCTTCTTAATCCAAGACCACAAGAACTAGATGGGGCTTGGCTACAATGGCCAACTCTTCTATGCAGGGACAGAATAGAGAGCCTGGTTGAAGGGGAGGAACATGCAGAACAATACTCAGATCCATACACTAGATCAGACCTACTGTACTGGTAGATAGGCGCGCAGCCCTGATGGCTGTAAGGTCCCCTTGTAACCTAATCTGACGCCACTTCTGGAGGTCGCCTCTTAGTCAAACGACAGACCAGATTATAAAGCAAAACAAAGCACCCACGAGTAGAGCAGCTCTTAAACAATGAACTGTGGCAGACAGATGACCATGCATTTACCCAAAAGCAAAGATGAGATGCCAACGAAGGGGGAAGGAAGCTAGATCAATGGAAATGACACAGTGTGACACCTGTGACCAGCTGTCACAGAACAAGTTGTATAAAACAATGCCCAAAGGGCACCTACGGTATGGGGACAACTTTCATCCCCAAACCAATAAAGTATTGACAAAAAGAAAAAAGGCATTGTGAACATTTTATTTATTTATTTATTTATGTTTTAACACTGTGAACATTTTAAAGCATTGACAAAAGGAGAGAAACTAGTCAAAATTTACACTGATGTGTGGATGGTTATAAAAGTTGTGAGAGCTCCCAATAAGATGATTTTTTAAAAATCATTTTATTTTTTTAAATCATTTTATTAGGGGCTCATACAACTCTTATCACAATCCATACACACATAAATTGTGTAAAGTGCATTTGTACATTCATCGCCCTCATCATTCTCAAAACATTTCCTCTCCACTTAAACCCCCGGCATTAGGTCCTGATTTTTCCCCGCCCTCCTCGCTGCCCCCTCCCTCATGAGTTTATAAATTGTTATTTTGTCATATCTTGCCCTAAGATGATTTTTTAATAAAAAATTTACATATAGCGGAATACTGAATTCAGGTTATCAAGACTCTGCCCCCCGTTCTTCATCTGCTCCATATTTCCCCCCTATTTGCTTAAGTATGTTAAGACTCCTTGACAACATCATGGCAATTCACCTCTTCCTCCTTCAGTGGACACTTCAAAATATTTTAAAGAAGTTTCTTTTTTGCTTTTAATTAGCTGACCAACGTCAGGGTTAGTTAGGAGGGCGTCTACTGCGCCCTCAATGACGCTACGAGGGCCTGCCTTTCTCCTATCTACCCACTGCCCGTCTAGAGGACTGAAAAACGAGTGAACTGATACCTGGATCCCTAACCATTCCTGGCTCTTGTAGAAGGCGATCTATGAAGCTTCAGTTCAATGAGACAGCACACAACCTGTTCCTTCCATCCTAAACATGTGAGAAGCCCTATGTGGGGTGGGGAAGCGGGCCGTGGTGGGGCAGGTCAGGATGTTACAAGTGATTTACTCTCGGTTTCTCTCCTAAAAGTTAGTGGTTCAAACCCACCCCAGAGGGCCATGGCAACAAGGCTTGGGGATCTGCCTCTGCCTTGGGGATCACAGCCAAGGAAATCCTAAGGGCCACGGCTCTAGTCTGCAATATAAGCACTCACCCCAAGACAGAATTCACCTGACGGCAGTGGGTTTGGGTTTTCATGGAAAATGCTGGCACTCACTGACTGTGATAGGGTGAATGTGCTTTTGCACACGGACAGGACATGGATGTTGAAGGGCCAAAGAGTCAAATGGTAATGGATTGAATTGTGACCTTCAAATATGTGCTGAAATCCTAACCTCCAAATCTTTGGTGGACGTAATCTCTCTTGGGAACAGGGGTTGGTTTTTTTCCCTGTTATGTTAATGAGAAAATACCTACATAGGGTCTGACCTATACTAAGTTCTGACTTATTATATAAAGAGCAAACACAAGGACAGATCTAGGAAGCAAAGCTATGGATAAAGGTATAAACACAGGTGTGTACATATGTAAATATATTAAGTCATATAAATAGAGGTACTGGTCTATGAACATATATTTATATGGTAATACATTGAGCTAGTGGATGGACTTTGGGCTTCTGCTCAAGCCCTTGCTCAAGGCAAAAAACACTTTGTTCTAACAACCTGGCATTCTATGATGCTCACCCTCCTGGCACGATCACTGAAGACAAAATGGTACACAAACAAATGTGGTGAAGAAAGCTGATGGTGCCAGGCTATCAAAAAATATAGTGTCTGGTGTCTTAAAGGCTTGCAGCGGCCATCAAGCAGAGAAGCAACATGCCCACATGGAAGAAGCACACCAGCCTGTGTGATCGTGAGGTGTTAATGGGATCAGGTAACAGACATCAGAAGACCCCAAACAAACATATTATTGAGAATGAGGGGGGCTGGAGCGGAGACCCAAAACCCATCCCCTGACAGAAGGGATGAGTCAATCAGGGTGCAGTATAACATCAATGAAACACACACTATTCCTCTGGTTCTTTGAGGCTTCCTCATCCCCCACTATTATGACCCCAGTTGTGGTAGTTACATAATCTGGTGTCAATTTGAGGATTACGAATGAAGGGGTGGAGTTTATCCTGTCAATAAGATCATAGCCAATGTGGCCTCTGTGTGGGCATGGCCTTCTCCTGAAGATTCTGGGAACTCCTATATTTTCCCCCCTGGAGGCAGGAGACACAAACTCTCTCTTTCTGCTCACTCCTTTGGAGACTCTCTACTGACAAGGCTCAATCCCTGCAAGACATCCCTCAGAAGGAGCCACATGGACCTATCCTGATGCAGCCCTGGGAGCTGGAGAAGCACATGGAGACCCTGCCAGCGCTGAGATGCTTACAGTGCCACTGGATCCACAATAATTCTCACCCACTGGTCTGTGATCTTCCTGCATTCGGTGTCATTGCATGTGTTTCATGAGTCTGAAGAGGACTTTACAGATTGGTATCAGACACACAGGCTAATATCGGATTTATGGACTTGATCTGGACTGGGCTGGGATGTTTTTTCAATATTCAATTGTTCTTGTATACAAAGCTCTTTCCCATACACATATGAGTATCTATCTCTATGAATTTGTTTCTCTAGTCTACCTGGACTAAGATACCAGTCCTGCCTTTCAGTCCTGGCTAGACCAGAGCATGTACACTGGTACGGATAAGAGCTCATGACACACGGAATCCAGGTCAGATAAACCCCTCAGGAAAAGAAACGGGAGTAGTGATACCAGGAGGTTAGGGGGAAGGTGGGGAGGGGAGGGGAGAAGGGGGAACCAATCACAATCATCTGCACATAACCCTCCCCACTGAGGGGGGACAAACAACAGAAAGGTGGGTAAAGGGAGATAGGGGATGGTGTAAGACAAGAAAATAATAATAATTTATAATTTATCAAGGGGTCACAAGAGTGGGAGGGAGAAAAGAGGAGCTGATACCAAGGGCTCAAATAGAAAGTAAAAGTTCAGAAAAGAATGACGGCAACAAATGGCAAACAAATCTGTTTGATACAATTGCTGTATGGATTGCTATAAGAATGGTCAGAATCCCCAATAAAATGATCTGTTTTTATTTTTAAAAAAAGCAAACACAACTAGCAGGGAGGGAGTGCCTCAGGGAGCCTGCTAAGGAAATAAGAACACGGAGGGTGCGGGGAGAGAAGAGGGCGGGTACAGAGCTGAAAAAAAGAAGGGCCTTCTCCCAGAGCCCACAGAGAACCTTCCTCTATAGCCGGCGCCCTGAACGGTGAGAAAATTGATGTCTGTTCTTGGGACCCGTCCCTTTCGGTTTTCCTGTGACAGCTGCAGTCGGTAACTAGGACATGTACCTTTCTAATTTTTCCCTAGATGGATTTTTTTTTCCATTCGATTCCAGACCAAATCCTGGTTTCAGAAATCAAGAAAACTTCAGAGTTCAGATTTTAGAACCTTTAAATAGCACAAAAATTTATCTTTTATTTGGAAAGCTTTACTAAAGTCTCAAAAGAGCCATTTAGAGTTCACAGTGAGCTAAGCTAGTGAGGGGCCAAGTAGGGACAAAATGCGGCCTGAAAAAAGTAAAGGTACTTAATTTACTGAGAGACAGATTATGGAGAGGGCCTTAGTGGGTTAATAGATAAACTTACATTATTGCTGTGTCGTCTACTTTCTCGTGCCCTCTCTTTAAAATTCATGGTTCTCAAGTAAGGGTCACGTTTAATAACAATATGCTAGGGGATTCTGGAGGATGCAGAACCACTGCTCTTCGTCAGAGGCTATCAACCTTGGCCACACAATGTAATGTCCCTAGAAAGCTTGTTTAGAATCCTAATGTTTGGGCTTGTTGTATCCAAGAGGAGTTCTATCAGTCTTTAGAAGTAGGATCACACATCGGTCTTTATTAAGTCCTCCATTGGCTTCACTGTGCAGCCAAGGTTCAAAGAACTGCTCAAAGCAATCAGTTTCAGGCCTTTACTGAAGTACAGAAAAATCTGCTGTGTCATAGGACTGCCCCTACACAGCTACGGGAAACAATCTTGCTTTACAACAAATACCAGGCATGCTATTTTAAAAATATCTGACTATAAATACACACCAAGGTGCACCTGACCCACGGCATGGCATTTTCAGTCCCTTCTCATACATGTGACCGTTGGCCAATGAATAAGGTAGCCCGCAGAATTGATGCATTTGAATGATGAAGTTGATGATGAAGAATGAAAGTCCCCTAGACTACCAGAACACGGATATCTGTCCTGGGAGAATACAACCAGAAGGCCCTTTCGAATCGAGGGCTAGGTCAGGAGGTGGAGCTTTAGTAATTGAGGAAGACGCTTCTGACAAGTAGAAATAAGGGGGCATTTCCTTTCACTCTAGAAAGGGCCTAAACACACTAAATTGAGTCCATGCTGGCTCCAAGAGACTGTTATAGGACAGGGTAGAACTGCACCTGTGCGTCTGTAAACTGTATATGGGAGTAGAAAGCCTTGTCTTTTGCCCTTGGAGCAGCTGGTGGTTTCGAACTGCTGACCTTTTGGCTCGCAGTGCAGTGAACAACAACTCTGCCACCAGGGTGACAGAGTGCCTCAAACCTCCTCTGTGAAAATAGCATCCCTTAGGCTTACAGAGCCTCACATGGCACCAACACCTTAAATGGCACGGAGACCTCACTGGAAAATAAATGCAGGGCAAGAAAAAAAGACTTCTTTTGAATCACACTGGGCCAACACTGTCGAACCCAGGGAAGCCAACACAGCCGGCAAATTGTCATCTGCATGCATTCTGGACCCTGCAAGAGAGACTGGAGGATTCCCACCTCTCTGAATTTGCCAAGAGGAGAAACAGAGAGACGTACTTGTTCCTCTCAAAAACGAAACAAAATGAAACCCAACAATTTGGGTAGGGCAGTGGTTCTCCAGCTAGCTGCAAATCAGAAGACCTGGGAGTTCTGTTTTTCTGAATTAAAGATGAATGGGCCACAAGTCGGCAAAGTCATGGATCTGTATTGACAAACAAACCAACAACCCACCCAGCACGACTATTATTTCAGGGGGCTTCCGAGTCATCGGGTGTGTGCAGAACACCACATGGATCCTGTTCCTGTCATTCCAAGAAGCCATAGGGCATTTCTGGAGTAGCACGTGACTGGAGCCGGCCCCAAAGCTGATGGGTGCGCTGTGGAAGCCAGGACGGGGAGGTCTGGGGGAACACCAGCACCTCAGAGACGTTTCCACTGCTCAGCAGTGTGACTTGCTTTCAACTTTCCTGGCAGGAGTTTTTAATTTGGGGGGAAAAGGGGAAAAAGTTAGAAAAAATAAGCAAAAT
>NW_022103906.1:78935427-78939561 GCF_000313985.2 Echinops telfairi | reverse complement strand
TGTCCACCCAGAGGTACCCTGGAAGAAAGGATTGGGGACCAATTTTGGTTTTCAGTTACTTTTCAGTTCCCAGGAAACTGTCTCTTCTGCTTAATTTCAGATCTCAACTCAACCAATTCTTTGCTCTCTAGAGAAGATCCGCCTCTGTTAGATGCCTTGGAAGGAGTCCCGATGGCACAATGGTTAAAGCTCTGGGCTACTCATTAAGAGGTTGATGGTTCAAACATACTGGCCACTGAAGCAGTAGCCATCTGCTTCTGAAAAGTGACAGCCTTGGGAACACTACGGGCCAGTTTTGACTCAGAAGGCCACTAGGAGAACTGACTCAAAGGCAGTGGGTTTACAGGTGTTGGGGTTGAGTCTATGTTAAATTTGCACCTGGGTATTTCTCAGTCTATGACGCCATGGAAGTACACTCAAGCTCAAGGATGCAAAGGCCTGAGGCCCACCCAGCACAGCTCCAATAGGAGGTGACTCATAAGCTTTCTAGTCTTGTCTGTCCTGGCAGGTGGTCTTCTTCTAGATCAGAGCCCTACCAAGGGCTTAACACTTGGAGAGGCCTACTTTAATGAGAGTCTCATTTCCAATATGCCCAGGGCTTCTCTCCCTCTACCTCATGGCAAGTAAAAGCCAAGCATAGAGCAAGGGTAGCAGCAGTATTGGCAGCAAGAGTCGGCAGCTTTGGGCCTCAGTGACTTTTCAGTTCCCAAGAAATAGCGTCTGTTCTACTTATTTTCAAATTTCAATTCAAGTAATCCTTTACTAGAAAAGACCAGGCACTTGCTATCCACTCTTAGAGCTCCCTGCATATTTCTCCACCATACTCTGTAGTTCTATGTTTCAAAATATGATTGTTTGTCTCTCTGATTAGACTGTCATACTATGAGGGCAGGGATTTTTTTGTCAACCCAAGTGTGTATGTGTGTGTGTAGGGAATGGAGTGGGGCAGAGAATAACATGTATTATCTCTTTAAGGAATTTAAAGGCCTGAAAAAGGAGAAGATAAAGAGGAAACATTTTATTATGAATTATTTACAAATTACAGGAAACACATGATAAATCTGAGTAGCCACTTCCCATTTCAATCAGCCCTTACATTTTTACCATTCTTGGTTCCTTTTTTAAGAAGAATTGAGCTGTAATTTACAGAGTGAAAGGCTCAGATCTTAACTGTATCATTCAATCAAATCTGACGAATATATGTCACTCCCATGCCTATTAACGCACATGTAGACCATTTCCAGCAATCCAGAAAGGTTCCTCTTCTCCTTTCAACACCCATCCCCGGGAACAGCCCCGGTCTGCTCTCCATTATCACAAGTGATCTGTCTGTTCTAGAATGTCGGATCAAGGGAGTGGAACAGAATGTGCTTTTGGTGTCCGTCTGCGTCCATTCATCCTCTTTTGAGATTCACCCATGTTGTTACATCCGTCGGGTCAGTCTTTTTTCCCTGAGTTGTATTCCATTGTAAGCCTAGACCACATCTTGCTTATTTATCTGTTTTCATGTTGACAGGCAGCTGGGGTGTTTCTAGTTTTTTGATACTATGAATAGAACATTCTTACAGAAAGCTTTTTGTAGACATAGGTTTTCACTTCTCTTGGATAAAAACCTCGGAATAGAACTTCTGGGTCAAAAGTTTGCCTCTTAAAAGGAAAAGCCAATCTTTTCCTAAAGTAATTGTACAATTTGCATGCCCATGGCATGGACATTGGTTAATTCCCATCCCCGTCAACATTCGTTGCTGTCAATCGTTCCACTTTAGCCATTTCAGTGGGTGTGTTAGGAGCCCTGGTGGCATATGGATTCAGCTTTGGGCCTCTAACTCAAAGGTCAGTGTTTTGAGCCCACCCAGGCACTCTTTGGGAGAAAGAAGAGGCCGTCTGTTTCCACAGAGATTTATAGCATCTGAGATCGTATGGAGCGTTATTAACGCTGTCCCTCAGGGGTGCGATGAAGCAGTCCTGTGGCAGTGGGTGTGTTGGAAACACTTGGGTGCCGACTGTGGCTTCATGGGAGAAAAACATGGCAGTCTGCTTCAGGAGAGATGTACCATCTTGGAAACCTTATGGTGTTGTTCTCTTCTGACCGTGGCAATACGATGAGTCAAACAGACTCAAGGGCCACGGGGTTGGCTGGGAGTCAGTGGATGTGTAGTGCTATGACTGCCTTGTGGCTCTAATTGACATTTTCCTGATGATTCACCATATTGAGTACTTTAATATGCTTGTTGGTCATTTGTATATCCTCCTTTGTGAGGTGTCTAAGTTTTGGTCCTCTTTTAAAAACAACAACAACAACTGGGTTTTAAAAACGGAATTGGTTGTTGAAGTGCAAGGAATAACAAGTTCTTTAAGTATTCCAGATAGACGTTCTTTGTTGGACATGTGCTATAGAGATAAACAACTCCAGGTTGTAGTTTACCTATTGTTTCTTCAAGTACCTTGTAACGAGCAGAAGCTTTGACATTTGATAAAGTCTAACTTGATCAACTTTTTAGTGGTATGTGACTTCTGTAGCCTCTCCAAGAATGTTGTCTAGTCTAAGGTGATGAAGATATTTTTCTGTGTTTCTTCCATTCTTTCAGCTTTTCTGCTGAGGTTTTTGCTGTACTTCCAATGATTTAAGTGCATGGTGTGAGGTGGAAGTTAAGCTTATTTTCCCCCCATATGGATATCTAGTTGCTCCAGCAACATTTCCTGATAAGATTTCCTTTCTAGATTAAATTTCTGTGGGACCTTTGTCAAGTCCCTTGACCTTGTCTGCGTGGACCTGTAGTCTGAACCCTCGCCTCTCTTCCCTCGGGTCATTTCCCTTCCTTTTGCTAACACCACACTGTCTTTAGAAGTGTATATTCACAGTCAATCTGAACATCAAGGAGGGTCTATTATTCCAACTTTGTTCTTTTTTCAAAACTATGTTTAATCATTCTAGATTCTTTGATTCCCCCCCTCCCAAATGCACTTAAATTCAGTTGCCAATCTCTACACAGAAGCCCATTGGGATTTTAATTGGTATTCAATCTACAGATCAATTTGAGGAAATCTGCCATCTTGACCAAACATTGACCTTTCATCCCATGAATGTGATCTACCACTCCATTTATTTTGGTTTTCTTTATTATCTCTAAACAATGTCTTGAATACCTTCCATTAAATTTATTCAAAAGTATTTAATTTTTTTAAAGCTGCAAGAAGTGGTATTTCCTTAAACCTTATTTTCTAACTACTCATTGCTAGCAGATAGGAACAGAGGCCTTGTGGTGTTGTTGGGTAAGCACTGAACGGCTGACTGCAAAGTTGGCAGTTCAGACCCACCAGCTGCACTGTAGGAGAAAGACGAGGCTGTCTGCTTTCATAATGACTTACAGACTTGGAAAACCTATGCGAGGTCACTATGCTTAATGGCAGTGGGTTTGGGACTTTTGGGTAGTATTAAGAACCACAATATATTTTAAAATATCGACTTTGCAGCTTATGACTTTGGAGCTCAATTCACGTTAAGTGATCTGGTAATGTTTTTGTAGATTCCTTAGTAAAATTTTATAAGGCACACTGCTGGTGATTAAGAGCTTCGCTACTAACTGAAAAGTCAGCAGTTCAAACCCACCAGCCCCTCTGCAGCCTGCTTTTCTAGAGCCTGACAGCCCTGGATACTCCGTAGGACTCTTTCACTCTGTTCTCCAGCGTTGCCGTGGGTTGGAATTGACAGCCATGGATTTGGTTTAGTTTTAGTACCTTTAACACACTCATGTCATCTGTAAGTAAAGACCGTCTTAATCCTTCCTGTCCAATATTTATACCCTTTTTCCCTGGTCACATTGAACTGACTAGGACTATCAGTACAATTCTGAATAAAGGTGGTGAGTGTAGATGTCTTTCTTTAAAAATATGGATCAAGAAAATAAAATGAACAAAGCCAGAAACTGGTTCTTTAAAAGCCAACAACATTGCGATACCCCTAATAAGGCTGAGTGAGTAAACAGAACAATATCACTAAGTGCCACATCAGGAACGAGTAGCTCATACGGACATTTTAAGAAACTATGATTAGGGCTGTATTGGTCCACTAGCTCACCTCAAGTGGTATTAGCTGTTGTTTCTTCTTCAAAATCATATTAAGGATATTTCCTT
>NW_022103906.1:78933517-78934578 GCF_000313985.2 Echinops telfairi | reverse complement strand
CGACCACCAACACTGTACCCACTCCCCCCGAACTCCATATTCTACTTGCTGTCCCTGTAGGGACATCAATCCTGGGCTTCATATACCAAAATATGGAAAGGGAGATCTCAATTTTACCGAATCTTCAAAGGACTAGCTCTGGTTTTGTTGATTTTCTCGACTTGACCCACTTTTGAAAGAAACAGAACATGACAGATGAAACTTAAAACCCCAGCAGTCACCTCCAGAAACCTACTCCCCCTTTTACCCTTCTAGAGGCATCCACTGTCTTGGGCGCTTCCTTTGGGTCCTTGTCCTACCACGTGAAGAGAGTCTTGCTCACTGACGCTCCTCTGCTGAGTCTCTCGGTTTACTCACCGTGCTTCCTGCCTCTGCGGCCAGCCGGGCGGCATAGCGAGCAATAAGCCGGTGCTCCTCGTCCAGGCGGCCAGGACTGTCCAGGACGCTGCCAGGGAGATAGAAACCCGACAGGTGTCTATTAAACAGCCCCTACGCTCATTCCACTCTTAGAGACAACAGGCCCAAATCAAACCAGACCACCACACCCACTGCCATGGAGTTGATTCGACGAGGGGCAGGCTTGTGGGGTTTCCAAGACTAGAAATGGCCCCTCTATGGGTGTGGACAGCCTTGTATTTCTCCCTTCCCGTGAATTCGGAGCTCAGCCTGTGTTTAAGAAGAAGTGAAAGCTAGAGCATCAGGAGAAATAGAGGATGAGGGAAAAATGAGACTCAAGGTTGGCCGGGCGAAAGTGCAGAACCGGGCCGAGAAGGCTTCCGCTAGTGTAAAGCTGGAGAAGAGCCATGGCATCAGAGTCTCTTTCAAGGCCACGGTCTCTTCTTTCACGGTGGCCATTCCACAGCGGCCCGATCTTACAGCGAGTTTGTTGGCTTTATTATTTTTTATCAAGAGTACCAGGTTAAAAAATTCTTGGTTAGAATTTAGCAGTGATACATAAACACCTCAAGACTTGGGTTCATTATTTACCACATCTTGTTATTATTAGTGAGGGAGATTCTGAGAAGGGTGAGGTTAAATCGAGAAAGACCTGTCGGACCTTC
>NW_022103906.1:78926661-78933355 GCF_000313985.2 Echinops telfairi | reverse complement strand
TTTTTCCTTTTAAATGTACTTTAAGTCTTCTGTCTGTGACATTTGTCAACACTTTTTAATTTTAGGTATGCAAATGTCAGTCTCCGGTGTGTATAACGGTTCTCTTAGAATCTTAGTAATGAAAACATGGTGCCACCAAATGACTTTCATACCTTAGGGTCGAGTCCCAAGATCAAGACTGACCTAGATAATATTTGTGACCCTGGTGGTGTCATGGCTACATGCTGGGCTGAGATTCACATGGTCCAAGTTGGAAACCACCAGCAGCTTCGCAGGAGAAACACTGGGCTTTCTACTCTCGAAAAAGAGTTGCAGTCTCAGACACCCACAGGGGCTCGCTATGAATCAGCACTGACTGGATGGCAGTGAGTCAGGGTGTGAGACCACCAACTGACTTTAATACTTTAGGGCCGAGTCCCTAAGGTCAAGACTGAACTATATAATATTTTGTGACTTAAGGGCATTTATTTGACATATGAAAATCATTCTTTTTTTTTTTTTTTATTCTTATTTTTGGAAAACAACAATAAGACATAGCTCTCCATGGAAACGAAAGCCCGGTATTGAACATTACAAGTAAGCAATGTTATGGATAGCTTAAGAAGTTGACTTAATGTAGTGACCATAGCTATTAGTCCAGGGGTACAAGAATTCCTCTTTCCTATCACATGCCATCTCCCTGGGGGTGTTAATCGACCCCCCCTATTTTAACTGGCTAAGCTTCCTAAACAGAAGCTAGAAGCTTCTGTTGATGAGTGGTTTTTAAGGTTTATGAAAATGATCTCAGGGAGTCTAGCAAAGTGCCTTCTCCTTTTGGCACTTTCGGTTTCAGAATCACTTAGCCAGCAAGTTCTGATTCTTAGAGGAAGTATCGAGCTCAGTTCCGCAGACTCCAGGAATACAGAAGACAGGCAGTACTCACTCAAGGCTAGGTTCTTCCAGGGCTACCAGCCACAGGCTCTTGCTCCAGGAGTCTACTCCCTTAATATTTCCCAGGTCCCCTGAGATTGGAAGACTTTGGCTGAACCTACCACAAACCTTCCTGGGCTGCAAATATCAGGTTGCAGGTCTCTGGCCAACATCGTGCTATTTTTATCAGGGAAGAATTTTCATCACCCTGGATAACTGCCCTTACCGATTTGCAAATCATGTGTTGTGTTGGGGAGAAACAATTCTATTCCTAGAGACCAGAGGCTGGGCCTGAGTGGTCTATTGGAGAAGGAGATACTTTACTCTCTGAGCATAATGAGTTGACCCTTCCTTCCCTCCAGTAGGATTAGCCTATTAAAGAAATGTGAGAGGTAGACAAATCCTATAGTTTCTCTCTCTCTTTCCCCCCCCTACAGTTTCTCTAAGGCTTTAGAGATAAGTAAATGTGAAAAAAAAATGATGTTCTTGTGTATACTGAGAAACAATATAAAGTACAATATTAAAAACCAACCCTTTCACAAAGTCGTTGCATTCTTTATTAACTTATTCTTCTGTTACCACAGGGACTAGGAATGAGGTCAAATGTCCTCCCCAAGGGGCCAGGCATGCTACAGGCAAAACTGAGGTAACGATGTAAAACCCAGCTTCTGCTAAGTGTTTATAGATTATGGTTTTTTTCTTGAAGATCTAGGGTTCTCAAAGCAGTTTTGTAAGTTGTTTGACATCATGACTCTTCTTTGCTGCTCGATAGAGCGGATGGTTGACTTTGGATTACTAACACCTGTCATTTTTTAAGAATGTGGTGGGTGAGGGTATGGGTGGAAAAATGGCTTTGAGTTGGCTTGAATGGAATAGCACTGCTTGGTATTAATTCTTCCAAAGGGTTAACTTTGATATAGTTAGCTATTACCAACCATTTCCCCCCCATCTGAACCCCCTGAAGGAGTGATCAATCTCCTTCCCATATTAGCTGTGTGTCAGTGCTTCAGGGAAAACGGGTGTGGGCTTCTAGAATACAGATAATTATTTTAATATGACGGGGTACACGAGGTTGCTTCAAAACTCCAAGGAAATTTTTAATGATCTTTTAATTCCATTTTCCACAGACTTTTTAAAGCCCCCTCATATAATACTTTTAAAAAGCTTCTCAGGTGATACTAATGCACCATCATTGATGAGAATCCCTGGTTCAAATCATTGGCAATGACAGGTTCCTATGTAACAGATGGAGGGCGGTTGAGATGTAACAGTGTGGTAGCAAAGCCTTCAGATTAGGCACAGTGAGATATTTGTGGGTCGATCAACACTCAAAAACAAAGAAATCAAGCCCAAACTCACTGCCACCAAGACCCTATAGGACAGAGGAGAGCTGCCCTGTGAATTTCTGAGACAGTAACTGTTTAAGAGAGTAGAAAGCCCCGTCTTTCCCCCTTGAGGCGGCTGGTGGTTTCGGCCTCGTGGTTAGCAGCCCATGGACTAACTACTTTGCCAGCAGGGCTCCCTGATCAACACTACTCTTTGACGATCAACAGAAAGACTTCATTGTCCAGGCAAGAATGAACAATAAGAGGCTACATCAAACAGTGGTGGTACACCTTTGGAATTTCAGCTCTTGGGTTTATATACTCTGTAATTGTCTATCAACCGGAGGAAATGACCTGACTTTAAAGAAGAAATTCTGTCTGTATTTACGTCAGTGCCCAGGCATGGCAAAGTTTCTTCCCTTTTAGAATCTAATGCTTTGGCAAGTATTTAAACTCAGCCCAATGCAGCTGGTAGTGTCTCAAGAAAACCCCCAAATGTAGTGTTCTTCCATCTGGCCAGCCCAGGTAACAAAGCTCTCCCAACCCTTCCTCAGCTCCCCGCCTACTGCTGCTGTCTGCCACTAACCGTGCACAGTGCTGCAGGCGGGCCACATAGGAGGCTATCAGCGCATGCTCGTCGGCCAAGTGACTGGGGATTTCCTGGCTACAGAGTAACCTGGGAACAATGGGGGCAAAGACAACAAGCGGGACACAAACACATACAGAGGGAGAAATGAACATGGATTAACATGGGCAAACATCAAAAAAATAGAAAAGGCAATACATAAATCATAAGGAAAATAAAACAAAAGACCGGCACAACGTAAAATGGAACCAGGATGAATGGTGTTAGGCCACAGGGAGGACAGCTCACAAATCCTCTGAACAAAGCCGGCCCCCTTTCGGGGATGGTTCAGAATGGCTTTAAAACCCTTGAGACGGCCACCGGTAAGGAGGGGCCACAAGAGCCTTGCTCAGCACTCTTGCCCGATACTGGGCTCTATGGTGGAAATGCTGTCTCGTGGGACCCGTGTGGCCTTCACGTGCTATGCTTTCTATAGCTTTTATTCACGTTTATGAGTTTTGATGTTTTTTTCATGCTACCAGTTAAATCCTTTCATGGCTATAAGGATGCCTGCCTGTAGTATTAGTCCATTTCGGCATTTTAGTATTTACTGGATGCTTGCCTAAAATCTTAATTCCATGAAAGGTTTTGAAATACAGGCCTTCAATTGTATAATTTTCCATGGATATATTTATTTTCCATGAATACATTATACATTGAGGAGATGTAAAATAAATATTTGATTATTTCCTATCATTTAACAAAAATCAGAACAACGAATTGGTACCTTAGTCGGAGCATTATGACTCACAGACCTGTATATATCTGCTTCAATCCGTTGTAAACCTCTCCCCACCCCCCATCTTTTGAGGGTCAACTCACACTATCCTTATCCTGTGGGAACCCTTATAAGTAGGCTTCTGTGTTACTTGACGTATTTAGACCTCTATAAATACCCTTTGTCTCCTAGTTCTTTCCTCTAGTTCCTTTGACTTTCCTCTTGTCCCACTATCATGTTCAGTCTTCATTTGGGTTTCAGTAATTTCTCTTGGTTATACTGCCCTTACCAGGCCTCTCATACCCTCCTTGCCACCAATTTTGGATCACTTGTTGCTCCCTTGTCCCTGGGTTGGTCAGCACCACCTCCTTACCCTCCATCCCCCACTCCCATGTCCCCCTGGAACCATCGGTCCCATTGTTTTCTCCTCCAGACTGTTCATCCAGCCTATCTTATCTAGATAGATTTGCAGAGATAATAATCTGCACAAAAATACAAGGCATAGCCAGACAAAGTGATAAAAGAGAACACAACAAAGACAACAAAAGAGAAAACCAATGACCCATAAAAGAATAAATTAATTTTTTTTAAAAAGAAAAAAATAAAAAAATTTTAAAAAGAAAGAAAAACCTGTAAATAGATCAAGGTCTGATTATTGACCTCTAGGCGTGTCCTCCAGTCAAGTCCGATGGGGGCCCAGAGTCTATCCTTTGCACTCCCTCGGGAGCTCCCTGCTCTGCTCCCCCCTTTGCTCTGCCCCACACCTTAAGTGTTTTGCCTTGGTGTCACAGGGTCAGTCTGGACCAATCCTGACAATGAGTCTCCAGTGTTGTCCCCCGTAGGGCCATGGGTCAGCAAGGGACGTCGTGTCTCGTAGTGGGATCAGCCATATGGTCCACTCTGTGCATTGGCTGTTCGGAGCAGGGAAATTGTCCTCCAAGCCTGGTGGGCCAGGATGTGCTCCACTCTCTTCCTCCCCATTCATTTGCTCCCCTGTGCTCTGATCAGATGTGTCGTCTCCCTGAGCTGCAGCTTCAGGGACAGGTCACACTTTATGCTTTCCTTTAGCTTCTAGTTTTTATTGGACGAGGGGTGTTAAGGATATTTTGTTGTTGAGTGTCTGGATTTTGTTGTATTCCTCGAAATAGTCTGACAGCGCATTGATTTGTAAGTCCGTTTACTCTCTCTGAGGCTTGTGTGGAAGCTTCATTCACACAGACCTGGAGTGACCATTATTCAGAGCCTCTTCACCCCAGTGTTCTGGCATTTCTGGGGTCTATGCGGAATACCCCAAGTGTTCAGAGACCTCTACATTGGTTGGTCAGAATTTGAACATCTTCCACCACTGTGTGAGCTCAGGTAGCTGTCCCATTTTTAGCTCTTCGGTAATTGTGCCTGGTGAGGCTGTTGCTTTAAGTGCCTGGCTTTCTCAAATCTTATTTGGTGCAAGAACAGGAAAGTTATCAGTCAAAGGCTCGAGCTCTTCCTCTGTGGTACTCTGTCTTGCACATTCCAGCCTTGATCAATTCCAATTTCCATCTCATCTCAGCAGGACTGTCTCATCTGCTCGACTCCTGTCTTGGAGTTCACCATATGCCTCCAGCAAAAAGCCTCGGATCCTGGGGCTCACCTCACTCCTTCCCCCTCTCACAGGGATCAGTCCTGCACTACTTACTGCCTCATTTCTGAAAATAGTTCTTCCGTACATTGTCATCAGCTTTTGCACAGCTTACGGCGGGAAGGCTAATCTGACACCAGTGATCCTCATGGCTAGAAGTTAAATCTCTCATTCTAGCAACTCATTTTTTATTGTACCAGACAAAAAGAAACTGCCTTAAAAAGGAAACACATGCTTACACGTAGATTCAGAAGTACTGCCGCTGAATGTTGCACGCCATTAAAAGGACGGTAGCTTCTGATACGAAAAGCTGTCAAGAGGGCCCCGAGCAGAGGAGAACCATGATCTATTTGCTTTATATTAACAGAAAGTCTCCTCTGTGAAAAGTGAACTGCCAGAAAGCAGAGGGCCCCAAACCCCAAACCAAATTCCCTGTCGTCAAATGGACTCTGACTCATGACCAGAAGGGATAGGGTAGAAGCACTCCGTGTAGGTTTCCAAGACTGGAAATCTTATTGGAGTAAAAAGCCTCATCTTCCTCCTGTGGACATGCTGGTGGTTTCAAACTGTTGGCCTTATGATTAGCAGTCCAACATGCAAGCTACAGCAGCTCATTAGAAGACTGCAGCCACGGTCTAGGTGGGAGAGAAGGAAGGGCATCAAGGGAAGTGGCGCCAGCGATAGGGGTGGTGGTAAGTACAGCAGGCTCGGGAATTGATTTTTGAAGGTGCTCTTCGAGTCAGCTGACCTAATTCTCCAACATTTTAGAAAGGTATTATAAGGCAAAGAGAGGAATCAAGGGTTTGTACTGAGCACAACTGCCTGTCACCGAGATAGGTAGGGCCATATGGGAAAACAAAGCAGGAGGGGAAAGAGGGAGAACTCGCTTAGCATCTGCAAATGACCAGGTATGAAAGACCCAGGTGAAGGCACTGATCAGGAAGTAAATGTATGAGATTAGATCTCAGGGATTGGTCCTGGCCAGAAAAATGTTTGGAAGTCAACCATTTACAGATAGTAATGAGAAGCCTCGAGTATGGCTGAGATAAGCTACAGTATACTGGAGAGCAGATGGGAACATGTGCCATACTGCCCAGTAACGTTTAGAGCTCAAAGGGGGATGGAAACGCTAGCCACGGAGGTTGACAAGAAGTCAGAGGAGAAGCAGGAGAGCGCAATGCCCAGAGCCAAATGCAGAAGTGCTTCTTCTAGCACTCGAGGGAAGGCTCCTCAGTGCCAAGTGCTGCCAACATCAAGTCCGAGAAGGGCTGAGAATTGACCCCTGGACTTGGCGCTGCAGAAGTCATCTGTCTCCTAGATAGAAATAATTTTGGTAGAAATAAGGAAGACGAAAGCAGGAGTGGGGAGGGTCAGAGGTGGGCGGGGCTGTGGCAGAACAGAAACTAAAGGCATGCTCTGTAGATAACTCTTTCAATACCGCCCCCCCTCCTGATATGGGAAGGTTATGGAGGGGGAAAAGAGAGGAAATTGAGGTCAAG
>NW_022103906.1:78916313-78926561 GCF_000313985.2 Echinops telfairi | reverse complement strand
AAAAAAAAAAAAAGTAGGAGGTAAGAAAGGAGAGCTGATTGTCCAGTAGCCCATACTTGTTGAGTGAAAATGAGACTGGGGCCCATGCGAAGACAGGGGCTGAGTGCATGGAAAGAATACGTCACTAACCTTCAAGTTGACAGGAAGGCTGCTTTTCAGAACCAGCACTGCTGCCGGATAGGGAGGCATCTAGACCAGAAGGGAAAGCCGATCTCTAGCGGGTATGGCAGCTAGACACGGAAAGGCCAATCTCTAGTGGCCTATGGCAGCTAGGCACAGAAGCACCTATGGTTTTCTGAGAGTTTTTTGGGGGGTGGGATGGGGTGGGACGCCATGCTGCTTTATTCACATTCAAAGTTGTACCCGTTTTCCTTGGTTTACTTTTTGAACTTAAACTTTTTCCCTTGGGGATAAAACAGCTCAAAGTTTATACATGCAATACACATTCCACATCCAATTTACATTACACGTTTAGAAATAGTTTTTGTTTGAAAATAAAGGCAATTTGGAATTCACCATATTTCCCCATAAAACCAATAGCGTACAAATAATTGTCCTGTTTCTCTCAGCTGTCAACTGGCAATTCAGTCCACCAAAGTCAGTGTTTTAATGACTACCCACATGCGTCCAATAGTTCTAATCACATTTCTGACTGCGGAGTGGGCATCTGAAACAATATTATCTGTGAGAAACTACACAAGCGCTTCAACGTGGCCCATCTAATGACTTGTCCAGAGCCAGGCCCGTGCCAGGAGCTGAGGGCACTCCAGCAAGCACAACTCAGACACAGTTGTTTCCTCGGCAGAAGGAGTCCAGTTGGATCCGAGGCTCAAACCTGTACCACTGAGACTGTACAAGCTTTCTGATGAGAGGGACTTGGTCCTCAGAGACTAGTCGGAGTTGATCCAATTAGGGAGACCAGCAGAGAAAGGGCGAGGAGGTGAACTTTGGAGTTAAAAGCAAGAGCGATGACCATGAATAGAACACACGTCTCCCCAGGGACCCCTCCAAGGCCTCCCCTAGCTCGACCCGATGTCAGGATGACCACCGCAGGGGACAACAGGCCCTGAAGTGAGGGGCAGGGTCTAAGGCAGTATTCGAAAAATGTTTGTTTCCCCAGATTACTTTCTATGGAACTCCTAGGAGTCTACTGGATCAGACCCTCTGGAATGTGGGCCAGAATCTGTATTTGACAAGAGATCCTTGGTACCTGTGCAGTCTGGGTAGACTAGAGAAACAAAATACATACACACTCATATTTTATAAGAGAGTTTTATATAAAGGGTAATTGTACATTAAGCATCCCAACCCAGTCCAGTCCAAGCCCATAAGTCCGACATTAGCCCATATACCCGACATCGATCTACAAAGTCCTTCTCCATCTCACAAAACACATGCAATGATGCCAACTGCAGGAGGAAAGCCGAATCAGTGAGCGTGTAAGTCTCTCGGTGCTGGCAGGGGTCTCCAGACGGCTGCTCCAGCACCCAGGACTGCATCAGGGCAGGTCCATGTAGCTTTTCCTCAGGGATGTCTCACAGGAAGTGAGCCTTGCCAGCTGAGGCAGAGAACTAGTTAAGGCAGCTGCACACTGGTCTGACCATCAGAGGACAAGAGACCAGACAGGCAAAGTTCACCAAGCCATTTCTCTGCCCTTCAATGAATCCCACCTGAGTTCATCAGCCAGGTTGGCACAATAAACCGTAACTATCACAGTACCCCAGACACTATCTATAACCCCCTCCCAGGGGGATGGACAATAGAAAAGTGGGTGAAGGGAGACACTGGTCAGTGTAAGACATGAAAAAAATAATAATTTATAAGTTACCAAGGGTTTGTGAGGGAGGGGGAAAATGAGGAGCTTATATGAAGGGCTCAAGTAGAAAGAAAATGTTTTGAAAACGATGATGGCAACAAACGTACAAATGTGCTTGACACAATGGATGGATGGATGTATGGACTGTGATAAGAGTTGTACGAGTCTCCAATAAAATGCTTAAAAAAAAAAAAAGACTGACAGCCCCTGAAACCCGCTAATGGATTTGCAATGCGTCAGAGTCACCCCGAGGCAGTGGGTGCCCAGTCAACATCTGTAGGAACTTGGTTGCTGCAAATGGTCAATGTGCTTGCCCACTGGACACAAGGTTGGTGGTTTGAGCTACCCGTGGGGCACCCAGAGGCAGCTGGGAAGAAGGGCCTGGCAACAGGCTTCCAAAAAGATCAGGCACCGAGAGCCCGAGAAGCAGTTTTACTTTGCCGCAGTTGGCTCACCATGAGCTGCATGGGGCGGACTTGTGACAGTAACTCCTTTTATTTAATCCAACATCTCCCCACAATTGCCTACCAGGCATCTTAAAATTAAGTCCAAAATGGGATTCGTAATTCTCCCCACCCCTCCCCAACAGTCTTCTGGACTAACCAGTTTAAACAAGCAGCAGCACCGTCAGAGCGTGCTGTCCAGAGCCCAGGAGCTGTGCTAATTTCCCTCTTGTCCCTTTTCCGAAAAAAATTACTCAGTGTCCAATGCCACCTCCCAGCCATTTAAAACATTTGTACTATGTAGCCCACCACCCAGGATCTGGTTTTGGAGCCCCTGGATGGTTCCAGTGCCCTCCAGGGGTGTGGTAGCACCCATTCTGGGACACACTGCTATACATGCATCTTGGGACTGGAATAATAAATGGGTTGATCCCTTAACGGCTAAGCAAGTATCTCGATACAGATCCGATCACCCCGGAATGATCTATTTCTTCAATCGGGCTTCCTGTCGCTCTTCCTCCCATGCACTGCTCAGCGACACGGACCTCTCTGCTATTCTGGGTTCACCCGACCGCAGGACCTTTGTACTTACTTCCCCGTGTGGGGTGCATCAGTGCTCAGGTCCTGGCCTGTCTTTCTCTTCACATCATCCAGCGCCTTCATCCAATGTCACCCCTTCGGAGTTTTTGCCGCCTGACCTTCAGTCCACATCGACAGCCCCCTGGCCTAGTCATCCCTGCTGTTCCTCCTCAAGCTTTATTTTTATGCCAGGCTTTCAGCTCTCTTCTTGATGACATTATAAAATTATTCTTTTCGCATGAAAAGTAAGTGCCTGGGGTCTTAAAGTTGTGCCTTAAAACAGCCAGTCAGCTACGTGAGGAGCCAGGTAAGTCCGCATGGAAGAAGCACACCAGCCCGACTGACCCAAGGAATGCACTCAAAGATCCGAACCTGGAAGAAGGCCCGGTACCAGCGCCTGGATTCTGAACGCCTGGCTTGTGGACAGCGACAGATGATAGTGATAGCCCCCAATCCCCCTGCAGGATCCCTATGTGGATGGAGTCCCAGGTGACTCCCCCATGCACATAGGCTAGGAACATTAACACATCTGTCTCAGACACAAAGCACTGCGACGTGGGTTCCAGCAGCTGTCTGGAGGCTGGACTGTCACACCTTGTCATCTGATCTCCCGGTAGACCCAACGTGAATTTATTCGACATGCTGAACATTCCCTGCTTTCGCTTAGATCCGGCCTTTATCTGTTTTATCTGGCCACTGTTGCTGGGCCCTTGCTTTGTATGTTTATCTGTAGGGGGAAACCGGAATGGGTGGAATTACAAGACAGTAGCTGGACTGGCGACTGCCTGCGGGCGCTGCAGGGGAGGGAGGAGTCAACCCCAGGGGCTGCAAGCAGGAAGAGGGTTCTGAAGCAGATGGTGGTGATGACTGCACAACCCTGATTGGCAGGACTGAGCTATCGACTTGAATGATGCCTCCATTACAGCTAAAGGAAAAGAGAAGATGTAAAATTATTTGTTTCTTTTCTTCTTCACTAGCGTGGAAGTTAGCACGAATTTAGGGGCTAACCTTAACACAGCTAAATCTAACCTCCTTCTAAAATAGTGCCTGGCACATAATACTCTGTAAATATCTGTTGAAGGGATGAATTATTCCTAAAGATGAAGTAATTATAACATAAGGAGTTCATACAACAGATTTAAGTGACGGGCACAGACCCTGAACCCGGGTCTATCTGACTTAAGAGCTCTCTCCAAGGCACCAAGCTGCCTCTAAATGTGCAGTGGAGTGGACAACAGTGGAGGAAAACAAGAAAAAACCTAGCTCATGGCCTCTGAGCCCACTGAGACTCGTTGTGACTCGGCAGAGAGTTTCCGAGGCTGTAAACCCTAATGGGGGCAGACAACCTTGTCTTTCTTGCTCGGGCAGCAGATGGGTTTGACCTGCTGCCTTTGAGGTTAGCAGACCAATGCCTAACCCACAGTGCCACCAGGGCTCCTTACAGGGAAAGGGACCTCAGCACCATCCAGTCAGTGTTGACTCCTAGTGACCCTTATAGGGCAGGGGAGAACTGCCCCTGTGTGTCGCTGAGACTGGAACCCCTTATGGGAGTAGAAAGTCCCATGGTTCCCCCATGGAGAGGCTGGTAGTTTTAAACCACTAACCTTGTGGCTAGCAGGGCAATTCGTAGCCACTTCGCTGTCAGGGGTTCCTGGAAGGATAGGGGTAGGTAATTTGCATCTGTGGCAAGGGAAGCTCCTGAAGGTAAGTTTGTCATAGAAGGAAGCCCCTGGCCGAGGCAAGCTGTGAGTCATGGCAGGGTTAGCACTTGATGGTTACAGCTTGGGAGCTCACCTATATTCGAAAAATAGGTAACTGAGGGTAGAAGTTTAGATTGAATCCTCAGAGTGGTGTTAGTGTTTTTTAATCAGTTGGGATTTAATACATAGATCATTCCATATTTCAACCACATCAATTAGAATTGGACGACTGCTACCACAATCCGTCTCCAAACATTCTTTTGCTGCATGGACTCCTTGACATCCTCTCCCTTTTACCTCCTCACCACCACTGTATCCCGCTCCCCCCTTATTCTACTTGTTGTCCGTCTAGGTTCATCAGTCCTGGGTTTCACATACTGAAAAGCGTATCACACAGCTTCAAGAGGGTGACCTCTATTGACATTACACTTCTGAAATACACTCTACTATGAACAAAGACCGAACTAAACAATGCAAACCAAAAATACAGAACATGTTGGAAACCAGATCAGGTCTGTCTGCATCCTAGTGGGGATCTGCTGACAAAGTTTTTAACTGTTCAGATCAGATTTACGCCTTTGATCATCTATACTCCTCTCCCCCAAGCACTCTGTTAACTGACCACTTTCCTCCCATCCCTCGGTTTTAGATAGGGGAGTTCTCCAGAGGTTAGTTCCTATGTAGCTTCACTACTGGTCAATTTTTATGTGTGTAACAATGACTGAAAAGACAGACAGGGGATTAAGATGAAGTGTTACGATTGATTTTAAGATAATGTATTTCCCCTCTTTCATTTCCACTCAAACATTAAGGGCGATTTTGGCACCCACTGTTCTGAAGTCTTACACATAAGGGAGTGACCTCGACAGGAGGCGAAGGGCTTCAGAAGGTTTTGACAAAATGATCTTGAAGGCCCTGGCTGAGCCTGCTCCTCTGTGAACGTATAGTCCTTCCTCCAGTTGCTAATTACCAACTGCTTTCATAAGAAGGGTGTCCATTATACGCTTAAATTTCTCTAGAACTCAAACAGCTGCACTGATCACCCCCACCCCCCATTACCAAGCCCTTGGGTGTGTTGAAGTGAGTTAGGGAAATTCACTTCAACTCCGTATTTGATATTCTAAATTTCAGAAAGGCCACAATTGTACCTCTGATGACTACTGCAGTAATCAGAAGGAAGCGCTAATAATTAAGTAGATGTGAAGGCCTGCTACACCTGCTGTAATCATCATATTTCATTATCTTTTGATGTTGAGTCCAATAACGAACCTCATCATGCTGAGCTCTGACCTTTCATCGACTCTGGAATTCTGGGAATTCAAGCAGCAAAAACAGTTTGCCTTTAGAGCTTCATCTTCTTAACACCCTTACTCTAAGCCCAAGAAGAGGAGAAATGTCTGATTTTCCCCAAGAGCCAGGTCATAAATACTCTGGCGAGGCTTGGCTGGCCATAGGGTTTCTGTCACCAGCGTTCAAATCCACCGTTGCGTGAAAGTGGCTCTCGATAAGACACCAGCAATGGGTGTGCCTGAGTTCCACTCTAACTTTATTTACAAAAACGGGCTGCTACTTGCTGGCTGTGGTTTGCCAATCCTTGCTCTGGTGTAAGCCCTGGGTGGCTAGGATGTGTTCCCAGAGCAGATACCCAAGGGTACGTTAAAACAAAAACAAAACAAACAACAACTGCTGGCAAGGGTGTGAAGGCAATAGAACCCTCAGACACTACCGTCCACTGGAGGGTTGTAACGTGTGCAGCCGCGGTGGGCAGTGCTGTGATGCGCCCTCAAAAAGTTGCAAATAGAAAGACTGTCCAAGCCAGCAATTTCTCCACTTGGTGTACAGCTTGGAGAACCAGGAGCTGTGGCCAGAAGAGAGGTGTGCACACCCAAGCGCGTTGCAGGCACGGGTCACAAAAGCAAAAAGATGTAAACCCTCTGAATTCCTGTACATGGGAGAATGGACAGACTTTAGTACACACACACACACACACACACACACACACACACAGTGGAGTACTACACAGTGTTAAAGAATAACAGCGAGTTTGCAAAATGCCTCATAATATGGATGAACCCAGAGGACATTACACCGAGGAAAAACAGGGACAAAAATGGAAATACTGTTATGAAACCACCAGTCTAGAAAGTTAAGAGAAGGTTTTCACACTAAAGGAAATATGCTTTGGTGGTTACCAGAAGTGGGAGAGGAAGGAAGGCAAAGTCCCTGGTTAAAGGGTAGAGAAGTAAGGGGCGAAGGGGAAGGCAATAAACAGCAAGAAGGAGATGCGAAAAATGAGGGAGGCAGGGGAAGACACTGGGAGATTTGCAAGGGTTCAAGGCAGCAGAGGTAAATCTTACTCAATACACAATCCTGCAGTAAGTGTGCCCTACAAGCAGCTGCATTGACTAAACAAGCAGGCTGAACAGGTGTGGCAGGAAGAGTAGGAGTAGAACCAGGCATATATATAGACTTGACAGAGGTATTCATACATGGGCATTTACCTTCGCTGCAAATATATCCATGAATGTGGTGGAGCCTATGGGGGCCAAGTGACGACAACTTCTTAGACATTAACACCTGGAGGGAAGGTGGGAACTGAGCCTTGGGAATCAGGACCATAAACTCAGGGCTCTTCACAGAGTTAACCAAGGCAGCGCTTGACACCCAACTCTGGTGAGCAGTGCCTGGGGCTGCAGAAGCTTATGAGCAGCCATCTAAGGAGCAACTATTGGTCTCCCCTCACCCAGAGGAAAGCACAGTGATGAAAATCAAAGACACATGGAACAAGTAGTCCAATGGACTAATGGACCAGGCCAACATCAATCTCCACAACCCGGAGACCTGAAGACCTAGATGGTGCCCGGCTACCACTACCAAGTGCTCTGGAAGGGATTACCTTAGAAGGTCCTGGGTGGTGGGAGGAGAGTCTAGAAAGAAAGTTCAAAATCGTAAAAAAGACCAAATCGTGGATGGTACTAAAGCCTACATATGCCATCCCCTCCGTGTATCCACAGGATGGTATCCAGGTTACCTTGAGTGGGTGGCATTAGTCTGTTGGACGCCAGCAAGATCTGGCAGAGCTGCTCATCCAACTGTGTTTTCCAGTCTTGTGCCCAGTGTAAAAGGTGAGCTATTTCATTACGTTACTCAGAACACTGCACAACTTAATACCGTCCAACTGCAGGTAACAACAAATCTTGGAACGTGAAACCAGGGATAAGGAGGACTACCACACTCAGGTCAGGAGATGAGATAATAAGCCATCCTATAAGGATAGACTATCAATGGGTCCAGTTCCATGTAGTTCAAGTGAGAGTTTTAGCTGGGATGCAGAACTGAATTGCCTGGTATACAGCAACCATTCCATGAATTTTAATTGTACTGAATTTCCAATGTTTATTTCGTGTCTACAATGTACCAGATAAGGAGCCCTGGTGGTGAAGTGAATTATGCGTTGGGCTGCTACCCACAAGGCTGGCAGTTCAAAACCAGGAGCTGCTCCACAGAAGGAAGATGAAGCTGTTTGCTCTCAGAAAGATTCCCAGTCTCAGGAAAGCCCAAGGAGCAGCTCTGCTTCATCCTGTCTGGTCACTGTGTGTTAGAACTGACGTGGTGCTGTGGGCTTGGCTTTGGTTTACGTACCAGAGACTACACTGCGGGCTGGAGTTACTGTGATCAACAGACTCATGTGGCTACACTCTTGTAAAGCCTTGAAGAGAATATAGACATGTGTGTATTTACAAGTGTGGGGGGTTACAAGAGTGCTTGAGGAGCCCATAAAAAGAGGAGGTAGCCTAGCCTAGGTCAGGAAAGTTCTCCTTCATCTAGTGACATCTCAGACACCTGAATGAATGCCCATAGGTGTTGGCTAGGTGAGAATGTGGGGGAAGAGGGTTCAAGGCAGCGGAAGGAATGTGTGCAACCCCCCAGCTGAAAGCACAGTACAACATTTTAAGAACTGACAGAGCTCCGTCCTGGGTGAAGCTGAAGAGGGAGAGAATGTCAGCAAAGGATGCTGGAGAGCCAGGCCGAGCATGATGAAAGAATGTACAGGTCGTTGTTAAAGATTTGGGCTTTCTCGCAGGAACAATGCCACGGCCTTGGAGGCTGCTGTGATCAGACACAGGCAGATTGTCTGCAGTGAAAAAACAAACAAATAGAGTTGAGCTGGGTCCCCACCACCTGTCTGTCAGTTTGTCATCCTGTGGAGGCTTGGGTGGTGCTGTGATGTTGGAAGCAATGTCACCAGGATTTCAGAGGGCAAAGAGAAGCAAGAAACGTGGTTGAGAGACAAGACTTGGTAGCTTGGATTTTGTAGTAAAGGAAAAAAAAAGGGTGAATTTATTAATAGTGACTCTACACATTAGTCAAAACCTCAGCAAATCATCATAAACTTACTTGGTGAATTTTATTGTATATACAAATTATTATGCCTCAATAAAGCTGAAAGAAAAAGTGACTTAGTTCTTGGCTGGCTGGAGTGAGCGGAGGGGGAGGGCGGTTAGAGGCCAGGTGGTGGCATAAAGAATTCCCAGGTGTCCTGCTTCAGCAAGAGCGATGCTGCTTTGATTCGCTGGCCAAAACCCTGCAGGAAGAACAGAGTCGAGCGGGAAGGCAGAAGGCCAGGTTTGGCCTTGTTGAGTCCAAGGTGCCCTGGAATATCTAAATGGCAACGTCAAGTGGACATTTGGGCGCCTGGCTCTGGAAGTCACGAGAGTGGTTTGGTTTGGGTTACCAGGGGTGATACAACAAAACCGAGTTCGGAAGCAAGGGCTGAAGGCAGAGTCCACAGCTAGGGAAGTTTATCACAGACACTCAGAAGGGCAGCTGACGAAGGGAGGGGCCAGACAGGAGTCACACAACAGCACTCAGGAGATACCAAAATATCCAGTCACTTTGTGGGATTTAGTCCAGTAACTGTTTTCCGATTTCATCTGCTAACACGGAAGGGAAAATCCACTATCACCTTCGACACAGACTGGCCTCCAAAGCCCACGGGCTGAACACCTCACCCAAGCCAACCACCACGGGAGCTCATTGAGAGGTCCTGGAAGAGAAACCCAGCGCTCCTAGGTCCTCCACAATAAACTTGCAATACCAGTTGATCCCAACAATAAATTCTAAAGCAATTCGCTGCCCCAGGCAAATCTGAGGGTTTGGCAAGATGGCAGCACTTTTGTCACAGTGGGGGGAGACATTTTTGGCAGGGCCCACCAAGTGTGCAGAGGCACAGGGAAATATTTCAGCTACAACCCAGTGGCCTCTGCAAGAGAAGCCGTGGGTGATGGGTATCAGAGAGGGTGTCACACCGAACAGGGCACATTTCCCGGCGAGCTCTAGGAGACACAGCTTTGGGCTACATCCTATCAAGCTGTGTCCTTGAACAGCAAGTCATCGGTACACATGAATGCATGTGTAGTGAGCAGGTTTCCAAATGTCTGACTGAGGTCAGCAGAGGCACAGGGCAGGAAGATGCATCCTTCTCGGACCTGTGATCCTGTGGCATGCCACAGATAATTCTGATAGCAAGCTAATTTCCCTTTTCCCTGTCATGAACACACAGTGCAAAAATATTTCCCCTCCGGATTAGTCTCCTCAGAGATCTATAACCCACAGAAAGGAAAAAAGGGAAGAGGGAGGGAGGGAAGTGGAGAAGAGAGAGAGAGAGAGAGCGAGCGAGAGAGAGAGAGAGAGAGAGAGAGAGAGAGAG
>NW_022103906.1:78893934-78916213 GCF_000313985.2 Echinops telfairi | reverse complement strand
GAGAGAGAGAGAGAGAGAGAGAGAGAGAGATATGGGGGAGGCACCCTTATAAGAGCGCCCGGCCTCACAGGTGGCAATATTATGCAATCTACTCAGTTCTGGGGAAACTCAACGGTCTATGCCCTCACTGTGTTACAAGCTGATGAAGAACAAAAACATGGCTATCCTAAGAGAACCTTGGAGACAGACAAAAAGAAGTGCAATGCTGCGCAAGATTCCCTGCAGCTTCTCAGGCCCGCTCAGAAGGCAGAGTGGGTGAAGGAGCAGGAGTGGCCATGGAACTCGCTGTGAGTTCTCACCACCATCCAACTGGGCTGCTGTGGCCTAACGAGGGTGCCTCGTCTTGATGGGGTGGTGAGCCGACGACAATGAAATTAAGGACCTGCCGGTCAGTGAATGATCAGGCTTCCCTGATGGACACTTCTCGTGTTCAGCTGTGTTTCATTATGAGCTAGGTATGTAAATGCACTCGCCGGGTTCTTTCTCACCTTTATTACCTGCCTTGAGTGGAACAGCTAGGCACCAGGATGTGACTTGTGGGAAATAATCGAAGAAGAAAACCTTGTTCCCAGCAGAGGAAGGGCTGATTAAGAGGCAAGCAGCAGAGAGGAGGTTGGGAGAGAAGGAATTCGTTTTGAGTTCCTGGCCTAGAAAGGCACTGACAAATAGCACCGGTGCGATGACATGGAGGATGTGCCAAGCAGCACAGGAGAATAACATCATTTAGCTTAAGGGTATTCGGGAAAACTTGCAGGAGGCGCGGAAGCTACCTTGAGAAAGAAGTAGATGGAGAAAGTAAGGGGAGAAAGGATGGAGACCGGCACTCCAAGCAGAAGCCTGCATATGTAAACATCTGCTTAGATCCCTAAACAACTGAAGTCAATCTCAGTGTAGATACCAGGTAGAGAGAGTAGGATCACGTGGGGCTGGAGCGAGGCCAGCGAGGGTCAGCTCACAAATGGTCCGACTGAAGAGTTTAGACACTTTATCCTGTGGACCTATATTGTGACTAGTCACAGGAGGCTGCTTCAATTAAACTGTGATCAAATGAAAGACGCATACAGGCCGCAGTTCAAGTGTTCAGCACAAAAGACCACGAAGCTCCTAGACAGCTGCCAAGGGTAGAACAGTCATTAGGAAGTTCACTCCCGGCCACATTTGCATTTCAGAGGGGTCCCTCTGCATGCAGAGAAAATAATGGATTTGGGGCGGGGGCACAGTGGAAGGGGTACTAGTAATATTCAAGGAAACGGCAAACATCTGGGCCACAGCATCGATCTGTTTTCAAGTTTGCTTTTATCGCCTAAAATCAACTAAACGTGGTAATAGTGTGCTTTTAAGTGGAATGAAAATGACACGGTTCAGCACTGTAGGTCTGAGCATGCTCAACCACTGGCATCTCAGCGTCACGCTGGGCGTCAGCTGACCCACACCACGGTGGCAGGGAAGCTGCAGGAGGCTGCCAAGAGAAACTCCAGTGAAGTGTCTCCTAAGCATATGGCTGGGGTGTGTGGGCAGTGGTGGAGGTAGATATTAATGTGAATCTAAAGTAGCAGAAGAAGCTGGATGAGAACTCACATTATGACCTGTTCCACTCTCTTTCCGCTATCGATTCGACTCTGACTCACAGCAACCCCATGTGGCAGGGGAGAAGTGCCCGTAAGGCAGTGGTTCTCAATCTTCCTCAGGCTGCGACCCTTTCAGACAGTTCCTCATGTGTTGGTGACCCCCCAGCCATAAAAACATTTTTGTTACTATTTCATCACTGTCATTTTGCTACTGTTATGAATTGGGCAACCCCTGTGAAAGGTTTGTTTGACCCCCAAAGGGTTCGCAACCCACAGGTTGAGAACCACTGCCTTATGGGTTCCTGAGACTGTAACTTTTTTTGAGACTGTAACTCTTGCCAGGAGTAAAATGTCTCACCTTTCTCCCTCAGAGCAACAGGTGGTTTTGAACAGCTGACCTTGTGGCTAAGGAGCTCTGGTACTGTAGTGGGGTATGAGATCAGCAGTTTGAAACCACCAGCCGCTCTGCAGCATAAAGAGGCTTTCTACTCCCGGAAACCCATAGGGGCACTTCTACATGGCCCGAAGGGGCTGCTGTGATTCAGAACTGACTCAAGGGCAGCAAGACCTTGTGGTTAGCAGCCTAACTCGAAACCATCAGGGCTCCAGGGACATGTCCCACAGCTACCCTGAAGTTATCCTAACCTCTTAATCTTCTTGTCCAAATCTTCCTCCTGATTTTGATCAAAGGTACTTAAACTCAAGCCGGGAAAACACCTGCACTCTCAGCCCTTCTCTCCCCCAGCCCCCACATCCTAACCCCCCAGAACCAGCCTTCCCATCCAGCTCACCGGGATCTCAATCTGAGCCCGGCAATGGTGAATTCGGGGTCTCCCCCCTCCCACACCCGTTCCTGCCTTCCCCGGCACTCGGCTGACAGGCCATGATGTGCTATGTGCTTACCTTCAGGACTTCAAACCTCAGCCTGAGAGGAGGGAACGAGCTAGTAATTACCAGGCTGCTGTCAGCTTCCATTTTTCAGACTACGGTTTTAAAGGATGGACTTGGAAATACTCAAGCTTCTCTGTTTGTACTAACTTGAATTAGAACTGGCAACGGTTTTACCTTAAATGCTTGAATGGAAATGAAATTTAATCTCAAGCCAGAAGCAGCTAAAAATTGGCAGCCAGCCCAGGCCCTCCGATGGACTCTGGACGTCTGCCAGCACTGAGGACCCTGCGCTCCATAGGATTATGTGTTAATTTTCAATTACACCGCTTTGCTGTCATTCCGAGAGAGGAGGGAGAGCAGAATCATTCCTGTGTTGACTTGGAGAGATCTTCATAAAGAATTCACACCAACTAGTTGCTTCATGACCATGCTGAAGGCCATGTGAATTGTTGCTTTGCAAACCAATTCTGCCTTTCTCATTTCATGAGTGGGGAGGAGGAGCCGTGCACTGAGTCCCAGGGCAGTGTCCAGCTAGTCCGATTTCATGCCGCCTCCTTTCTCAGTGTCCCTGGCATCTTTGTGGTGTGTGGTCCTAAAGAAAGTCGCCTCGTGTGATCACGGGGTGTCGAACGGATCACTGAAGACAAATGGGTGCATAAGCAAATGTGGCGAAGAAAGCTGATGGTGCCCGGCTATCAGAAAGTATAGCGTCTGGGGTCTTAAAGGCTTTAAGGCAATCAAGCGGCCATCAAGCTCAGAAGCAACAAAGCCCACATGGAAAAAGCACACCAGCCTATGCAACCACGAGGTGTCGAAGGGATCAGGTGTAAGGCATCATCAGAACAAAAAAATCTTACCATAGTGAATGATGGGGGGAGTGTGGAGTGGAGATCCAAAGCCCATTAGTAGGCCACTGGAGATCCCCTTGCAGAGGGGTCTCGGGGAGGAGATGAGCCAGTCAGGGTGCGATATAACAATGATGAGAAATACAACCTTCCTCTAGTTCCTAAAGGTTTCCTCCCCGCTCCCACTACCATGACTCGGATTCTATCTTGCAAGACTGGCTAGACCAGAGGAGGTACACTGGTACAGATAGGAACTGAAAATACAGGGAATCCAGGATGGATGAGCCCTATAGGAACAGCGGTGTGAGTGGCAAAACAGGGAGGGTAAAGGGAGAATGGGTAGGAAAGAAGGAACCGATTACATGGAACTGTGTGTGACCTCCTCCCTGGGGGACAGACAACCGAAAAGTGGATGAAGGGAGAAGTCGGACAGGGCAAGATATGACAAAATACCCATTTATAAACTATCAAGGGCTCATGCGGGAGGGGGGAGTGGGAAGGGAGGGGAAAAATGAGGACCTAATGTCGGGGGTTTAAATGGAGAGAAAATGTTTTGAGAAATGATGTACAAATACGCTTTACACAATTGATGTGTGTATGGATTGGGATAACAGTTGTATGAGCCCCTAATAAAATGTTTAAAAAAAAAAAAGAAAGTCGCCTCCTGTAGCTGATCGTCGTGCTGCCTTGGCACCCCATCAGAAAGGCATTTCAATATCATTAAGATGCAGCTCGTCGCTTAACTTGGTCGAGTTTCCATGGCTCAAAAATAGTATTTATACCATGGCAGCTTCTGGGAAGCTCCTTCTTGTGACACCGGTCTTAAATGGAAAAAGTTCACACTGATAGAATCTTGCCCTTACCTCAGAGTTCTGGAAATTGGTGAACAGGCCGAGCTGGTGGCTCTAGTATTTACACCTTGGTACAGCCCCAAAGGTGATGTGTGATGTCCCAACACAAGCCATCTTTATCAACCAAATATAAAAGAATGGGAAGAGAGGCTTCAAAAAGTTGGCGGCAAACTGTAACTGATAGGCAAATCCATTTTCCATTGTTCTGAAGCCTCCTTGTATAATAACTATCCTGAGAGCAAGGAAACGTGGTGACAGAGAGAAAACAGGTTGTCCTGAAATGAATCTCTGCAAGCGAAGGGACCCACTCACTCACATGCCTGCACATGAATGCAGGAACACCTGAAACAGACGCCTCTAGCCGTGTCTTTTCAACGCCGCTAACTTCTATAGGGGGTGCGGCACTTTCTTTTGAGAACTGGTTTCCACACATCCAGCTGTGTCATTTTAGGGGATGCTACCAAACAGAAACCCCATGGGGAGGGAACACGGTCCAAGCTGGATTAACTGGAATTTCGAATGGTAGCTTTCAAATTGGAGCTAAGAAGGGCAATCTCTCTAGGTTCTGAAATTGAATGCAAAGGCTATGGTCACCACCCCAATTGTGTGACAAAGCTAGTTATATTAGGGACTATAGCTAAAAGATGGAGAGGAGCAAGGATAAGGGGAGAGGAAGGGGGATGGGGAGACAGGGAGTGCCTTTGATGAGTTGAGCGCCCTCGCTCTGGTCGTCACCAAGGCTCAGACCCACCCCCTCGGCCTGTTCGGTTTGACTATGAAAACAAACACAAATCTTCTCCCCCACCCACTCCCACCCCCAGCTCATTCAAATTGAGTTTCTGTCATTTATAACCAAAAGTTCTGGCTAAAACAGAAACCAATACAGGAAGTGGATGTAATGCTGATTGAAACTAGCTGAGTTAAGTTGATGTGTGGGTGGTAGCAATACTCTCTCCATCCTAAGGCAGGTCCACATCAGTCTCTGCTGCATAGTTACTAGGAATGCAGTTATGTAAATTATAGCCTGAGCGATAGGATTTGGGGACTTCGATTTTATGCTCCTTATGGTTGAAGTTTCTGGCACCTTGAGGCGAAAACATCAAAACAACAACAGAATAGACACCTGTTCGTCTTCAATGTGATGTTGTACAATATTTTACTAACTGCCATTGAATTGATCTGGACTCAGAGGGACACTATAGGACAGAGTAGCACTGCCCCCATGGGTTTCCAAGCCTGTAAATTTTTACAGGAGTAGAAAACCTCATCTCTCTCCCCAGAAGTGGCTGGTGGGTTCAAACTGCTGACCTTGTGGTTAGCAACCCAATGTATAACCCACTATGCCACCTGCGCTCCTTATTTTAAGAGATAGAGATGGCTTCTCTGAAAGTCAACAGAGAATAACAGGTCAGATAGGTTTATTAAGAGAACCCCTCATCCAACTGCCTGAGACCAAGAGTGAGATACCATATATACTCCAGCATAAGCTGACCCGAATATCAGCCGAGACACCTAATTTTACCACAAAAACTTCATTAAAAATGTGCTGAAAAACTCAGCTTATACATGAGTATATATGGTATTGAAGGCAACTTGGGTTTTTTTGAGTTGGATTGTACCAGTGCCCACTCACCCAGGTCTGGGGCTCTCAGTGCTGCTCATACAAGCCATCATTCTGAGAACACCCTCCCTCGAGTATCCCACTGTCATGGCTTTCACTCCTTAACCTTCCTGCCATGGCCCTTCTTGGGGCCTTCTTCCACTGCCAACTGAAGCTGTTCGCTTTCTCGGTTGGTTAAATCAGTTACCCCTAATCCATCTACTTTGTGTCTTCCAAGATTTTGCTGCTATCATTTCTTTCTCCTTTTGTCTTCATGGGTTTTCCCCTTTAAAAAAAAATTCCTTGACTGTCATTTTAAGGGTGTTTCTGAAGGGAACACAAACAAATGTGGCTTAAAATACCATGTTACCTGCCACTTCGCTTTCCCTACTTCTCTAAATGGGCGATTTTCCTAATTGCTAATACCCTATTTTCAAATCCCTAAGGAACCCTGGTGGTGTAGTGTGTATGTATTGGACTGCTAACCATAAGGTTAGCGGTTCAAAACCACCAGCTGTTCTGCAGCAGAAAGATGAGGCTTTTTACTCCCATAAAGGGACAGTCTTGGAAACACACAGAGGCAATTCTACTCTGTCTTACAGGGTTGCTATGAGTTGGAATTGACTCAGTGCAGCGAGAGAGAGGTCCTGGTAGACTGGAACTGTGGGAGGGGTTAACATTTATCATTGGATCCATAGGTTAATGAATTACAAAAAAGACATACCTAGACGTGAACTGGACAGACGGGACTTCACCCAGATCTTCTGGACCCAGGGCTGACTTTAAGAGGTGGATAAAATAACTGGGAGGGTGCAAACACGTGTGGAGAACTGCATTCCCTGAAAGAGGGCCGTTCTGGAAGGGGAAGTGTTTGTGGGCAAGAGCATATACGTGTGTGCAGGTGTGTGCGTTTGCCCAGAGCTGTGTGCTGCGTAGCAAAGAGGCGGTCTGCTAAGGTCCTCTATGATTTCCTTTTGCCCAGGATTGCTCTTCTTTTCAGACAGTATAACTCTCATTTTGGGGGACAAGATAGGTCTACGGGCCTGGCCAATCCACATCACCAATGGACAGTGATACAGTCCAGGGCAATAGGCTTCTTTCTTGAATTTTTCTATTTGAAACCTGAGAGGGAAGGCACCCCGCGGGATGGCATCCCTGTGAGATGCGAGTGGGAGGCAGGTACCAGTGCTATGGGGGGAAGCTGTTCCGCAGCGGGAGGGAGTGAGGATGGCGCCCCCTGGAGAAGAAGCCAAGAGGTGGAGATGGAACCCCTGCCTGGTGGCACTGGAGTGGCTTTTGTGATCCACACTAAGCCTTCCCTGTCTGCGCTGGGCTACTCTGTCTTTGTGCCTTCTTGAGAGTGTTTTACTAACTTGAAATTAAAAGTGTTGGTATAACTATAAAAAGTTGGTATAATGAATATACCAACCCAATGCATAATGCAAGGCATAATGTAAAGGCCTAAGCATTCATAACTAAAGCTAAAGCTCTATAAGGCAGTTAAAAACCCAAAATACTACCTTGTTTTCCTTAAGGGTCTGAATATGAGGTATGACTTAAAATCGTACAAGGACTTAAAAACAACACAATTCACTCTCTGAACTATGGGGATGAACAGAACTCGAAGCAAGCCTGAGCGGAAAACACGGGGAGAAGGTTTTAAGCCTCTTTTAAAGTTTCACCTGTTTTTTATTAATTTCTTATCCAGTTTTTTGTTGTTGGCTTGTTTTGAAATGCACTATTCTCATTCTTTTCAAAGCAAGCAAGCCCCAAGAACAGTACTTAATCTAAGGCAAAGTCCAAATGTATTTTCATGCACAGAGACAGCAGGACAGGACTATTAAAGGCCCACTGTGGAGCACACAGTACTCTAGCTTGAGGAGTCCCTCTCAGAAACAGAGCCTCACACAGCGGTCAGCCCCCCTGCCACGCAGACGGTTTGCTTCTCTAAAAACTAGGGCTCCCTTACACTTGAGGCGGTCTTGTATGTGAACAAATACACTATTCTCTTGAGCACTATGATTTTGATACACATTGCCCGCTGAGAAGGCAGAAACCCAATTTCTTCATTTTTTTTCTTGCGTTTTTTATTCCTGGGCATGCTCTTGTCTGATCCAGTGACGTATGCCTCAGGAAGTGATGTGTTCTAAAACAGACCCTGTTTCTGCAGAGGTTTCATCCCCTGGAGGGTCCCCGGCCTCGGGAGAGAGAAGCTCCGTGAGTGTGATCATGTGCCTGTCCTGGCTCTCCACAAACTCTGGAGACCAGATCTGCAGATATTCACAGGAGGCATGGAAAACGGCTGAGGCCTTGAGGAAGCAAACAGAATACTGTCTGGAAACGTAGACTACTTGGTACCTGGGGCCATGACCAGCATTATCAAGAAGCTAATGAATGGTTCAATTAATATTTAAATGTTATGTCATCCTCTCATACCAAATATAAATTAAACTCTTCTAAAATTTAACGTGTTCTCACATCACCTGCACCCAAGCATTTTGGTCAGCTGCAAGGCTCAACTTTCTAAAAAAACAAAACAAACTCCCCACCCCCCTCAAAACAAAGGTCAACAGTCTTTTCTGGTTGGCTAAGGGTTTTGTCCACCTTTGGTAAATGGATGAGTAGCTAGAGAGCATATAATAGCCATTGTTAGGTCTGGCAAAGGGTACTTGAAAGTTGTTAGTTGAAACACTAAAGAAAATCTCAGGTTGGCTATCCTGCACAAAGCAAGAAGCTTTCAAGCACAGCAATTGCAACGGCCACTTGGGATTGAGCCAGGGGTTTTAACAGAGCAAGATCTAGCCTAGCCTATGAGTCTGGTGATGCCTTCTACAAGGTGGCTGTGGTTACCGCGGTGCTGACATCATTTCCCCCAGTCTCCTCCAGCAAAGAAACACTGTCCAGAGAGACCACCCCTACAATACACTCAGTGCTGGTGGTTGGTCACCGGATCCAGCACATCTGATGTCTCCAGACCCTTAGGGCCCTTGGGTGCTCAGGAGTGAGTGACAAAGCTGCTCAATGAAGAGCAGAATAAAGGCAAAAAGGTGAAATCCTACTCAATCGATGGGGTTTCAAACACTCACATGAACCTGTGCACGGACTTCTTTCGATAACCCATCTGGTGTTCCAGGATTTGAAATGGAAAAATCCTTGAACTGGGTCTGAGTCTGCCATGGAGTGGCTGCTGGCTCTCCACGGCCCTACAGGACAGGGTAGAGCTGCCCCTGTGGGATTCCGAGACTGTCACTCTCTAAGGGAGTGGCTGGTCACTTCCAACTGCAGACCTTGAGGATCTAGGCCCACTACACAACCACTACAGCACAGGGGCTCCCTGAGCCTGAGTGCTGGGTGTGTTTGAACAAACAAACACAAAACCAAGGACTGGGCAGGAATCTTTGAAATAACTAATAGGCAGGAGGAATTTAATTGCTCTTTCTTCTTCCAGAAAATTCCTGTTCCTCCTTGAGGGGATGGTCTTCTTAAATATTTGTCTCTTCCTCATTCGTCCTCTCTTTCCTAAGTTGGTTGCTTCCTAAATATTAAAACAATATATTAAATCTTTACCTAAACCTCCCAAGACAGATCCGATTAGTGTCCCCCTTGGGAGAGGGCAGTGTTTTTGTTTTAACTACTACTGTGTGTGTTTTCGGTAAGGGTTACAGAGACGAGTAGATGCTCGTACAGCCATTCCCACCCAGGTTGTTGGGTGACGTGCTACATTTTTCTTTAAGCGCGAATAGTCACGTCGTTTCTATTCTGACTGTTACATTTACTGATACTTTAATGATGAAAAATTGAAGATAAATAACAAACTTGCCCTCAGTCAGGGTAGGGCCAGGCTTCGAAATCAAGACTATCTGGCTCAAAAGCCTATATTTTTACTCGATGATAAACCTCACAATTCTGCAATGTGGTTGTTGCTTGGCTAGAAGTGTTCCTTCTACCAAAGCTGTGGGCGATGTTCCGACCTGTCCGGGGTCTACACCTGCGTGTAGCTAACTAAGGCCACTGCCATCACCCAGCTGATTCCAATTCGCCGCAACCCTGTGGGCAAAGCCCACTGCCCCAGGAGGCTTCTGAGGCTGTAAATCTTGATGGGAGCAAAAAGCCTCTTTTTTCTCTTGGATGATGTTGTATTATTAAGGCACTTAAGGTCCTCTATTCCAGGATAGCCTAGCAGTTTACTCCTTAGCTTCCTTCTAAAGTAGTTTCCCAAGCCTGCTTGAAAATAAGACTCCTCTGGAGCACATTGGAAAGAACTCCTCTCTTCAATTCTGATGCGTTGGGTCTGATGGGGTCTTGTGTTTTTAACAAGTGACGAAGGTAATCCTTCTCACGGGCAGGTTTGCTATGGAAGTTTTAGCCACTGGGAGCAAAACTTGTTGGCTTTAAGTATTAAGGATTACATATGAGGGGTTTTCCCAAAAGTTCTTGGGACAATTCAATTACCTTTCAATTCCATTTCCCCACAAACGGTTGGAAGCCCTTCTGTGCATGTGAAATCCAGTGCTGCTAGAGAGTAATGTTTCTGCAGCTGAAGTCATCTGGGGCAATCAGCGCAGTGTCACGAAGTGCTTGCTTTCTTCAGGAAGGACTGCGGCAGTGGGGGTTGGGCGGAATTTCTTTGCTGTTTTGCTGGTTGTATTTTTTTTCTTTTTGTTTTTTTGGGTGATGACTGTGAGAATGGTTGTAACCTGGGGGGGGGGGCAGTTTCTGCACCTCTTTCTCTCTAACCCTGGAACAGCTTAATCAAATAGAATGTAAGCCATTTTATAGAGTCTTTTTATGTCCCGCCTAAAGAATTTTTGGAGTAAATGAAGTAAGAGGAGAAAGGAACACACAGTTCTCATTCCTGGAAGGACCCTACAGCAAACTCCTCACTGAAAAAAAGCATGGGACGGGGGTGTCTCACCTTCCGTGCTGAAAGCTGCATCCAGAATGACTCAGAAGTGTACTTAGGGATTAATGCAGTGCATATAACTAATCAGAATGTAGAAATGATCTCTGACATGCAAAGAACTCAAATACAAAATTGTTGAAACGCATGACTGTCAAAATATTGCTTTGTGGTTTAGCTTTTTTTTATGTCTCAAACATGCCTAGTCTGCTTTGGCACTCTGCTCATGGCTTGTCACAGATGAAGTTCCCTCCTCAGGCACTGCTCAAAAGCAGACTCCTTTACATGTTCCACATTCAAGAGATAAGAAGAAGAAAATAATAAGACAGTTAAAAGAGGAGCAAGGGAGAGCTAGTCCCTTTCTGCCTTGTGGCGTGCTCTGCTCCTGGGGCCTCAGATTGGGGGTGGGGGTGGGGGATGCGGCACAGCAGTGGCAGGGGCCTGGACCTCCCCTGAGCAGGGACCCAGGCACAGACAAACATACCTCTTGGTGGGGGTGGGCACTCCCGAGGACATGTGGCTAACCATGGTGTCATTCATGTTAGTCAGAGGTCGAGGAGGACTGGAAGAAAAGACATTTACATTACATTAATAATTACCAGCAGGACTAGGGGAGAGAAATGAAAGAGTGATAAGGGCAAACGAGCCCTCTATCATTCCTGATAAGCACAGAGGGACCCACGGGTTGCAGTGGGGCGAAATCAATACGGCAAGCCTAAGTAAATGCAGCGGGAGGGGGAATGAGGGGGGGAGTAAGGGGGGGCTGCTGGGGCCCCACCCTCTCACAGAGCTGCAGGCCCACAGAGCCATATAAGAAGCAATGGGTTATAAACACGCTACCACAGGCTGTAACTTGGTGGCTTTGTCTTTGTAGTTTTAGCGCACGAGAATCTACCTCCTGCCATTTAATTTCTCTACAGGAGGGTTAGGGACTCCGGGGGGCGTGGCGTTTGTGTTAGGAGACCAAGGTCAGCGCATCAAGGTGCGCTGTGCTTGAGGTTTGGAGAGATCCCAGGGCCGTCCCTCAGACTGAGTCTGCGGACTTCCTCCTGCAACAATGGGTCTGTTAAGTTTAAAGACAAGGCTCTGGGGGCCACTATCATTCAACTTTGTTATTTCTTGTACAGAACCAAAACAACGAATTCACATTTTACACCCATATCTTAATTGGAATAATGTCTTTACAAAAATCATGTTACTGGGGGCTCTTACAGCTCTTATAACATTCCATACATCAATTGTATCAAGCATGTTTGTTGCCATCATCATTTTCTAAATATTTACTGTCTATTTGAGCCCTGGGTGTCAGCTTCTCTTTTTCCCTCCTTCCCCACTCCCCACCCTTGTGACCCCTTGGTAAATTATTATTATTATTTTCATATCTTATACCAATTGCTGTCCCCCTTCACCGACATTTCTGTTGTTCATCCTCATCTGGGGGTCTTTTCTAATCGAATCCAAATGTGGTTTTCAAGGCGAGTGATTTTTGGTAACTTATCTTTAGCTGCTGGGTCCCTGGACTCAATATCTTATTTCTCCTAGGGAGAGCCCAGAGTGAATGAATGGAAACTTATCACAGGGAATCCACCCTTTCACCATTCGGCCCTTGTTACAACCCCTCGTCCTCTCCAGGAGTCCAGCTACTTGGCATTTGGAACCAGACTCTTTGCTAAATATTCCTTCTGGGAAACCTCTCACCTCCTAACCTGAGAGGTGATTTCCGAGGAACTTACCAACGGCAGAGGGAAAAACAAAAGCAAGAACAGAAAAGCCCTCGCCTGTTTGAGCGCTCAGACACAGCCTCCTGGCTCCTCCGTACCTGCAGAGCTGAGTTCACGATGTAAAATGCTTTTGTACAAGTTATGCTTTTACTGCTTCACATGTTTCACAGTACAGACACATTAAGACCCCAGGGAAAGTGTTTTCTGGAGGGACAAGGGACCTGGATGCCTGGTGTGAGAGCATTGGCTTGGCCTATCTCTGTCCCAAGTTCACACACAAACCTATACATGCACACACATGCACAGAGAGCTGTGCTTTTCTTCTGTTAGCAATTTCATTTCTGGACAGGGCAACTTTTATAATAACTTCTCATTTAACAGAAGGATGAAAGATCGAAAATCATTAAATTGATAGCAAACTCATTTGGGTCTTTTGATCCAAATGCTCATGGCCTCCATTCCTCCTTGGGTATCTTGCCCCGCAGTAAGACACTCTGAATGGAGCCAGGCCTTTCCAGGCTAGCACCCAACCCCGAGTTCTTGATTATACTGTCTGTCTTACCGACAGATACCCAGCTTGGCTTACAAACTTTAAAGTCTATGAATGTTAGTGGCTGTGCAGTGCTGTGGCCAATTAATCAATTGTTTTATGGTAACTCGTGAGGGAAATAAACACAGATTCGTTTACTTAGCTGACTTTTAGTCCTGAGCTTACAATATTGCCCCCAGTCCTAGTTACTGAGTAGACGGCGGAGACACACCATGGAAGAACCACACCCCGGGTCCTAGCTTTCCCTGCTGGGAGGCCACAGGAAGATGCTGGACTGTTCTGAAAACAGGGTAGACTTTGTTTCTTTCATTTATTATGATAGCAACCCACTTCCAAATTAAGTTATGCTGCCTTTAGGGGACATTTTCCTAGTTCACTTCAAAACAGAGAACAATATTGGGATTCAAGTTCCTTTTTGACATTCTTACAGGAAAAATGGGAACACAAAGACCCCCAAAGTAGCTCCTTCGACATGGATCCTTGTGATAAACCTTCATGATTTGTGTTTTTATTGTGTGGTCTGATGTCACCCACATGTTCAAAATCATCTCCGCCTCTTGGCAGGTATCATGCTTGGCTATTATTTTATAACACACATCAAAGCCATAAATATATGTAATTCAAAGCCATACAATTACATCGTAATCTATCATTATAACTGCCCGAGTTTCATATTTTTTTTTAATGTCTAACATGTTTCGCTAGATAAATCAGTACCTTGGACAGTCCATCGTGAAAAAGGCATTTGAAAACATACCCCAAAAAACCAAACTCACTGCCATCGAGTCATTACTCACTGCCATTGTGAGTAATAGCAACCCTATAGGACAGCCTGGAACTGCTCCCGGGGTTTCTGAGGTGGTAACTCTTTATGGGAATCAAAAGCCTCATCTCTAGGAGAGCTGCTGGAAGTTTCGAACTGCTGACCTTGCAGTGAGCAGCCCAATACGCCACCAGGGGATCTATTAGAAGAGACACAATTCACTGTGAATGCAAACAGCACAGTAAGAATGTATTCCTAGAAGATGTAAAACACTAAAAATGATTTCTGGCCTTAAAAAATTAGCATTATGTTCCATATAAAATACAGCTACAGAGAATACTTTTGGCATGAAGTAGGCAGTCATGGTACCAGTTAGAAATTTCCAAAGCAGTCAGTCAGCCCAATTCATCAGCTCCGTTTTGTTGATCTTTAATAGGTAACACCAGGTGACTACCTCACACATGCCAGCAGATACTCTCCCTTCCTTTAGTGACGTGCCCAGCAAGGTCTCCTTAGATAAGAGGATTTCCATGATACCACAATGACTGCCAACTACACTTGGTACAGGGTTGGGGCAGCCTCTCTGTTAATGAGAAAACGCCATGTGTTTGATGAGGCAGAAGCAGATGGATGTGGGTTGAAGGTGATTTGCTAGTCCCAGAAGGGCTTGGAGAAGATGTGTTAGTTTTTAATAAAAAAGAAAGGCACTTGTCACGGGTGCCAACTCATAAAAAGATAAGGCATTCCTTATCTCAATGACCTAATCACATACAGAGACAGATGTACACAAATATTGTTATCATAATGCCAAGTAATGAGTAGAGTAGCAGACTAGAAACAAAATGTGGAGGAGTCACAGATAGGAGCTCAGCCTGCCTGGAGGGATGGAGGAGGAAGAGTAGGTAGGGAAGGTCTTGAAAAAACTCTGCAACCACAATTCACTGTCATCCAGTTAATACTGACTCATAGCGACTCCCTGTGGGTTGTCTAGACTGTAATTGTTTATGGGAATAGAAAGCCCAATCTTTCTCCTGTGGATCTGCTGGTGGTTTCAAACTGCCAGCCACAGGGATTGCAGCCCAATGGGTAGCCACTATACCGCCAAGGCTTCTTAGGAAAGACCTTAAAGGTTCCTAAAACTAATCAACTGCCAACCAGTCGATTCTGACTCATGGTGGCCCTATAGAACAGAGTAGAACTGCTCCCTAGGGTTTCCAACTCTGTCAATCTTTGCCGGAGGTGACAGTTTTCTCTTTCTCCTATACAGTGGCTGTGGGTTTTTGAGAAACACTGTGAGTAAACAGACGCCCATGGCATACCAACAAAGCAACTTATTACTCTTGGGAACTTCCATAGACGATACACGATGAGAGGGAAATCCAACAGACATTAGAAGAGTTGAGAGGCATGAAGATAGATGAGACCAACCAGTTTAAAAAAGGAAAATTTGTGAGAAATAAATGGCAAACTGGTCCATCTGCAGCAACTAAGGGAACAAAAGGCCAAGAAGTTACTAAGTAGTAACTTGATAGCCGATGGAAGAAGCTCTAGAACCCAGGCACCCAGGGAACAGGCATCGGTAGTAAGGTACGGTAACTCGAAATAAAAAGAGGTATGGATAGGAATCATTTGGGAAGCTTTTTGTAAACGAACACATTCAAGCCCTGCCCTCAATTTAGTAGATCTGAATCTTTAAGACTGAGGGGATTAGAATGCACAGGTCCATTTAAAAAATCACAATAGGATGGGTTTAGAAAGACGAAGACTCCGCCCCAGCCGCAGGTCCTAGCAGCTCGGGCAGCGGCGGGCAGAGCGGCAGCGCCTGGCGATCCAGCTTCGAGAAGGCTCTGGGTGGCCCGTGGTCCGAAGGTGTTCTGCAAGCGCCCTCCCCACAGCCAAGATGCCCAAGAGGAAGGTCAGCTCGGCCGAAGGGGCGGTGAAGGAGGAGCCGAAGAGAAGATCGGAGAGGTTGTAAGCCAAAAAAGGCCCCAGGAAAGGATCAATCTTGGGACAAAACAGTGCGAGCAAAAGGGAAAAGAGGGGCAAGGGGGAAACAGGCGGAAGTCGCCGACCAAGAAGCTAAAGATTTACCTGCTGAAAATGGAGAAACGAAACACGAGGAGAGTCCAGCCTCTGATGAAGCTGGAGAAAAAGAAGCCGAGTCTGATTCATGTTTATCAGGTCTTATCAGGGGGCCCTGTTATCTCCCTTCTTGTACAATCCAGAGGAATACTTTTTTTTTTTCCTCAAGTGTTTGTTTACTTTTTAAAAAAAAACATTTTATTAGGGGCTCATACAACTGTTATCCCAATCCATACACACATCAATTGTGTAAAGTGCATTTGTACATCATTTCTCAAAACATTTTCTCTCCACTCAAACCTCCGACATTAGGTCCTCATTTTTCCCCTCCCTCCCCGCTCCCTCCTCCCTAATGAGCCCTTGATAGTTTATAAATGGGTATTTTGTCATATCTTGCCCTGTCCGACGTCTCCCCCCACCCACCTTTCGGCTGTCTGTCCCCCAGGGAGGAGGTCACACACAGTTTCATGTAATCGGTTCCCTCCTTCCCACCCATTCCCCCTCTACCCTCCCTGTTTTGCCACTCACACCACTGGTCCTATAGGGCTCATCCGTCCTGGATTCCCTGTATTTTCAGTTCCCATCTGTACCAGTGTACATCCTCTGGTCTAGCCAGACTTGCAAGATCAAATTCAAGTCATGGTAGTGGGAGCGGGGAGGAAATATTTAGGAACTAGAGGAAAGTTGCATTTCTCATCATTGTTACATCGCACCAGAGGAATACTTTTATCAACTATTTTGTAAATGCAAGATTTTTCGTAGCTCTAGAAACATTTTAAAGAAGGAAATCCCAATTTATCCCATTTTTTTTTTAGTGTAAATGCTTTTTTTAAAGATGTGAAATCATTTACTGGTTGTTTATTTTTTAGTACAACCAGAAAATAGTGGAATGTTGAATTGTGGGAAGATTTGACTGTCTTGGGTGTCAACATAACATTACATGGGATGGGGGCAAGTTTTTGTATCCCTTATACAAAACATACTTAATGGAATTTGGAGTCACTGTCATGCATTTGCATGACTTGAAGATTTAAAATTTTGTTTCCACATTTGTTCTCTTAAAAGAATTGGGTCTGAAAACCATTCTGCCATCACGGCTCTTGTCAGAACTGTGCATTCTGTAACACCTGGTAGTGGTAGTCCCATGTTCTCGATCACTTTGTTACGTGCTGTGAAGGACTGAACATTTGAGTGTGTAGTGTGTGTGACACTGAGTTGTGAATTAGTGGGACTTAAGATGTAAGTTTACCAAGCATTTGAAGATAATGGCACTTGATAATCTTTTTAAAATTTGCCTCTAAATTTAAAGCTGGAAAGTCACTGGAATTTATAAACGAATTTTATCTACATGCCATTTTAGGATTTTGGTACATGCATTAAGGATTGTGTACAAATTGTTCATAATGTCTCTGCACTGATCTCAAAACAACCAATAAAATGCCAGTTACAAAAGAAAAAAAAAAAAGAAAGACGAAGACATGGAAGTTGGGAGACCAGTTAAGAGTTTATCAAAATTCTCTATACTACTAGTCCTGAGGATACATAATGGTAAGGCAGATAGGAAGCAGAATAAAGGAAAAACCACTATGGAGATGAAGTAAAAGAGAAGAGGGGGCTGATTAATATATGTGGGGCTGAGGAGTAAAAACTAACAGCATTTCATCTTGACAACTGGGTAGATAGCAGTAGTGACAGAATAATAATCAAGTTAGGGAATCTAAGAGGGGAAAACAGAGTTTGGTGTTGGATTGGTGGTATGCAAATAGGAAGAACAGGAGGATATAGGTGAATCAGTTTTTACATTTGCAATTATTACAATTTGCAGAAATTACTACATTTGCAGTGCCATTGGTTAGTACAGGTAAAAATGCAAAACCCAAACACTGCTATCAAGTCAATTCTGACTCATAATGACTTTACAGGAAAGAGTTGAATTGTTTGGGTTTGTTTTTTTCCCTCCAAGATTATAAATCTCTATGGAATAGAAAGCCTCATCTTTCTCCTGGGGAGCAGCTGGTGGGCTCAAACTGTCAACCTTGTGATAAACAGCCAAACTCATAATCTATGATGCCACCAAGGTTCCTTGAGTACAGATAGACAAAGCAGTTGGAAATAGGAGTATGGAGTTCATGTAACATCTGAATGTCCTCATTGGAACAGTAGATACTGTGCTGGCCCAGCGCTGAGAAGCTCAGCTGCTAAGCAAAGGCCAATAGTCTGAACCTACTAGCTGCTCTGTGGGAAAGAGGGGTGGCAGTCTGCTTCTGACAAACGTGCAACTTGGAGGGAACATGAAGCAGTTCTACCTTGCCTTGCAGGGTCCCTGTGTTAGGCCCAGTTGACTAGAGAAACAAACCCAAAGACACTCAAAAGAAAGAGCTTTATATCAAGGAGTAATTGTATATCAAGAAATCATCCCAGCCCAGTCCAACTCAAGTCCATAGTCTGATACTAGTCCAAAAGTCCCTCTTCAGACTCACAAAGCCACATACAATGATGCAGCAGGAATATCACAGGCAGGTGGGTGCCAAGTCCTGTGGATCCAATGGCGGTGAACGCATCTCCAGGGCTCTGGCAGCCATCAGGGTCAGCCACCAGGAAGATAAAGGGGGTGGGGGTAGGTTCCCAAGGTCCTCATGAGAAGGCCAAGCCCACAAGGAGTCACTATTAGGTTGTGACCTGATTGACAGACCAGACTCCACCCCTAAACTTTTATATATATTCAGGTTGACATGAACTTATGTAACGACCACAGATCTTATGAGTCAGAAGAGACTGTATGACAACAGGCTTGGTTTTAATAGAAACAGCAGAGTATTTTGATCAGTAGAAAGATACTTTCCCCCCCCCCCCCACCTCTTTTGTTTTCAGGTGGAGCAAGATAAAAATCAAACTCACTATCATTGAGTCAATGCTGACTCATTGTGACCCTACAGGAGAGGGTAGAACTGCCCTTTGTGGGTTTCCCAGACTGTAATTCTTTTTTTTTTTTTCTGATCAAGCTCATTTATTTGGGCAAAGCTGGGGTATAAAAAAGGGGGAACTCAGACTGTAATTCTTTATGGGAGTAGAAAACCCATTTTTCTCCCACAAAGTGGCAGGTGATTTCGAACAGCTGACCTTGTGTAGAGCAGTTCAACAGGCAGCCGCTATACCAGCAAGGCTATGTCCCCAAATAGTTCTGGAGGAATAGCCAGTGAAAAGGTGGGCTGGTAAAAAGGCCGAGCTTTGGTTACTCGGCAAATTTGCCTCCTGTGAAAAGTTAGCTTGCTGGTACAACTCACTTCCATGTTTGTTCTCAGATGACCAGAGCTCTCCAATTCCTGGTGGTGGGCCATCTGGAATATAGCCCAACGTGAAACTGAATTTGCACAGTTTCTTATGGCTCATAAAGGGAAGGAAAGATGAAGAATCGCTCCTGCCTTTAAAAACCTGCCAGCACAAATCGCATATAATCGTACATTTCCTCCTTTCATTAATCAAACCTTTGTTGAGTCTCTACAATGTGGTAGGCACTACTGGGATAAAAGTTAAAAAGAAAACTTAAGAAGACAATCTGGAACAAATCATTAGAATAGAAGGTAGTGAGGACTTCCCGAAGAAAAACTGCCATGGACTGTGGAGAAGTCTTGAGATTATCCTACGCCGTATAGGAGAGTATATTTCCAAGGTTTTAAAAGAACTAAATATAAAATATTTATGTAAATTAGAAGAAAACATATGGCTCTATAGACATTTCAAAGCTCAAAAGCAATGAAAAATCAAAAAGGAAAAAGACCAAATATTTACATTGTTAAACAAAATAATCAGAAGAGGAAAAAAAATAGGAAAATATCTAAATATATGATAGAGCAATAAAATTAATAGCCTTAGTATATAAGCGGTTCATATGAAATCCTAATAAAACATTAAGATTTCAATACATGGACAAAAGGAAAATACAGTTTAACAAAAAAATAGAAAATTCAAATAGCTCATAAACAAGCATGTTTTTACATTATGACTGAGCAAAGAAATTAGTAAAAAAAGAGCATTTTCCATATAAAACTAATATATATATACATATATATATATATTTTTTTTTAATGGAGGTTAATCCCTAAAGCTGGAGCTGGTTTAAAATAGACCCTTACTCTATCACCCATTCAGGGTAGAAGCATAAACTTAAGCAAGATGTACACCAAAGACCTTAATAAACGCTCACATAGGGGACCTGTACCTCTTCTTCTAGGGATTGACTTCACAGAATCAAGCAGACGCATGATATATTTACACTAAAAGATATTCAGGGTAGTATTATTTATAGGTATTATTTTGGAAACGAATTAACTGTTTAAACACAAAATAAAGTTAAAGTCTAGCAAGATACCTCCATAATTATAGGATATTATGCTGTCATTAAAAAGAATGCTTACGAAGACCTTTTAATTACATGGGAAATAGTATGTAGGAAATAAATAACAAGGGCATGATAGCAACTACAAATAGCTAACTTTTATTGAATTCTTGGTACGTATATCAGACACTGTATTTAAAATTTTTAATATACTATTTGTTCTACCTTAAGAAAAACCCTATGAAATAAAATATAAATTATTTAAACACATACACATACAGTGTGGTCTTAACAAAAATAATGCAGTCAGCACATCGTCAAACATGTTAGGGAAATATGCCAAAATGTAATTATAAGCATTTCCCCCTACTTCTTTATATTTTCTTGCACTTCTCAAAATCTTCCATAACTGTACTTCTCATAATCTTCCATAATTTCAAAGAAAAAAAAATATATTTATTTTATATAATAAAAATGCCAAAAGTTCTCCAGAAAGCCTGTATAAAAGATAAAGTCACTGAGAAAGCAGACTGAGAGGAGAGTCTGACAAACACACCAGGGGGGGACGAGCAGGGCATGGAGGCTCTCAGTACACCTATTAAAGGGCTGGAGCAGATCAGAAGCCCCACATTTTCCCACCATCCCCACCACATCCCTAAAAGAAAGAAAAGACCTTGGCTAGGCTAGACTCTCTCTTTTACTAGATTGCAAGATATATATGTCATCTTCCTATCTTCCTAATAGATATTCCAAGTAGCTGGCATAGGATGGTGTACGAAGTCAATATTTGCTGATTATCAGCACTCACCATGCTGTGGGACATATAGGAGTAAGGAATGTATAAGAACTAACATTTCTATTATATTTAGTTTTTGATACCTTATTTTCCAGGGACAGAGTAATGACATTATTAGCTATTGTATACTATATAACAGGGTTGTCAAACTGGCAGCCTGTGGGCCGCATGCAGACCCCCGAGGTAATTTTTTGTGGCCCGCGATGCTCTGAAATAAAATGAAAATAGCAAAAATTGTTATGAAGAAAATAGCGCTTAGGGGAGATCAAGGCAATACCGTACATACAATTCCTTCACTACATTTTATTTCAGAGCATCGTGGGTCACCAAAAATCACCTTGGGGGCTGCATGTGGCCTGCAGGCTGCCAGTTTGGCACCCCTGCTATATAATATTTTGTCATATGATGTAATACTGTATGTGATAGGATAATAATATCTATAACCCTACAAGGAAAACCACAAAAGAGCAGTTAATACACTATCAATGTAGTTAATTACTTTACTTAATATGGCCCTTCTAGCCATCACTTGCTCTCTCCCTGTCAGTAAGTTGATGCCCAGTCAGAAGCCCTTTAGGACCAAGCAGACTGCGGGTGGCCTTCTGTGACTGTAATTCTTTCTGGGAATAGGACTACCCACCGCTAGTCAATAAGCCTCTGGGGATCTCCCTCTATCCAGGATGGAGGGATGGGAGGAAAGGTTACTAAACAGGGTGCATTGGAGAGATGACCAGAGAAGATCAGAAGGTTAAACCTGACTTGAAGGGTTCAAACCTTGTCAGTTGACCACCCCCGCTCCCCCCAACCCCCTGCATCTTAGGCCTGATCTGGTGTCATCATTTTCTGTTTGTTTGTTCATATTTGAGGGTCATCTCAGATGTGTTATGTCACTGGGGGGTCACCCTCTTGAATTTGTGTTACAGGTCTTTCTGTATATGGACCCCAGGATTGATGAACCTATAGGGGCAGCAGGTAGAATAAGGGGCTCGGGGCGGGGGGCACTGGTGGTAGGTGGGTACAAGGGAGATGACGTCAAGGAGTCCTGGTAGAAAAGGAATGGTTGGAAACTGATTGCAGTAACACTTGTGTAATTCTACTGACATGATTGAAATATGGAGTGATATGTTATATGTATTAAATCCGATCTTTTAAAAAGATGAAAGGAAAATGTAGATAATTGTGCCAAAAATCATTTTTTAAGATCCAATCATTTCATGAGGTAGCATATGATAAAAAATGATCGTTTTAAAGGAAGTGGTTCAATCTGCAATGAAGGCATTAGAAAAAACCAAGGCACTGAAATTTGACAGAATACCTATTGAAATGTTTCAACAAGCTAATGAAGCACTAGAAGCATTCATTTACATAGGCCAAGA
>NW_022103906.1:78881526-78893834 GCF_000313985.2 Echinops telfairi | reverse complement strand
GTGGGGTGGGGGTAAAAGGGCACCGATGTCAAAGAGTTCGGGAAGGAAAAGAATGTTTTGAAACTGACTGTGGTAGCAATTGTACAATATTGCTTGATGTGATGGACTATGGAATGATATATGTGCATTAACTCCCAATGGGGGAAAAATATATAAAAAAACAACAAAAAACAAAAACAAGAAACCCTCCCTTGGAGTTGCTGGTACTTTCAAACTGCTGAGCTTCCAGTTAGCAACCTAATGTGTAAGCACTAGGTCACTGCAGTCTTTCATTTTGATGATGTCTTTTAAATTGTAGCCTCTACCCCAGCGGTTCTCAACCTTACTCATGCTGTGACCCTTTCATACAGTTCCTCATGTGGTGGTGACCCCTCAACCATCACATGTTTTCGCTGTTCCTTTATCCCTATCATTTTGCTACTCTTATGAATCAGGCAACCCCTGTGAAAGGGTCGTTCGATCCCCAGCTTGAGAACCGCTGCTCTACACCTGTGCTTGAGTTCTTATTGTTCGGGGCCTTCAAGTCTGTTCCAACACGTAGCAATCCTACATATAACAGAACGAAACAGCCTGCTTGGCCCTGCACCATCCTCACAATTACTGTGACACTCCAGTCCACGGCTGCAGCCACTGAGTTCACCCATATGATTGGGATCTCCTTTTTCACTGCCCTTTGACTTTACCAAGCTGGATGTCATTTTCCAGGGACTGGCGTCTTCTGATAACACATCCAAAGTACACAAGACGAAGTCTTGCCATCCTCTCTGGATGCATTTTGACTGTACGTGGGATGCTAACTGTAGGGCTAACAGTTTGAAACCACTAACCAATCCATGGAAGATGGGGCTTCCTACTTGACCTCTGCAATCCCTCCAGGAATACAGTATTGCTTTTGGTTTACTATTTTCCTAGGCAATGGCAGTACTAATGGTGTCCACTTGGCCTTTCCTACCATGATAGCCCTTATTCCACATTTCAGGGTTCCAATATGGGGGTTCTGCCAGTTACTAAGTATGTCTATTCCAATGATGCATTCTGGAACTGGGGAAATAACCACAGGATGGGTCTGGGAGCCCACTGGATCCACTGTGAAGCATACCTGAGCGTACTCCATTGATAAATTGACTTCCATAAGCCCCCACTCTGACTGGTCAGCCTTTGAAACACTTTGGGTCTCCTGGAAGTAGTGGCAGTTCCGAGCCAGTGTCCAGTAATCCCAGAAAAGTTTGATTATTTCCTTTCCCCCAATGAACTCTTGTGAAAGGCTGCAGGTCTCTTTGGGGAAGGCTAGAAGAAAGACTAACAGTATAGACCTTCGCTGATGTAGCAGGGTCCTCCTTCAAAGGGACCCGGACTCCCCCTCATTCAAGGGGTTGTGGGTCTGTAAACTGGCTCAGGTCTGGGAATTGATTGAGCGATCGTGACTGTCTATTCTGCTGTTCACCTGATCGACTATTCTTTTGCTTGTATAGATCACATAAATATTTAGTAGGCTTCCCATCTACTTCATTCCTAGGAACACCTTGGCCAACTAGTCAATGCCATAGTTCCACACAATACAGGTTGCATTGATTACTGAAACCTTGTTGTCTACTATAAACACGCCCACCCTGTCTCTGTTGATTCAGTGCTGATACCTGCCCTCTACCATCACGGGGACCAATCAGCCCCATTGTGGGCAAATGTCGGAGTTCGCTTAGGGCAGTGCTCACTGTTAATCCTGGTGCACATAAAATAGCAATTACAGGAGTCTTAAGAGATGCTGGGGCCCACTTCACAAACTTGTTCCTTATGGTGGTGGTAAAGGGTATGTTCTCAGGACAACCCCTTTTTGGATCTATGGGAATATCCTGATAGATCCATTCCAACATACCAATTTCTCTAAGCTTTTGGATGCCTTCTTCTACAGTGTACCAAGGTAGGTCAGGTACTTCAAGTTGGTCCAATCTAGGCCATCTGGCAGTTCATTGAACCAACCAAACAAAGAATTAGATTCTCTCTTAGCCTCTCTCGCAGAGACAGTGAAAGAAGAGTCTGTACTTAGGGGTCCCATATCCAGAAACTCAGATCAGTCTAATATTACATTTCGTGCACCAGTATCCCACACCCTTAGTAACCATTCCCAGGGATATTCCCCAGGCTTCTGCTTGTAGGTATTTGAAAACTCGAGCAGATCTTTATGAGTATAGCGCTCTTCTTGGATAATCATCTCAACCTCACCTTTAGGAGCTTTCTGAGATTTAATTTTAGTGACAGGTCTAGCGGAAGTAATGGGTGGTGAGGGTGTTTCCGGGGTGCTCTCAGCAATATCTTGTAAGGCATCTCCCTTAGGCAATGCTACTGATGTAGCCCCACCTGACATATCAACTTGAATAGTTTGGCTAATCTGCTCAGGTGTGGATTGTGAATTAATACTTTCAGCTGAGATGGGTGTATCTATTGACTGGGGTGGGCCAATTGTTTCTAAGGGCTCAAAATCCCCTTCTTCTGGATCATCAGCCTATATGTTCCTGGAAACATGAATTCTGGCTATTGGAGACACAGCACCATATGTTGGCCGCTGGTTTAGAGCATATACAGCTTCCTGGAGAACATTGCCCCAGCCCCACAAGTTGTTGCCACCTAGTTGGCACCGTAATTGTGTCTTTAGGAGCCCATTCCATCGTTCTATCAAGTCAGCAGCTTCAGGATGATGAGGAACATGATACGACCAGTGGATTCCATGGGAATGGGCCCACTGTTGCACTGCATTTGCTGTGAAGTGAGTTCCTTGATCTGAAGCAATGCTATGTGGGATGCCATGCCGGTGGATGACACATTCTGTAAGTTCACTAATAGTAGGCATTCTGTAAGTCCATCGCGTGCAGGGAAGGCAAATCCACATCCACAGTAGGTGTCTATTCCAGTAAGAACAAAACGCTGTCCCCTCCATGATGGAAGTGGTCCTAAGTAATCAACCTGCCACCAAGTTGCTGGCTGATCTCCCCGAGGAATGGTCCCATATTTTGGACTTAATGTTGGTTTCTGCTGCTTGCAAATGGGGCACTCAGCAGCAGTGGCAGTGGCCAAGTCAGCCTTGGTGAGTGGAAGTCCATGTTGCTGTGCCCATGCATAACCTCCATCCCTGCCACCATCAAAGACTTGAAAGATGCAGGGGTGGTGATTCCTACCACATCCCTGTTTAACTCGCCTATTTGGCCTGTAAAGAAGACAGATGGATCCTGGAGAATGACAGTGGATTATCGTAAACTTAACCAGGTGGTGACTCCAATTGCAGCTGCCGTTCCAGATGTGATTTGATTGCTTGAGCAAATTAATACTTCTCGTGGTACTTGGTATGCAGCTATTGATCTGGCTAATGCCTTCTTCTCAATACCAGTCTCGAAGGACCACCAGAAGCAGTTTGCCTTCACCTGGCAGGGGCAACAATATACTTTCACAGCTCTCCCCCAGGGGCACATCAACTCTTCTGTCCTGTGCCATAATTTAGTCCGAAGGGATCTTGATCACCTATCTGTTCCACAAAATGTCACACTGGTCCATTATATTGATGACATTATGCTGATTGGACCCACTATGGAGGATGTGTCAAAGACTCTAGATTCATTGGTACAGTATCTGCATACAAGAGGTTGGGAAATTAACCCAACCAAGATTCAGGCACCCTCTACCTCAGTAAAATTTCTCGAAGTCCAGTGGTGTGGGGCATGTCAAGATATCCCTACTAAAGTGAAGGATAAGCTATTGCATTTGGCGCCCCCAATGACTAAAAAAAAGGCTCAATGCCTAGTGGGCCTCTTCGGATTTTGGAGGCAACATATCCCTCACTTGGGTGTTCTACTTCAACCTATTTATCAAGTGACACGAAAAGCTTCCAATTTTGAGTGGGGCCCAGAACAAGAAAAGGCTCTGCAACAGGTTCAGGCTGCCGTGCAAGCTGCTTTGTCACTGGGACCATACGATCCAGCTGACCCGATGGTGCTAGAAGTGTAAGTTATAGACAAAGAAGAGTATGCCTGGAATTCAGGAGATCCCATAGGCTGACTCTTAGTGCTATCATGCCCTGTGATTAAAGTAAAGGGTAAATTACAGCAGCCAATCACAAGGCAGGTCACCAACTGTCAGCTAGGTCACCAACCGCCAGTCTCCAGCTCCAGAGATGTCTTAAAGGGACCTCAACTTACAGCGACACAGTTCACAGGCTAGGCGTCCCACAGGTAGTGTAGCCTCTAAATTGAGGCACAGAACAAGCAAGGCAGCCGCACACTGGTCCGATGATCAAAGAGCGAGAGACAAGAGAGGCAAGGCTCACCAAGCCATTTATCTCACCGCCCTTCAGTTAATCCTACTTGTGTTTATCGGCCAGGCTGGTACAATAAACTATCTCACTACTCCTGTAAAGATTTAATCTTGGAAACCCACAGGGGGTTTGAAATGTATCCTGGTAGCTTGGAAACCCACAGAGGAAGTTCTACCCTGTTCTGCAGGGTCATTGTTAGTCACTGGCAAGTGAGCGAGTTTGTCCAAGACAGAGTTGTTTATTTTTCTGGCAGTACACGGTACTTCCAATATTCTCTGCCAACGCCATAATTCAAATTCACGAATTCTTCAACCTTCCTTAATCATTGTCCAAGTTTCATGTGCCTATGAGCTGACTAAAAATATCAGGGCTTGGGTCAGGTTCTTCTTAGTCCGCAAAGTGATATTTTTACCCTTCAACGCTTCAAAGAGGCTGTGTGTCGCAGATTTGTCCACTGCAGTGCCTTGTTTGATTTCTTGACCACTGCTTTCATGAGCATTGACTATGGATTTGCACGAGATGAAATTGTGACCACTTCCACTTTGCCTCCATTTATCATGATGTTATCAGTTGGTCCAGTTGTGAGGATTTGGTCTTTTTACTGTTACACTGAGTTGCAATCAACAGTAAAGGTTATAGCCCTTGATTTTCATCAGTAAATATGTGTTTGCCTCATTTTCAGTCAGCAAGGTTGTAATCTGCATAAGAAGCCTTCCAAAATGCTCCTCAGAAGCAACGATGGCATGTCTCAAGTCCTTTATCAGGAGAAAGACCAGTCCCTAGAAAAGGACATCGTGCTTGGTAAGTAGAAGGCCAGAGAGAGAGAGGAAGGCACTCAATGAGACGTATTGTCACACTGCGGCTACCACAGTGGGTGCAAACTTAACAGCAATCGTGAGGATGGTACCTGAGCTAGCCTTATTCCTGCATTTATGCTGCTGTTGGGAGGGATGCAGCAGTCACAGTCATCACAGGTTTCTTGCCCCTGCAGCCGTGGCGGTGCTGTGGCTAAGCATGGGGCTGTTCACAGCAAGGCTGGTAATTCAAACCAGATGTACCATGGGAGAAAGCTGACAATTTACAGGCTCGGAAACACTTTATTGAGTTGCTGGAGTAGGACTTGAGCCAATGACAGTCTATTTAGTGGACTGGTCCTCTTTACCTAACTTAACGATGAATGTATCCTACTTGAGCTGAGCCAGTTTTCCTTCTAGTCTACCTTCTGTGATGAGTAATAGAATCAAGAGAGCGGAGAATTGTGGCCCCCCCCAACCCACCCCCACATACGGGGTGAACAACAGATACGTGGGTGAAGCGAGACCGAGGTCGGTATAAGACATGAAAATAATAAAATTATAATTTATCAAGGGGTCACGAGGATGAGAGAGCGGGGAGGGAGGGAAAAAAGAGCTGATACCAAGGGCTCAAATACAAAGTAAATGTTTAGAAAATGATGATGGCAACATATGTGCAAATATGGTTGATACTATTGATGTATGGAATGTTATAAGAGTTCTAAGATTCCTCAATAAAATGATTTTAAAGAGAGAGAGAGAGTGTGTGTGTAGAGTTTCTTTCCAGAATAACAATAAGTTCTTAGGTGCCATGCAAAGTTTGAACACTTTCTGTGGATTCACTTGTTAATATCGCAACGAGGTTGACATTCTTACCACCCTCATTTTATAGAAAACGAAGAACGCTGAGGAATACTGTGTGGGGTCACAGATTTTGTGGCTGTAAGTCTTTCACACCTGCATTTTAGTCACTGTGTAAGGTGGAGCCTCTACCACCACTGATGGCAGTATTTTCATGAAAACATTTGTTTTATCCAAGAAAATAAACCCAATTGTTCGTTTTAAGGTTGTTTATTCTACAAAGTAAAAGCATCAACATGAGGCTAAATCACACTGACTTTGTTTCTATAGTGAGGTAAAGCCCCTAAGTACAATTTTTAGATGAGTTATTCTTTTCTTTTATTAAAATATAATTTAATTGGGGGCTCTTACAGTTCTTATAATAATCTATACATCAATTGTATCAAGCATATTTGTCCATATTTGCCATCATTATTTTCTAAACATTTACTTTATATTGTGCCCTTGGTATCAGCTCCTCTTTTTCCCTTCCCCCTCTAACCTATGTATAATTATAAATGATATAATTTATAAATTATCATCATTTTCATACCACACACCCACCATTGTCTGTCTCCTTCCTCCATGGTTCTGCTGGTCACCCTCCGGTGTGTGTGTGTGACATGTCGATCATTACAATTGGTTCACTCTTTCTCTCCTTGATGAATTATTCTTTCCCTTATCACATTATCAACCTTCACTACTAACCTAAAGGTTGGCAGTTCAAACCCACCAAGAGATACTATGGAAACAAGCCCTGGTGCGCTCCTTCCATAAAGAAAACTCTGTTCGTAGTTCTGTTCCGTAAAACATGAGGGCACCGTGAGTTAGAATCAACATGACAGCAAAGGGTTTGGTTTGGCTTTATTATAAATGCCTCTCTCAGTGCAAATTATCTGCTTCATGTCATTGAACACTGCTAGGCTTCCTTAAGGGAAATTAGATAGGACGACAATGAACACCTCCTTCAAGAATAACCTACTAAGAGACGGAACACTGAGGGGGCTGCAGGGGATGAACTGAAGCAGAAGTGCGCTGACTGTTTAACGTAGCATATGATCTGCGCTCCAAACCTTCACCCAAGCCGCAACAAGAAAGAAAACAGGGCGATCTGAAAATCAAAAGCTTCTGGGGTCCTCGGCTCAGTGTCACATAACACATATATTGGATAAATAAATACTGAGCAAATAATTTACTCTATTAGGCTGATGATTCAAAGAACAAAGGGCCCTACTGGGCTCAGGAGCCACCTTCGTGTAATTGTCGATTGGGAAGTATGATGTTGACAGTAGTCAGGCACAATTTAACTGAAAACGGAGGGTGGGTGAAGGGGCCAATGGGCACAGTGGACTCAATCAAGCCCACAAGGACAAGTGAGGACCATAATGCAAAGAGCTATAGTCACCTGCTTTCTCCTTTCCCGCTCCCCAACTCTATTGCAGTCACAAAAGTTAGAGCCAATGTCCTACAATTTTCCTGACCTTGCCAGCTATCTGTCAATCATGCATCAGGGATTTTTAACAGATTTTTTGGGGTGTGTGTGTGTGGTTCTGTTTATTGCTGCTAATGTGAAAGGAAATGATCTGCATTGTCCCATAATGCATTCACTGACTTGGCTCATATTTTGCACTCCCTACAATAACATGCTATAAATGAGGTACTTAACTATTTTAATTAGCTAAAAGTACTTAGCCACTTTAATTAAAGAAATTTTGTCTCATCCATTTTTTTAGTCAGTTATTTCTCTTTCAAGCCTAAATACTTGTGTATGTCTGAAATGATCTTCCCTATTCCCTTGGATCATACTTTAAGTTTATGCATATTTTATAAAACTTCAAAATGCATTTGAAATTCTCACTACAGACTATTGCATTGTTTTCTCTCTTAAACCTACTGTGCTACCAGGGTTCCTTCTTAAGTAGGAGACAAGTGTTATATATATTTGATGTGTTTGATACGTTACGTGTCACGGATTCAGTGGTGGTGCAGTGGTTAAAGTGACTGGCTAATAACCAAAAGGTTGGTGGTCTGAACCCACCATTGCTCCACAGGAGAGAACTGTAGCAGTCTCTGTCTATCAAGACTGACCATCTTAGACGCTCTGGGAGGCGGTTCTATTCTGTCCTATAGGGTTGCTGGGAGTTGAAACAGAGTGGAAGGCAGTGGGTTTGGCTTAGGTTATTGTTGAATGCCTGTGGCCTCACAGCAACCTTCTACACAACAGAATGAAACATTGCCTGGTCCTATGCTATCCTCAGGATCACTGTGAGGTTTGAGCCCATTGTTGTAGCTGTGTCAATCCGTCTTCTCAAGGGTCCTCCCTGGTTTGCTGAACCCTCTATTTACCAAGCATGAAGTTCTTTTCCAAGGACCAAGAAGTTCTCTTCCTGATATAACACATCCAAAGTACAAGACTCACGTCTCCCCTACCTTGCTTCGAAGGTGTATTCTGGCTATAGTTTTCTCAAGGCGGGTTTGTTTGTTCTTCTGGCACCCCACAGTGGATGCAATGTTCTTCACAGCACCACAACCAAAGTCATCGATGCCTGTTCAGTCCTCTTTCTTGATTGCCCAGCTTTTGGAATCACATGAAGCAACACAGAAAATACCGTGGCTTGATTCAGGCACACTTTAGCCCTCAAAGTGACATTTTGGCTTTAACACTATAAAGTCTTTTGCCACAGATCTTACCAATGCAATATGCCATATACATATGTCTGAGGTTTTTTTTGTGTATATAACTTATATATACATGCTTATATAAACACACAACCCCCCTACACATACAAGAGGGGGCTACAAAAAGCTCATGAAAAGCGGAAAAGATAATGGAATTTTCCCATAAACTTTTTGAACTCCCTTGCATATTGTGTGTAAGAGACAGGAATGGGAGCATCGACTGTAGTGAAGAGCACAGTTTACCCAAGGTACATGATGTCAGTACGAAGTACACAAGACAAAAGGGTGTGTTTGACTAAGGATATGTAATAGCTAAGGCTTTGTGTCCACTTGGCTGGACCGGAATTCTCAGTGAAGGCCCAGTAATCCTTCATGATCCGTGCTCCTCAAGTCTGGCCTGCTGCCAATAAGAAAGGCTACTGTGGAAAAGCACGTTTTCTTTTTGCTGAGTTCGGATCCTACACATAGATTTTTGACTTCTAGTTCTTTGGACTTGTGCCAGTGGCCGGGTGGATTGCCTGCTAATCCTGCAAGTCTTCAGCACTCTGCCATCTTATTTGATTACCTTGGATTCATTCACTTCTGCAGCCCAAAGCCTGCTGCCTTCCTGCTGATGTTGAATTAATTGAGCCCTGCAGCTACATGAGTCAGGAGAAGCCTCAAGTTTAACATCTGACCCCTGGACTTATAACTTGCCTATCTCTACACCTGGTGAGCCATTTCCTTGATATAAACCTGTGTGTGTTTATATGCACATATATATAAATATTTTATATGCACATATTTATATGTGTAGATATAAGCACACATATACATGCATATAAACACACACACACACACACACGCTCAGGTACATGTGCTTGACTGGTTTTGTTTCTCTAAGAGAAACAATGGGAGAGAAGTGAGGTGCAGAACTCACTTCTAAGTGAGCCTAAGACAATGGGAGAGAAGTGAGGTGCAGAACTCAGCTTCCTCCCCGCCCCCACTATCATGACACGAATTCGACCTTGCAAGTCTGGCTAGACCAGAGGATGTACACTGGTACAGATAGGAACTGGAAACACAAGGAATCCAGGGCAGGTGATCCCTTCAGGACCAGTGGTGTGAGTGGCGATATACTGGGAGGGTAGAGGGAGAGTGGGTAGGAAATGGGGAACTGATTACAAGGAACTATCTGTGACCTCCTCCCTGGGGGACGGACAATAGAAAAGTGGGTGAAGGGAGACATCGGACAGGGCAAGATATGACAAAATAATAATTTATAAATTATCAAGGGCTCATGAAGGAGGGGCGAGCGGGGAGGGAGGGGAAAAGTGAGGACCTAATGGAGGGGGTGTTAAGTGGAGAGGAAATGTTTTGAGAATGATGAGGGCAATGAATGTACAAATGCGCTTTACACAATTGATATATGTGTGGATTGTGATAAGAGTTTTATGAGCCCCTAATAAAACGATTAAAAAAACCCAAAAAACTCAGCATCTTCAAAAGTCTGCGCGGGCTGGACCAGTTGGGACTAAAGGACTCCCTGAGATTACTGCCCTGAGATAGTCTTGAAACTAAAAATATCCTGAGGTTAGCTTTTAGTCAAATAACAGATGGATGCCTAAAATAATGACTTGGCACCCATGAGTACTGTACATACATAAATTTTAAAATCACTTTAATGGGGGGGGGCTCTTACAAATTATGACAATCCATCATTCAATGGGATTAACCACCCTTGTATATATGTTGCCATCCACATTTCCAAAACATTTTCTTTCTACTTGAGCCTTTGGTATCAGCTCCTCTTTTTTCCCTCGTTCCCCCAACTGTACATATTTTAAAAATCGTCTATGGGAACCCTTAGGGTCAACAGGACTCTCCAGCAAGATGAGAGGGTAAGGAGCAGGGGAAGCAGAGTTCTTGAAACGAATGGAACATCCAAGATGGGATTAACGAGAGAGCCGGCCTATTGTGAACAGGTAAGCAATGTCAGTGAGCAATCTGGGTAGTGATCATGGAATGGGAACCTAATTTGCTGTGAAAGCTTTTACCCAGAACCCAAGTAAATAATAATAATAACAGAAAACAATCCAGGCGAGTGCCTAGCACTAGTAGGAGCTCAGAGGAAAAAAAGGTTTAAAACTATCTCTGCCCCCGAGAGGTTTACAATCCATTTAGTCCGCAAAATCATCAGTCGTCAACTGGTTAAACTTTAGCTCTGCAGTTTACGACTTTGAGGTTAAAACGTCTTTGATAATTATCATTTACAACCAAAAAAATATATATCAGTAGCTGCTGAGTGTATGCACCACTTTAGCTCTTACTGAGCAAGGCTGTTTAGATCCATGATCTGAATTCTTCTTTTTTTAAATCATTGTATTGGGGGCTCTTACAGGTCTTATCACAATTCATACATTTATCCATTGTATCAAGCACATTTGTATATATGTTGCCATCATCTTTTTCACAACCTTTTCTCTCACCTTGAGCCCTCGGTATCACCTCATTTTTTCCCTCCCTCCTGAACCCTTGATAATTTATTATTATTTTTTTCATGTCTTACAACGACCGCTGTCTCTCTTCATCCACTTTTCTGTTTTCCATCTCCCCTGGGAGAGGGTTATATGTCAATCACTGTGATCAGTCGTTCCCTTTTAACCCCCCTCCCTGTGCCTTTCCCTTCCCTTCCTGGTGTCGCTACTCTTGTTATTGGTCCTGAGGGGTTTACCATGATCTGAAGTCTTATGACCAACTTTGGTATTTCTATTTCACAGTGAAAGCAATAAGGATCAAAGAGGGTAGTTAATTTACCCAAAGCCATAAGGCTAGGAAGCAGCAGAACCAGTGTTCAAAAACATGTTTATCTTGTTCTAAAGTCTGTAGATCAATCCAAGGAAGAGAGATGAGGTTTCTGTGTCTGTAAAGATTTGCAGCCTCATTGTAAAGTTAGAATGGACTTGGTGGCAGTGGGTTTGTTTTTTGCTCTAATTCTGGAGGATGCGCTTCAAGTCTAATTTGAAGTAGCTTAGCGGGGGAAAAAAATAATTATTTACTGAGTATCATAACTAAACTTCATGAAGGGTAGAGATGCAACTTGCTTTAGAGACAATGGAAAGTCATTAGGGCATTCACTGTTATTTATTTATTTTTTCACTGTTATTTTTGCTGAGATTTCTTTTGCAGGCCAGATGCCGCAGATTTTTATACTTAACAAGAAAGCTTCTGCCTAATATTGTGTAGCTTCCTCACTGATGACAAACAAAATTCCCTCCTGCCAACTTGACAATTCTCAGAAGACTGACCATCTTGAGTCAACGATCCACTCTGGTAGCAGGCACAGTACTGTTACCAGTAGTCCTTTTAGAACCACAAGGCTGGAGTTGGTAGGGGGACAATTCTCCCCAGAAAAAAGGCAGGCTACAGAGCAGATCAAGGAAAGGTGTTCATGTACTTAGAGATTAACTTTCTTCAAAAGGAAAGTAGCAGGTGTAATCTTAAGGAGCCCACGCTAGATCTCTGCCAAAGTTGCCAGCCCAGATGCACAATGCCTTAGGATTTGTGTATTAGAAAGTGGCATTTGCCTGCCCCTCCCCCGAGAAGAATTTATTTCAAAGGATGGCACTGAATCTGCAGCTTCGGGAGAAGGATATATCTAACAGGGAGGGTAAAGGGAGAGTGGGTAAGAAAGAGGGAACCGATTACAAGGAACT
>NW_022103906.1:78861999-78880210 GCF_000313985.2 Echinops telfairi | reverse complement strand
TGTTATATTATCTGTAAGAGCTCCCGATAAAATGATTGAAAAGAAAAGAAAGTGGCATTTGTTTCTCTTAACCCTTTCCCATCAAAATTTAGTACTCTACTGAACTATCAATAGACCGCAAATACATGATCTGGGAAGAAAACCAGCATATTTCTTATTCCATAGTGATGAAGAAAGAATATGAGATTTACATTGAGATCAACGCTGGCGCTCTGTACCTTTAGTGAAATACTAAGGAAGGGAGGTTCAAAAATTCTTTTCAGCTCTATGATTCTATTACTCTCTTGAAAAGCACAAGTATATCAAGTGGAGATCACTTTCATCCTTCCTGAGTAGTGTGATGTTTTGTACTCTATTTAATTCCATATAACAGATCAATTAGCTCCTGTCTCCCAGTAGGTTCTATGAATATCTGTCTAAGCTAGAAGCTCAACAAACAAAACCACCTCTTGGAAAAAATCACTGGTTTAAAGAAGAAGAAGAAAAAAAACAGTACGAAGCTGTAAATGTAGCACCACTATCACATTGCCTATTTAAAATTAGTCCTAGGAAATTACATCTTACTTCATTGGCCATTTACAATTAGTTGACCAACAAATTAAAGAAAAACTTTTTTTCAAAACCAGTAACTAACCTAAACATGTGTTCAGTATTTTGCTAATAAACAAATGAATAACACACCCCCCATAAATAGACACATATATCTCAATGTATATTTCGAGCATTACATCAAAGCCACTTACAATATAAGATTAAAAACACTACCTGGCAAGAAAAAGACCCACAGACACATCCTTACACCGCGCTCCCATCCTGGACTCGATCTGGAAACACTCACAGCAGACAGACAGCTGCCTCTCTCTCTAGCTGCAGGACGGGACAGAGTTATGAACTGAAGGAATCATTAGAAAATCAATGATATAATTACTCGGCTTCATGTCATTATACCGACAGCAGGCAACACGATAATGCATGTTAACGTATTATATTTAATACCATTATGTGGAAATGCAATTAATCAATAGAAATAAACTGTTTTAATGAAAAAGCCTTGCTACCACCCTTTCCCCCTCCTTGCTCATTAGAGATGTACAGAGAGAGTTAAACAGCTTTCCATAAACTTTCCCTCCTTTATTTCCAGAGTTTACGAGAAAAGATGGCCGCGCTTTCAGTGCTTCAACAAGCTCTACTAATGAAGGTGGCGATGACATGTCTGCGATGACATGTCTGCCGCAGCGGCCCTTCCTGACCTGTTTCAAGCTGTTCCCGAATTTCTGTTTTCCTTAAACACGCACGTACATTGCTCTAGAAGACAGCTGTCTCTCGTGTATTTTTACAGCTAACTGGAGAGGAATCGATACATTGGGCCACCCACTTTATAGGAACTCACGGGAAGTTCCAGGGGCTCCAGCGCCCTGGCTCTCATCCACACTCCTGGCAAACCCAGCGTCTTCAAGAACAAGGCCATAAAGCAGGGAGAAGCTATCAAACCTTGACGCAGTGTGGCAAACGCCGCTTCCTTCTCTGTGGTCTGGCATCTAATGCACTACACAGCTGGTGTCTCTAAGGAAAACAGAACAATCACATGACGAGGAAGCTTCTCTACAAGGTAGCTGACTCCACAGAGCCTTCTGGAAAGAGCAGGTACAGGAGGACGAGGCACAAGATGGCAAGCTCACCGTCCACTCCACCAGCGAGTCCACAGAGCAGTCAAGTGCAGGAGGCAGAAGCAGCAGAGAGCGTCACTACCACTCCACCAAAGCTCAAGAATGACACACACCTGCTGCAGGGCTGCCCCAGTGAAGCAGTCATCAATTCCGCTCGGGTGGGGACTTTAAGGAGCATTGGCTCATCCCCGCCTCTCCGAGGGCCTTTCTGCAGCGCTCACACCGCCAGCTGCTGCTAAGTGCTACAGGCTTTTTAGAAGGAAAGCAGCCTGTAGTGCTGGGTCTGCTGGAGAATCCAGTCAGGTAGTTTCTGGAAGGGAGGGAGAACTAGTAACGTTTGTTTTGTTGAAGAAGAGTTAATGGGAACGCAAGCAGGGGGGAAAAGCAGGGGGAGGGGGGCGCGCGCCATGTTGTCTACCTACCCCTTTGATACAAAGAGCTCCTTAATTCATAGAGACAGTTCAGCTGAGGGCAGCGGACTCAAAATACAGTGCAAGCTGCTGACAGGTTTTCAGGGGCAGCGTTTACAGGACAAGAATGTCCCTGACACTCAAGAGTCATTCTGTGGCCTCTTCTTCATTCTCTATCAGAGCTCTTTAAATCTCTGTTCCACGTTTCCATCCTCACCTCCATCATCACATTTCAGCCCTCACTTGGCTCTGGTGGCTTAAATATTGTACCTTTTTTGGTTAGTTTGCTGGTGTCTGGAGAAACTTTCTACCCGCTTTCCCACAGCTGTAATTGCCTCCCAAAGCACAGGCCTCTTCCAGAAGCACCAAGTCTCGACTCGGCTCCCAAGTTGGGGACAGTCACTGCCCAGGCACTATGGCCACAACCTCGCAGTCCACCTGCCTGCTCCCTACTCACACTTCCTAAAGGTTTGGGGCAAACATGCTATTCTGTTCACCACAGTGCCGGGACGTTCCTCCACACGAAACCAAACAGAACCGTAGAAGGCTTACTTACCCAGATTTACACTGACATAGGGAAAGTTGGTGAAACCCCAAGTGTCTGGGAAATCATCCTATCATTTGCTTAGAGAAATAGAGTTAAAGAAATCAGATAGCGAGCTAGTCAGAAGGAACACATTACCATCAATAAGAAAATGTACCAGGCTTACTGGGTTGATGGAGACTGGTGGATCCTGGGACACAACTGCTGTCCTTAAACACTCTTCAGCCTAGCCTGAACTCTACCTTATGGCTGGCTCCCAGGCCAAGAGCAGACAGGCTAACCAAGTGAACAACCATACCAGGGAGGTAGAACTCCTTAGAACAATCTACCATACCGTTTCCAAAAGGCAGCATTTGTCCAGGGATAAAAGCTCAGAAGACAAGAAGAGATCGGTAAGAAGGATGAATAGAAACCGGAAACAGAGGGAGAAGGTATCCCTCTGTGTAGGGATTACAATCCATCCCCTGAATCTGTATTAGAGCCTCTTCAATTCTGATCCCCTGGTTTGCAAAAAGGCTATGGATGGCAGGGACAGTCCAAAGTCTACTCGCAGAGTCCCCACAAAAATTAAGCCTCCATTAAATTCCTGCTGGTCATTAACACAGTCATATGTGTTGTCCTATCTGTCTTGCCCTGACTACCTTGGTCAGAAGAGACCAATTGTGCTAGTTAAGGCTTATTGTGCCAACCTGGCCCATAAACACATGTGGGATTAATTGAAGGGTGGAGAGATATATGGCTCGGTGAGCGAGCCTCGCCTTTCTTGTTCTCTAGTCTCTTGTCCTCTGAGGGTCAGACCAGTGTGCTGCTGCCTTAGCTAGTTCTCTGCCTCAGCTGGCAAGGCTCACTTCCTGCGAGACATCCCTGAGAAGTCACATGCACCTACTCTGATGCCGCCCTGGGTGCTAGAGAAGCCACGCGGAGACCCCTGCCAGAGCTGAGATCTTACATGCTCATTGACTTGGCTTTCCTCTTGCATTCGTGTGTTTTGCCAGTTTGAGGAGGACTTTGTAGATCAGTGTCGGACATATGGGCTAACATCGGACTTAATGTGCACTTACCTGTTACATAAAACTCTCTTGTTTTATATGGATTTATTTCCCTAGTCTACCCAGACTAACACACCAATCTTTTTAAAAAAAATCATTTTATTGGGGGTTCGTACAACTCTTATCACAATCCATCCATCCATCCATTGTAACACACTAATTTTATAATCCCTTCCATCTAATTTAATGTACCGGGGTCAATCGTGGTCTTGCTTATAATTGGGCTGTGCTGGTCAAGCTTTTGTGACAGTGTCCTTTGCCCTCCCATACCCCTTTTAAAGCTCTGTATCTCAATAAACCCTTGGACGCCTCTTAACCTCATGCTAATGGCCTCCCTCATTGGGATGATGTGTCCGTGTCTCTGTTTCTTTTAAGACTTAACAAATGTTCTCCTTAAATTATATTTGAGGTCGGGGTCTCTTTCTTTGTATTCCAGAACAAATTAAAATGGTTATGAACTGCTGAGTGAAAAACCAATGTGCTATACACACCCATGTTCATGACGGCCCTGCTCACTACTCTAAAAAGGCGGCAGCTACCTAACTGCCCCGTCATGGAGGGGAGGAGCGCATGAACAAACCATGATACATACACACAGTGGAATGCTGTGCTGTGGTAAGAATAACCACGAATCCATGAAACACCTCACAACAGAATGCATCCGGAAGATATTATGTTGAATGAAATTAGCATATCAGAAGAAGACAAATACTCTAGGAGACCACAATTGTAAACATGTCAGTGAAGGTTTTCAACACTAAAAGTAAACATTCTTTGTTGGTGAGCAGGGATGGGAGGAAAAGGGATGGTATGTCACTAACAAGAGGGTAGACAAATATGAACGAGGATGAAGGCAATATAGAGGAAGAGGAAGGGAGACCAAAAAATTTTTTTTAAATGATGGAGGCAGGGAAAGATACTGGGCAAAGGGCAAGAGTTAAAGACAACAGAGATGAATACTGTTACACATGCCATTCTGCAGTTACAGGGTCCACAGCCTGGAAAGAAAAGCAGATGGGTATGGGAAGGAGATGAGGTAAGGAAAATCCCACTGAGGGATTTTAACAGTCGGAAAAGAAGCCTGTTCATTGCCTCATCTCACACACGTCCTCATTCCCTGAGTGCACTCATCCACCACCCCCTTCCTCCTCTACTAAGGATCAGGTCTGCATTACAATCCCTGCCTATTCCCTTCTGTAACCCTGAGCACTTCCTGGTACAGAGTATAAAAGGTATGCTCACCTGCCATTCAGGGCCCAGATTCTTCCAGAACACTAGTTCCTCTGGGTCGCCTGCTAATAAGTAATTCCTCTTTCAAGTTCTCAAGAGTGCCACCCAGTCATTCCCGAGTCATGACTTTGCTGTTGCAATGAGAGGACACCCACAAATCTATACAGGTTTGACAATGGATCTTTGTACACAGGTATTGACTTTGCTGAAAACACGTTCCTGAGTGTGGTGGGGCAGAAATGATGGGCAAAGGTATGAAAACTTTAGCCAGACGTACCCAAACATGGAAGGAAAGAAGCACTGGGTCCGGGGGCTCGGGACCACGATCTTGGAGAATACGAAGGTGAGTAGCATCACATTGAGACAATGTTCTACAGGCTACTTTCATGAGCAGCCAGTGGATCTTAAATGCTCCAGTGACCATCTCAAGGGCAACTATCGCTCCCTCCCGATCTGGGGGAAACGCACCATGAGAAGGGAGGACACATGGGAACAATTTGTTCCACGGACTAATAAGCCACACGAATGTCGGTCTCTGTGGCCTTGAGACCACAGGAACAATACTGCCCACAGGAAGCACAATGGAAAGTCCTGAACAGAGTGGGAGAGAAATGTGAAACAAAACTCACAATCATAAAAAAGACCAGACTGACTGGTCAGGCAGAGACTGGCGGCACCCTCTAAGACTGTGGCCCTCTATGGATCAGAGTTCCAGAAAGACGCTGAAGGCAACAGTACCTGCAGAGACAGCTAATGGCTGAGACTCATTCGGCACTGATGAAAGCCCTCAACCTTTGAGAGTGACTCTCAGAGAATTAAACTTTGGGAGGAAACAAAGTGTGTATGAATTGTTGCATGTAAAACTGGCAATCTGTTCTGTAGTTGTCCAATTCACAATAAAACAGAAAAAACATGAAAATGATTTGTTCTGTAAACTTTCACCCAAATCATAAGAAAAAAAACTAAAAAAAAAAAAAGTGAAAAGACAAACTACATGTTTAAGAGGGGAAAAAACGGATAAAATGAATGAATGTGCTCGCAGAAAATGAGAGTTATCTGTATCAGAAACATGATGAAAACCTACATCACAGAATGGTCATGTCTTTCCAGGTGATGGAGTCCATGAAGGACGAACGTGAGCAGGAGGGAGAATAGCACAGAATGTGATGGGCAGCGCAGACAATCGTGGGTAATGTGAATTTCAGGGAAAGAAAAAGAATTCCGAATACCGGAGGTTAAAATACCCTAATGTTATAATAAAAACACATCTGGAGAAAAAAGCGAAGCGGAGAGTGGCAATAACTCAAGATTGAGATGGCTGGGCTCTTGTTTCAATTCAGACACCGAGTACATGATGGGAACTCTATGACTCTGAGGAGCCCGTCCTGGAGAATGACATCATGCTTAGAAGACCAGAGGAAGATCCTTAACAGGATGGATTGACATGGAGGCGGCAACACCAAGTTCAAACACAGTAACAGGAGCGAGGATGGCAGAGAACAGTGTTCTGTGGTGTACATACAGCATTGCTAGGAGTCGGCGCTGAATCCACAGGACCTCACAATGACAGCAATGTGACTTTGGAGACCCGCAGCCCTTGACACCTCCGCTCTCGGGCCTGTGAAATGAGAGGGCCGCTGCTAGAGCAATGGCTTTCTGATCCTGCCCGCAGATTGGAATGCCTACAAGATGATGCTTCAGTGGCTATGGTGGGGAGAGATGGGACATGCGGACATGCATCCCAACTTCCAGTTCAGGAAGAGCAGGACCACTTCTATTTTATAGGTAGTATTGCACACAAGATTTTACATCAAGGAAATGACCCACTGCTTTTAACAAAAATTTGAAAAATGCCTTTCCCGACTACACAATTCCCTGCTGTGTTCTTTCCAGGTATCTCATTGTTTCTTAGGACTCATTACGGTGCAAAAGTACCCATGATCAGTGTTTACTTTGGCTGATTTCACTCAGGAGGTTGTATGCTGTATGAGTGCATGGACCCTAAGACTGTGCTCCACCTTCGTGTTCACTCTCTTCATACTGAGTCTAAGGGCCGCTAAGAGTGGGAATCGGCTTGATGGCAGTGAGTGGGGACCAACCACGAGTGGATGCCCTCCCCAAATGAGTGCTGGAGCTCCACAAACATATGCTCAATAGTGAATAAATCCCTTTCAAATCTGAACTTTTGTACGTCCACCTTCCCTTTTCATTTACTTCCTCTAACGTATCTGTAGCAATCTATAGGTGCCAATTGGCTAAAAGGGAGCAGCGCTCATCTGAACGGAATTGCAAATGGAAATGGCATCCAAGCAGGGAATCCAAAGGTGGCTGGCTATCAGACAGGCCGTGTGGGATGGCCTGTCTTGAGTGAAAGGCATAATGATGACTAAATGATGTGCCCGGGAGCATCCCTGGACACGCGAAAGCAGCAGCGAGACTCGTATGTACTAAATCCATCAAGCCAACTACGCCTGTTAAATCAGTCTTGGCATTTAATTTCTGGGCCGAAAGAATTTAAAAGCCCGAATACATTAGGGAGTTTGCCAGGGGGAAAAAGAACCACAAACCATTTCATTAAAATGTGTATCAAAGTCCCTGCTGAAAAGGCCAGGCAGAGACCTTTGGAGACAGTGCTATGACAGTGAATTATAAATCAGCTACAGATGCCGTTGAGGGACTGCAGGCTCAAGGTGGTGATGGAGCACATGCTAAAAGCTCACTCTCCTGCCCCAAAGTAAAAGGATGTAAAGATATAAAAGTACATGAATTCGTGCCTAGCTAGAGTCAAATTTTTTTGAAAGGCAACTCTTCAAGCCTTAAAAAAAAAGAAGAAGAAGAAGCCACCCCAAAATGAAGCAAGTGAGAAGCCATAGCGCTGAGCAAGGGCTGCTGCTCAGCTGTCAGAAGCTGTGCACGGACTTCAAGATCCCGTGAGGAGGCAGGAAGAAGTTACCCGCCAGGGAGCAGAGAAAGCAGAGCGACAGGTTTCAGCGAGAGAACATCCAATATCCTGAAGCACCTAAAGGGCAGATGAACCGCCTGAAGAGACTGTGAAAAAGAACCAGGTAGAGAGTTGACAAATGAAAAACACTGAGATTAACAGAAACAGCACAGAAGAGCCTTCGCAGGTGCGCTGTTTATAAAATGAGACAGCGAAGATGAAAGATCAATGGGACAGTAGAAGAAATGTTACAGAATGAGAGTTCAGCCCCAGAAGTTTTAAACTCTATGGATCAGAGTTCCAGAAAGATGCTGAAGGCAACAGTACCTGCAGAGACAGCTAATGGCTGAGACTCATTCGGCACTGATGAAAGCCCTCAACCTTTGAGAGTAACTCTCAGAGAATTAAACTTTAACTAAGACGTCCGGACAAAATGCTTATACCTAGATGGATTACAGGAAAATTCCAGATTATCAATACAGCCGAGGAAGTCCCCAGAGTTGCCCAGCAGTGTGAACTTCTGGGAAGGCGAGGAGAATCAGACTCATCCGCAAAATCAGTTACCAAAAAGCCGAGGCGCAGTGGTGTCCCCGTGAAGGGGGAAGAAACTTTTGGCTGGATTTGAAACCCGGACCAATTACCATATATAAATCAAGATTTAGAGCGCACAACAACGTTAGCTAAGAAAAAGAAATAAAAGGTACCCCAATTACAAAGAAGCAAACCTTTGTGAAGATGACATGGTTTTAGATACAGAGAACTCTAAAAACCCACCCAAAACCATGAGAGTTAATACATCAGTTCAGCAAAGCAGCCGAAAACACGATCAATACACAAAAACCAGACTAACACAAATGGAACCATCTAAATCAGCAGTTCTCAGCCTATGGGTCGCGAACCCTTTGGGGGTCAAACAACCCTTTCACAGGGGTCGCCCGATTCATAACAGTAGCAAAATGACGGTTATGAAGTAGCAATGAAAATAATGTTATGGTTTTGGGGGTGGGTGGGTCACCACCACACGAGGAACTGTATTAAAGGGTCAAGGCATTAGGAAGGTTAAGAACACTGGTCTAAATGGATGGAAAGACACCCACATTGATGAACCGGGAGCTGTGAATACGGTTATGATGTCCATAGTATCCAATGTGATCTACAGATTCATCATGGTCCCTGTCAAGAGGCCAACAGGCAATGACCCTTAATGTACGTGAAGTTCCCAAGACCCTTGAATAGCCAAAATGATCTCAAAAACGGAAAACCAAGCAGGAGGACTCACCGTCCCACTTGTTAAAGCATAGGAAAGCTCATTCGCTCCCCACTGCCTTGAGGTCAATTTTCACTCACAGTGACCCTATAGGACAGGGCAAAACTGTCCCCCCAGCCCCGTGGGTTTCTGAGATGGCATCTCTTCACAAAGTAGAAAGTCTCATCTTTCACCTTCAGAGCAGGTGGTGGTTTCGAACCACTGACCTTGCAGTTAGCAGCCCAATGTGTAAACCACTACGTGGGCAGGCCTCCTAGAGGTACCATGGGCTCAGCATTTTCATCCCTACATATCTATCTCATAATAACATGTGCCTATTATGAGTGTTTTGAGAAAACACCCCAGAAAGCTTCCCCAGAGTTCTTCACCATGACAACACTCCTGTTCTTCCTCTCATCCTGTAAGGGCCATTTGGCCAGAGTTTCAAGAGGAAGTCACTAGACATTTACTCGACAGTCTTGATTTGCCTCCTTCCGACTTCTTTTTGTTTCCTAATCTTAAAAAAAAAACAACAAAAAACACCTTTAAAGACCATCCATTTATCTCTAGTTAATAATGTGAAAAACAAAACAAACTGCATTGAAAACGTTTCTAAGCCTCAATCCTGGGTCAGAAATGACCAACAGATCCTGAGGCCTTTCTAGGGAAGCTCTCTAAACGGGTGGCCCACTCCCTACCAAGCTCCACTTCACAGGCAACCCCCTTCGTGTAGGTAAGGAGAGCTGACTTCGTCACTCTTACTGCCTTTCCACTACGGGCTTCACTGCCACGCATTCTCCTCGCCCTCACATAAAGGTGGGAGGAATCAACACCAATCCATGTGGTCCCAGGAAGTGGAAGCATGCTGATCCACACAGCCGAATATGACCTCAGGAATGTGTTAGACCAGCTCTGGTGAAGCTGACGCCGAGTAAGTGTTGCCAGGCTAACTGCAAAGCGGGTAGCTTCTCCTTTGGAGAAAGACGAGGCGTTCTGCTCTTGGAAAGACTAACAGCCGTGGAAACTCTGTACAAGGTCACTATGTGTCAAAATGGGCTTCATTGCACTGGGTGGGTTTGGGTAATACTGTTCCCATTTTTAAGATAATAAACTTTTGGATCCATTGATACTTTTTTCTTTTTAAAATCATTTTGTTGGGGGCTCGTACAACTCAGCACAATCTATACATACATCCATGGTATCAAGCACATTTGTACATTTGTTGCCCATTGATACTTTTTTTCATTGGTAACTTGCTACGGTGAACCTACATCAAGACTTGTACTGCATTCAGTTAGAACCCTAAGCAAAAACTCCCACCGCTGTCCAGTTGATTCTGACTCACAGACACCGCAGGACAGAGCGGAACTGCTCCATATGGTTTACAAGGACATAAATCTTTCTGGAAGCAGACTGCCTCTCCTCTTTTAAAATCCCATGGAACAGCCAGTGGGTTCAAATACCAACTTTGGGCTTAGGAGCCTGCTGCCTTAACCACAGCACCACCAGGGCTCCTGTTTCAGAACATAAAGGTTTATATACTCAAGTCAGGTTCCGGAGCTCCTGATCGGGATAGGTACTTTTTTATTTGGGGTTGCTTCCCCCACTTTAAAAAACAAACAGCGTAGAAAGCTTGCTACTACTTTTGCATTTGCTGCTGTCACCTCTCTTTCCTCTTCCTGCCACTGCGGCCGACAGCATTCACAAATCACCAACACTTAGAGATACAGCTTCCTTCACCATTCCATCTCATGACTCTTTACACCCATCTTCGAGATCAGTGTCCTCGTCATCACTGAAGGGTCTCTGAGTCATCACGCGGGTCTTCTGAGCACAGCATCATTTCCATCCAAACGGTTTGAAACAATGATTCTCTCTCTGATACTCTTAATGGAAAACTTACCCCAACCCTTCCCCGGTAACATTAGGCCAGATGGCCTTCAAATCTACAATCACTTAACGCATTTTTTAAAAACACCATGTTGTGCTGTAGGTGAAAGTTTACATAGCAAATTCGTTTTCCAATCAATAGTTCAGACATAGATTGCCCTGGGCAATGTGTCGGCCCTCCCCAGCCAGCTTCTCCCCGGTTCTCTACTTTCATTCATCTGGCTTTCTGGCCTCTCACTTGGGGGCTTGGGACAAGTGTTGCCCTACTGGCACTGCACAGTTGTCTGTTGGAAGGAGGACCTTCCTCAAAGGAGCGGATCTCTCCTTCACAGGCTCATTCTTTGACCCTCCAGGAGTGGCTTCAGGTTCAAGGTGGTCACCTGTCCTGGGAGCTCTTCCCATCTTTCACAGTAGGAAGGAAGGTTGAATTATATAGTGTCGACTACTAGATATGACTTTGTAGGAAGTTTAACTTTGCAGCTTTTAATTTTCCCAAAAGGGAAAGAAGTTTCTTCAGTGTTATTTCTTTGCTTGTTTGGTTCTGGAAAGTGGTGGTCAGTTGTAGGATATATTGTGTTGACACTGACTTTTCAACACTTGATACGTTTAACTTGTGTAATAGAAAAAGCAACAATAAAAGGCCTGATTAAAGAGTTAAAAAAAAAAAAAAGGAATGTCCTTTTACATGTTCAGCCCATGCTGACCTTCTATGGTGCTCCTATCTGAGTGGTTGGAGATGGTGGTGGGCACCATCCGAGTTCTGGTCTCAGCTTAGAGGAGGCTGTGGGTTCAGGTGGGTTTTTAAGGACTCAAAAGACTATGTGCTTCCTTGAGTCTTTGCTTTTCTTCATTCTCTGTTGCTTGAGGTGGAAAGAGACCAACAGTTGCTTCGTAGATGGCTGCTTGTAAGATTTTAGGGCTCACCAGACTAGGATGTAATAGAACAAGATCTTTAAAAACTATGTTTTTCATAAACTTTCCTCTAGTTCTTTTTTTTTTTTTTTTAACGTCTTCATTCTTTTGCTATGGTCTCTTTTTGACCAAGATTTTTCTTTTTAATTGTTTTATTAGGGGCTCATATGACTCTTATCACAATCCATTCATGCATCAATTATGTAAAGCACATTTGTACATTCATTGCCCTCGTCATTCTCAAAACATTTGCTCTCCACTTAAGCCCCCAGCATCAGGTCCTCATTTTTCCCCTCCTCCCTCCCCCCTCCCTCATGAGCCCTTGATAATTTATAAATTGTTTATTTTGTCATATCCTGCTCTGCCCGACGTGTGCCTTCACCCACTTTTCTGTTGCCCATCCCCCAGGGAGGAGATCACATATAGATCCTTGTAATTGATTCCCTCTTTCCAACCCATTCTCCCTCTACCCTCCCAGTATCACCACTTCCTCCAGTTCTTTAATGCTTCCTCTCCCTCCACTATCATGATCCTAATTCTAGCTTACAAATCCAGCTAGACCAGAGGATGTACACCGGTACAGATACGAACTGGAAACACAGGGAATCCAGGACAGGTGAATCCCTCAGGACCAATAATGAGAGTAGTGATACCAGGAGGGTAAGGGGAAGGTGGGGTAGAAAGGGGGAACCAATCACAAGGATCTACATATAACCCACTCCCTGGAGGATGGACAACAGAAAAAGGGGTGAAGGGAGACGTTGGACAGTGTATAATTTATAAATTATCAAGGGTTCATGAGGGGGGATAGCAGGGAGGGAGGGGGAAAATGAGGAGCTGATACCAAGGACTCAAGTAGATAGAAAATGTTTTGAGAATGAAAATGTCAACAAATGTACAAATGTGCTTGACACAATGTGATAAGAGTTTTACAAGTGCCCAATAAAATGATTTTTAAAAGGAAAAAAAGAACTATGTTTTTGCCAATTGACCCAGATATGCCCCCAAACTAGGGTTCTTAGCCTTCATGTTTAATAGTCCAGTCCTGATATCTATGTCGTTTCTTAGTGCTCCACATGTGCACATATATGTGTGTGTGCATATATGTGTGTGTATGTGTACGTGTAATATTTCTTAATATGTATGTAGAAACAGCCACCACTACCTGGGTCTACTTCCATGGCCTCCCTCCCCTGTTTAGCATACATGTTTTACCTATGGATTGCCTCACAAATTACTGTTATTATTGCGGTGGCAAAACTATACACGGGATAGCATTCCCTGCTGGCTGCCCTTTATTCTTATGTACCTCTAAGCACCCGCCTTGGCCTTGGCCACACTGTGTTGACTTCACTTACTGAGAATTACCTTTTCTTCACCAGAATTAGCACAAACATTACTTAATGCCTTTTTAATTTTTTACCATTAAACAGTATTTTTGAACACACAAGTAGTACAATTGAACTAATTGGGATATGGTGAGCTCTGCACTGAACAATCTGGGAATCTTTTTTAGCACAAAGGGATATTTAGAAAAAATGTTCAGGTACTTGGCTGTAAAGGAAATCATAACATCAAAAAATCAGTATCATACAGAATATGATCTGTCTTAGTTCTTAAATACTGCTATAACAGAATTATAACCCAGGGGGACCTCTATTGAATAAAGACATTTATTTTTTCACATTAAAGCCTACTGTCACTGAATGGATTCTGATGCTGGCGACCCCAGACCAATTTTCTGAGACTGGGAACTCTTGCGGTAACAGCAGCCTTACCTTTCTCCTATGGAGCAGCTGATGGGTTTGAACTGCTGATCGTGCAGCTCCAGCCCAACACCTAGCCCAGAGCACAGCACCTTGAGGGCTCACAGGCGGGAGGAGAGAAGTCCAAACCCAGGGCACTGGCTGTACAGGAAGGTGTTCAGCTCTGTCAGCCCTGGGGAAGTCTGCCTTCTCAGCTCCGGTCCGCGGTTACGGTGATCTTCATGGCATGTGGCTCATCACTTCTCCCAAGCATACTAGCTTGCTTCGCCTAATCTATGATTTTCTATCTCAAATGTGATTGGCTTTAAGACAATCTCATATAATATGGGATCATTAACATGACAAAGAAACCCTACTTACAGCATATTTTGGAAGGAAGGGGTGTGGTGGCACAATTTAATCCAAAACGTTATCTCTGAGTCAAATTCAATAATATAAAAAGCCAAAAAACAACAACAACAATAAAAAACCCTCAAAGCCATTGAGTCAATGCTGACTCACAGCAAACCTATACAGATTTTCCAAGGCTGGAAATCTTTACAGGAGCAGACAGCCTCATCTTTCTCTCATGGAACACGTGATAGGTTTGAAACACTGACATGAGCAGTCAAATGCTTACCCAACAGTGCATTAAAGAATACTAAAAAAAAAAAAAAAAACAGTCTCATGTGTTTGAAATTTTTTAAAGCTTCCTAACTACATATATATAAAAAAAGAATCCTACCCCCAAAATGTAATGAACTGAATAGTCATCTAAAAAAGTAAAAAACTAGTAAGAGGGTTTGATCCATGATTTCTTTTCTCCAGCTAAACGCGATAAATTGGCAATTCCCAGCTATCTCCGGATGTATATAAACTAACTACTTGATAATTCCATTTGGATGTCAAAAAGAACTGCATGTGCAAAAAGGAATCCCCATTCTACATAAACACATTCTACTGATAACAATCCTTCTCTCCAGGTTGTTCAGAACAAAATGACTTCTTTTCTTTCATTCTGCACATCCAATTTGTCCAGCAAATATGGTCTTATCACTTCTCATTACCTCTCCTGGTTTCCACTTAATTTACTACTATCCATTTCTCACTGGATATATAAATATTTTCAAATTCTACCAACTAATCTGCTCATTTCCATCCTGGCTCTCTTTTACACTATTCTCTACAGCAGCCAGAAGGATCACCCTTTTAAAATGAGCATCAGATCACCAAAACCATTTAAATGCCTCATTTCACTTTTATTCACTTAGAATAAAATCCAAATTTGATCAAACATTCTACAAAATAATCCTGACCAAGTAAGGGAAAATGCTGACAGAATTTTAGATTCTCATGGAATCCAGACTTTCTGAAGCTATGGAAGCGGAAGGAATGCCTGAAGCTACTGTCCTGAGACAGTTACCTTCAGAAGAATGCATTTCAGAGGACTGCACGGGGGCTACAGCTTCCGGAGAGGGGCACGTCTAATTAAAGCACACTGGAGAAATGAAAAGGGATGGAGCAAGCGGGGAGGACATCCTGGCCAAACCCTTAGGACGATATTCCTGCTCGGAGAAGACAACACAGAGAGAGGGGTATAGGGCTGGCCCCACCATGAAACACAATGTCCCTCACTAAACCATAGCGCTGAGGGGGACAACACTGGAGATACAGTGCAGGAATTGTGCATAATCTGAACCCGTCACGCTGGGGGGGAAACACTAAAGGCATGCAGTAGAGCAGTAAGGGGAGCAAAGTGATGAAATCCCCAGGGAATACCAAAAATAGACTTTGAAGACAGAGTGTGGCATCCCATCAGACTCAACTGGAAAACGCTCGTAAAGGCCAACAAACAGACCTTGAACTATTTATAGATTTTTCCATTTTTGTCAGTGGAATTCTTTTTTGCTATTGGTTTGTTGTTGTTGTTGTTTGGTTGGTCTTGACTTCCTTTGTTGTTTTGCTTGGCTTGGCTGGTTTTTGCGCTTATTAATGTATCTGCGTGTCTATCTAGATAAGATAGGCGGGATAAATAATTCAGAGATGAAAAGAACAGGACCAATGGTTCCAGGGTGATAAAGGAGAAGGGGAGGTGGGAGAAAGGAATGGGTGGGGGGAAACCAACTCAGGGACAAGGGAATAAGTGAACTAAAATCAATGGAGAGAAGGGCATAGGATGCCTAATGGGGCTTAATCACGGGCAATGTAACAGCAAGGAATTACTAAACCTGAATGAAGGGTGAAATAGTTTACTGTGCCAGCCTGGCTGATAAACACAAGTGGGATTAACTGAAGGGCAGAGAGATAAATGGCTTGGTGAGCCTTGCCTTTCTTGTCTCTCACTCTGTGATCATCAGACCAGTGTGCGGCTGACTTGTTTGTTCTGTGCCTCAATTTAAAGGCTACACTACCTGGGAGGATGCCTAGCCTGTGGACTGTGTCGCTGTAAGTTGAGGTCCCTTTAAGACATCTCTGGAGCTGGGGACTGACAGTTGGTGACCTGCCTTGTGATTGGCTGCTGTGCTGACATAGCCTAGCTCTCTCTACAAATAGAGGAAGATCTGGCATCAGACAGAGACTTGAAGGACTGCTAGCCTCTCAACTTTCTGTCACAGATGTGAGTTGCACTGAGCCATTTGAAGTGCTTTATAATTTTAACTGTTTATTTCTTGTATTATATATTTATCTGTATATGATTTAACAGTTCATTTCTTGTTATATATCTAATCATCTTTATAAATAAATATATTAAATTATAAGCAATTTGGTTTTATCTCTCTAGAGAACCCTGTCTAACACAAAGGCCGAACATGATAGTGGGACAAGAAGAAAGTAAAAGGAAATAGAGGAAAGAATCAGGAGGAAAAAGACATTTATAGAGGTCTAAGTACAGGCATGTACATATGTAAATGTATGTATAACGAGAGGGGAATAGATATGTACTCATATCTATATGGTAAGAATTAATGTTGGGGATGGGCATTGGGCCTAGACTCAAGTACTCCCTCAACACAAGAACACTTTGTTCTAATAATCCGGCATTCTGTGATGCTCACCTTCCCAACATGATCACTGAAGACAAAATGGGTGCATAAGCAAATGTGGTGAAGAAAGCTGATGGTGCCCGGCTATCAAAAGTTACACCATCTGGGATCTTAAAAGCTTGAAGATAAACAAGCAGCCATCTAGCTGAGAAGCAACAAAATCCACATGGAAGAAGCACACCAGCCTGTGTGATCATGAGGTGTCGATGGGATCAGGTATCAGGCATCTAAAACCCAGAAGAAAATCATACCCAATGTGAATGGGGTGGGGTGGGGCATGGAGTGGAGACCCAAAGCCCATCTGTACACAATTGGACATTCCCTCACATAGGAGTCACAGGGAAGAGATGAGTCAGTCAGGGTGCAGTATAGCACCGATAAAACACACAACTTTCCTCTAGTTCTTTGCAGCTTCCTTCCCCCCACTATCATGACCTCAATTCTACCTTACAAATCGGATTATACCAGAACATGCACACTGCTACAGATAAGAGCCCACAACACAGAGAATCCATGATAGATAAACCCCTCAGGGTCAACAATTAGAGTAGAGATACCAAGAGGATTAAGGGATGGCGGGGGAAGAAAGGGGGACTCGATCACAAGTATCAACCTAAAACCCACTCCCAGGGGTACAAACAACGGAAAAGTGGGTGAGGGGTGACGGAGGACGATGTAAGATACGAAAATAATAATCTATAACTTATCAAGGGTTCATGAGGGAGGGCAGGCTGGGGAGGGAGAGGGAAGAAATGGGGAGTTGATAACAGGGGCTCAAGTGGGAAGAGAAGACTTTGAAAATGATGATGGCAGCATATGGGCAAATGTGCTTAACACAATGGATGAATGTATGGATTGTGATAAGAGATGTAAGAGTCCCCAATAAAATATTTAATAATAATAAAAAAAATAGAACTGAAACAAACAAACAAAAAGACTTACACAGAACCCATTTGACCATATTTGCCTGTATTATGCTGTCGTCAGGGGCCTTGGGTTGGCTCGGACCCATGGCAAACGGAACGGAACCATGCCTGGCCCTGTGACATCTTTATAATTGTTCCTCTGCTTGCTTGAGCCCACTGCTGCAGCCACTGCGTCAATCCACCGCCCGTCTACTTTACCTAAACGATACTCTTTTCCAGGGGGGACTGGTCTCTCCTGACAACATGTCCAAAGTACTTGAGACAAAGCTTCTCACCACTCTTGCCTCTAAGGAGCACTCAAATCTTTTTTCCAAGACAGATTTGTTTGTTCGTCTGTCAGTCCACGGTACTTTCAATATTCTTCACCAACATTATAGTTCAAAGGCATCAATTCTTCACCAGTCTTCTTTCTTTATTCGGTGCCCAACTTTCACAGGCATAGGAGGCAATTGAACATACCATGGCTTGGGTCAGGTGAACCTTAGTCCTCAAAGTGACAGCCTTGCTTTTTCAACCCTCTGAAGAGGTCTTGTGCAGATTTACCCAGTTTGTGGGAAAATGGAACTAAATGATTAGTTTAGTTCCCTCCTTCTCTATAGACCTTTTT
>NW_022103906.1:78853954-78860783 GCF_000313985.2 Echinops telfairi | reverse complement strand
AAAAAAAAAAAGAAAAAAAAAATATAGTCTTCTGTCTGGTATCTTTCACAAAGCACAGTGTTATGTATTTGCTATAGCAGGTATCAGTTCTCTGTTGCTCCTTATTGCTGAATTGTTTGCCAATGTTTGGCTAACTCATAATTTATTTACCCATTTTCCTAATGGTGAACATTTGGGCTATTTCCAGTATTTTGCTGCTAGTTCTTATATACGTCTATTTGTGGGCATTTTTCATTTCTATATTTTCATTTCTCGGGGGTAAATAGTTAAAAGTGGAATTTCTAGGTCATGAGGTAGGAGTATGTTTCATTTTATGTAATCAGCCAGACCAATTTTAAAGTGCCAGACCATTTTGCATTCTCATTAGCAACGCATGAGAGCTCCAGATGTCCCAAATCCTGCCAACACTTGGTGTAGCTGATGGGCACGTAGGGGTTATATCTCATTGTCTTGAACATTTTCATTTCCCTAATGACTAATCATCATTTCCTGTGCTTATTGGTCATATGGCTGTTCAAGTTTTTTACCCCCCTTTCAAAAAACAAACCAGGAGAAAACTTACTAGGTTGCTTGTCTCTTTTGTTTTTAATCGAGTTAATAAATTTTTTACAATGCTCTGGAAGACGTGATACCATCTAAGCTTTTTAACATTGTCTCATATAAGTATCGACATTTTTCCCTATAGCCTGTCGCTTACCTGTGTAATGATTTTGCAAAAGATCAACAATTTTAATTAAAATATTATATCTTGAAATAATTTCAGATTTAAAAACCCAATAAAAATAATTCCTTTATATCTTTTATTCACCTTCCCCAAATGCTACCATTTCCTACAACCAGGAAATTAACACCAATAACACCATTAACACATCTATGGTCTTCCATATTATATCAGTTTTCCAGTTTCTGACCTTTAACTGTGCCAGGCTGCAGTCTAGGCTCACACCTTATTCCCCTGCACTCGGGGCCAGTTACTTGGGGTTTGTTTGTATTGGTCTTTTATGACTGGGACTCTTGGAAGAGTGTGAGGTAGCTATTTGGCAGACTGACCCTAAGTGTGGGCTTGTCTAATGTTTAATCGGGACTCAGTTCAGCTTAGGCATTTTGGACAAGATTAGCAAAGAAGTGATTCGCTGTTCTTCTCAGTGCATCCTGTCAAGAGGCACATGATGCGCATCAATGCATGTTAACTCCTAACTCTCCCGACGATAGTAGCGTGATGAGTGTCGTTGCTCAAGCAACTGCTATTCACCTTCAATATATATGTTACAGGTGCTTTTACTAGTGAAGTAAATGTTGATTATTAATTGTTGTGTGTGTGCATGCATGTATGTATGTATGCTTCAAATTAGCACATCTAAATTGTTTATCTTTTAATATGTCTTCTGTGTGGAAGTTAATTGAGAAAACTTGGAATTCGTTTTGAGAGTAAGTTTGTAATGGTTCAGAGGTTCAAGACCACTGCAGGCACAATTCATGTCTCTAAACCCCAAGCTACTCCTTGCTTCTGTGGGTAACAGTAGAATTGATGCACATAGGGCAGGGCAGTGACTGTAAAGATAGACACAATGAGTTTATTCTAAAGTTGGCCCTCTACGTGATACCTGCAATTTTTATTTGTACTTAATTAAAGAACAACTTTTCTAACAAATTACAATAAAAAAATCAGCCATGTAGTTTAGGAGCTACCTAAACCACTTCTGGCAGAGAATTTAGTTTTGCTACAATTCACTTATTAGTACCTGAAAAAATGATCTACATAAAATATTATATAAAAGTGGTAACAAAAGGATCCAAGTTCAAATTGTTCTTATGCGTTGTCCGGTACCTTCTAACTTAGAGTAAGCCGATAAGGCAGAGTGGAACTACCCCATAGGAGTTTCAAGTCAGGGATCTTTAGGGGAATAGACGGTTGGGTCTTTTCTCCTGAGGAGCAACTGGTAGGTTCAAGCCATCAACCTTTCAGCAATGGATCAGAGCTTAAATTCTGAGCACCCCATTTGCAGAAGGCTATGGATGGCAGTGGCTACCCAAAAATCCATTTGAAGAGAGGCCCCCGGAGAATTAAGTCTCCACTGAATTCCTTCCGATCATTAACAAAAGGCAGGGAAAGTCTTACGCTTGGGCAGCTGGGGGCAGTCTGCCTTACAGGTTTCCCTGGTTGTGTCCTTGAAGAAGATCCGCACAGGGGCCAGGACTGGGAGATGCACGGTTATGAGTCATGACCTCACTGCCTTGGCCAGCGGTTCTCAACCTATGGGTCACAACCCCTCTGGAGGTTGAACCACCCTTTCAGAGGGGTCGCCCGATTCATAACAGTAGCAAAATGACAGTGATGACTAGCAATGAAAATAATTTTATGGTTGGGGGGGTCATCACAACATGAGGAACAAAAAGGGTCAGGGCATTAGGAAGGTTGAGGACCGCTGTCCTAGACCAATCTCGTAAACTCTTCCATCTAACATAGCGTGCATGTCCCAATCACGGTCTGGCTGTCGCTTCTATAGTCCCACTTGTACCGGTGAGGTACTGATCAACCACAAATCATGAATTTGTGATACTGTCTTTTGTTCTGTCCCTTATTTAACTAGCATCCTGACCGTTCTTCCTTCATTGCCATTAATTATGACCTTGTGACATTAATTCATTAATTATCACATTAATTATGATCTGGATGATGTGTCTGGGTCTTTGTCCCTTTATAGAGCTAATAAGTGTCCTCTTTGCATTATAATGAGATTGGGGTCTCTTTTAACACAGCATGTAACCACTGGAGTTGGTGTTAGGTGTCACGGAGTTGGTTCCCACTGTCAGGGACACCACGTGCAGCAGGAGACCCCGGCCAGGCCGGTGCCAGGCCCACAATCTCCTGTTGTGGGGCTCACTGTGGCAGCCACTGTGTCGATTCACCTTCTTGAGCGTCTTCGTCCTTGTTGTTGACCTTCTGGTTGACCACACATAATGTCCTCCAGGGACTGCGCTCTCCTGATAGCATGTCTGAAGTACACGAGACAGAGCCTCACCATTCTTGCTTCAAAGAAGCATCCCAGTGGTACTTCTTCTAAGGCAGATCTGTTTTCGTGACTGAGAAACACACTCACCATCAGTGAGTCTATTCCAACTCATAGTGACCCTACAGGACAGAGTAGAACTGCCCCCCTGGGTTTCTGAGGCTGTAAATCTTTACGGGAGCAGAAAGTTTCCTCTTTCTCCTGGGGAGCGGCTGATGGGTTTGAATGGCTGGCCTTACAGTTAGCAGCCCCGCTTGAAAACCCACGGGTGGCCCGTGTATATTCAGTATTTTTGGTCAACACCACCATTCAAATGCACACATTCGCTGGTTTTTCTCACTCATTGCCCAGCTTTCACATGGACTTGAGGTGCTGACAAGACCCTGGTTTGGATGCACCTCCATCCTCAGTGTGACATCTTGCCTTAGAGCACGTTAAACAGGTGATTGGCAGAAGATCTGCACAGTGACTGCTGGACTGCAGCCACGTTGCTTCCATGGGCCTTGTGCATGCAAGCAGAATGACATCTTTGACGTCATTCATCCTCTCTCTGCTTCCCGTGAGGCTGACTGGGCCCATGTGAGGCCGCGGTTTTCTTCACATTGAGGCGTCATCCACAGCGGAGACGGTGGTTTTTCCATCTTCATCAGTGCTTCAATCTTTGCTCTCAGCAAGACTGTGTCACCTGCACACCACAGGCTGTTCCTGGCCTTCTTCTAAGTCTCAGAACTCCAGTTCTCCAGACAGTCCAGCTTCTCAAACTACTTGGCTCAGCATACAGATGAAATGTAAAACTCAGCAACGAGGTCAAGGTGCTGCCCCCTCGTTTGTCCCATAACAGTCCTTTTTACTTAGAGGATTATTTATACAAAACCGAAACTGCATTCTCCCAGTCTGTATTCTTGATGAAGCCCTGCGGCACAGGGGTTACACAGTGGGCTGCCGACCTCAGGGTCAGTCAGCATTTCAACCCCCTAGACCAGCCAACCATTCTCAGCCTTCCTCAGGCCACGATCCTTTCATACAGCTCCTCATGTGGTGGTGATCCCCCAACCATAAAATTATTTTCGTTGCTACTTCATCACTGTCATTTTGCTACTGTTATGAATAGGGCGATGCCTGTTAAAGGATCTCTTGACCTCAAAGGGGCCACGGCCCACAGGTTGAGTATCGCTGTCCTAGATGTTCCTCAGGGGAAAATTGAGGCTTTCCGCTCCTGTAGAGTTGCAGTCTTGGAAACTCACAGGGACAGCTCTACCCTGTCCTATAGGGCCGCTCTGAGTGGAATCTACGAGATGGCACTGAGTTTAGTTTGGTTTTTCTTCACTGTCTATTATTGACACATAGAGAAGAGGGTTGTTATGTACAATCTACTCTGGGTGTCAAGTATGGTCTTCCAACGTATAAACTTGGTATATTCTTCATTTATTATTTTAAATTACTTCGTGGTTTCTGTATTATTTTTAGCAATGTTTCGTAGTTTAGGGTGTATAGGTCTTACACATTACATTATCTCACTACCCATTCACTCCTCACTTAACTGGGTTTTTAGGTTCCAACAACCCAGTTGTTATACAAAACTTGATATCCTGCAAAAATGCAGGATGACTACCTCATAATGGTCCAACTACACCATTACATACTTGCCAAAATGCAGAGAATCGTGGTCCAACCAAGTTGATAGATGACCTTAACTGTCACGTGTTACTTTTGCCTCCCCCTAGGTGTTTATTACTGTCAGGTATACCCTGTTAATGTGCAAAGAGGTGGACAGCAGACTCTTATACTTTTGTCAATGTAAAATGTCGGATAACGAGAGAGCTGATAAGTAATCTTTATTACTATCTTCCCTTTCTTTATGCTATTGCAAATGACATTGATTTAAAAAATATTTCATAGGCTGCTAATCTATATGAAGAGCTGTGTCCTCATGGGACATGGGGCTTCTAATCTCAAGGTAGGTGGTTCTAAATCTACCAGCCATTCTGAAGGAGGAAGATGAGGCTGTCTGCTCCCATAAAGATTTACAGGTTTTGAAATCCCGTAGAGCAGCAGTTCTCAACCTGTAGGTCACGACCCCCTTGGGGTTTGACGTCAAACTATCCTTTCACAGGGGTCAGTAACAGTAGCAAGATGATAGTTAAGAAGTAGCAATGAAAATAGTTTTTTTAGTTGGGGCTCACCACAACACGAGGAACTGTATTAAAAGGTCGTGGCATTAGGAAGGTTGAGAACCACTGCTGTGGAACATTCTCTGTGTTGGAATTGACTTGCTGGCAGTGGATTCAGGTGGGGAAAGTCAAAAGGTATCAGTATAAAACAGCAAATATTTCATTAAATAAAAATTTCTTGATCTATCCTCCACCTGGGACCATAAGCTTCTGAAAGCAGCATTTCCACCTCTCTAACTCTTTGCTCAAAGAATTCTGTGCTCTTTGATTTATACCCTGTCAAGATATGGGTTTCTGTATCCTTTGAGTTCAGGAAAAAAGGAGAAGTTTGGAGGAGCAATGCCAGGCCTGGAGGGTAGAAGGGACAAGGTTTCCCGACAAAGTTCTCATGCCGCAGCCCTCGGGACCCTCAAAGAAGGAGCAGGTGCATTGCTGTGGTGGGAAAAAATTGTCAGCACAAACTTTCCTGCCCTTTTCCCCACCAAGACAGTCCTCGATGTTCTTAAAATGTCTTCCTAATTAGCTGTGGGGATCATCCTGAATCCTTCAAGAAAATCTATCAAGATGACTTCTTTGGAATCCCCCCAGATAGTTGTCATAACCTTCTGAGAGATGACGTCTGCCTTGACTTCTAGTGGACCCCCTCAGAAATAACTATTTTGATTGGCCCTTTTTAATGAAAGTACCCTAATAAGTGTCTATTGCTGGTCCCAGAGCTATAGTGGAACTTGTTTAGTTTGTAATGAAAGACTGAATTATGACCTACAATCCTAGTGGCAATGCTTTCTGACCTACCCTTGCAGAAGCACAATTGATTTTTGAATACTGATTTCAAATTAGTTATTAGCATTAGCCATTTAATCTGTAGAGTATCTAGCAGTTCCTGCAAACGTGAAACACAGAGTAACCATACAACCCATCAATTCTATCCTTAGGTATCACACTCACTCACTGTACCTAGCCGATTCCAAATCATAACAACCCTCTAGGGCTGAAGAGAACTTTGAATTTCTTGTGTGGCTTCTTTGGGTTTCCAAGACTTTAAAATCTTTACAGGGAAAAAATAAAAAAAACTTTACAGGAGCAGATAGCCTCATCTGTCTTCTGAGGAGCAATTGGTGGGCTTGAACTGCTGCCCCTGTGGTTAGCAGCGCAATGTGCAGCCTACCAGGTTTCCTGTTCCTAGGTCTCTATCAGATATAACTGAAACTATACACCTCCAGCAGAAGTTGTATGCCAATATTGGGAGCATTATATTCTCAATGGCCACAAAGTGTAAATAATCCATCTATCTATCAACTGAACAGGTAAGCTGAATAAAGAGATTATGGCACAGCCATACACTAACGGGCTATACAGACATAAAACAAACGAAGAAGTGGTGCATGCTACAATGTGCATGGATACTGATGACACTGAGCGGAGGGACGCAGTCCATGCTACAATGTGCATGGATACTGATGACACTGAGCGGAGGGAAGCAGTCCATGCTACAATGTGCATGGATACTGATGACACTGAGCAGAGGGACGCAGTCCATGCTACAATGTGCATGGATACTGACGACACTGAGCGGAGGGAAGCAGTCCATGCTACAATGTGCATGGATACTGACGACACTGAGCGGAGGGACGCAGTCCATGCTGC
>NW_022103906.1:78849677-78853323 GCF_000313985.2 Echinops telfairi | reverse complement strand
CAGTCCATGCTGCAATGTGCATGGATACTGACGACACTGAGCGGAGGGAAGCAGTCCATGCTGCAATGTGCATGGATACTGACGACACTGAGCGGGGGGACGCAGTCCATGCTACAATGTGCATGGATACTGATGACACTGAGCGGGGGGACGCAGCAGCAGCAGAGGTCTTGAGGAGCTGGGAATGGGGAGTGGCAGCTAATGATTACCGAGTTTCTTTTCAGAGTAACGGAAATGTTCTTGGGTTAGGTATTGAGGAGAGTTTTACAATTCTGTGGATATACTAAAAGGCATGACATTGTACACTTTTAAATATCACATTTTATGGAACATGGATTACCTCTCAATGAAGCTGCTTTAAAAGAAAATAGATGGCTTGTTTTCACGTTAACAGACTAAAGGAGAAAACTGAACCAGCAGATTAAAATGATCTGACAAAAGTCAACCCCATCACGATGAAAACAACAACAAACAGAAATAGAGGGACCCTTTCTCAGCCTGAAGAAGCTCATCGATGAGAAACGTAACAGCTGCCACCACAGTTAATGGTAGAAGACAGAGCCCTTGCCCTTCATCTCAGGAAGAAGGCAGGGATAGCTGTTGTCAGCATGCCCATTCAGAATTTTACTGAGATCCCAGTGAATGCCATAAGGTAAGAAGAAAAAGAAATCAAGTACCTACAGGAGATTGGGGAGAAAATAACTAGATTATCTTTACTCACAATCTGTTATGGTGTTAACGGAGAGTATTAAATGTACCATGGAATTCCAGATGAATGAACAACTCTGTCTCGGAAAAAAACAAAACAAAAAACCAAACAGCTGGAATGTTCCCTAGAAGTAAGGACGGTGAGACTTTGTTTCATGTACACTGGACACGTCCTCAGGAGGGACCAGACCCTGGAGAAGGACCTCATGCTTAGTAAAGTCAAAGATGAGAAAGAGGACGATTACCAGTGAGATGGACTGACACGGCTGTCCCAATGCGCTCAAACAAAACAAAGGTTACGGTGGAGGCCTGGGCAGTGTCTTATGCTGTTGTACGTTGGGCCACTATGGAGCGGACCTGATGGCGCCTAACACGATGTAACAACTGTGATGGTAAAGATTACTCTCAGTCGGGCTGAGCTATGATACTCTGCTTTGGCAATTATAGAGTCACGGTCTGCGGTGAGATCTGTTACAATGCCATCACCTTCTATGAGGAGATCAACTGAAAATGAGTCTCTTGCGAGGTATGGCTTGCTTCCAATACATGTGGGCCCCGGCAATGCTCGCTTGCATTTTGCTGGATGTGGATCCTGCACCTGACTTCTGGTTCTTGGGACTTGAGCCAGGAGCCTGTTGAGCCAGGAGCCTGTTCTGTTGCTGGCCATTCCTGGGAGCGGCCAGCAGCCTGCCGTTTTACCTGCTGACCTTGGATCTATCCACCTCTGCTGCCAACATCCTGATACCACGGTTTTAGGTCTTTAGCTGCTAACTGAAAGATCAGAGGCTTGAACTCATCCATATGCCCTGGGAGAGAGATGCAGCAGTCTGCTTCCATAAAAATTAGACTAGGAAGCCTTGACGGGGGCAATTCTACTCTCTCCTAAGGCTGGCTGAGAGTCAAACTTGTCTTGGCAGTGCTTGCTGGTGGTATTTTAGGTGAGACAGCTATAGAAAGTCTCCCTGATGAGCCAACATTTAAGGAGAGACTTGAAGGAAGTAAGGAACGAAGCCGTGGGCACATCTGGAAAAGGAGCATTTCAACGGCATTCCATGGGACGGGCACACTTGGTGGTTTCAAGGAGCAGCAAGAAAAACAGTGTAGCGGAGAGTACAGAGACCAAAGGGAAAGAGAGCCCGGAGTCACATCTGATGGAGCCTTGCAAACCAGGTTCAAATTGAGAGCTTTATTTTAAGGACGACGGAAAAGCTCCTGAAGGCATGAGAAATAGACATGAACTGGTCTGATGTTATAGAACAAATAAAGCATAATGCTAAATCAATTTACTTGATGCCACCAGGCCATCACATCACTATGGGTATTAGGTGCCATTAGCTGGTTCTGGCTCAGGGCAACCTTTCTGTAGAACAGAACAAAACACTGCCAGTCCTGGGCCAGCCTCACAATTGTGCTTATGTTTGAGCCCACTGTTGCATCCACTGTGTCCACCTTCTTCTTGAAGGACTTCCTCTTTTTTGCTGCCCCTCTACTTTACCAAGCATGATTCCAATCTCCAGGGACTGGTCTCTCCTTTATATAACAACCCTTTTGGAAAGTTCACACAAAAAAGAACATCTTCAGAGGGTTTTCATGAACACTGTTATTACAACAGGAAGTAAAGCAGTGGTTCTCAACCTTCCTCATGCCGTGACCCTTTCATACAGTTCCTCAAGTGGTGGTCACCCCCCCAACCATAAATTTATTTTCGTTCCTATTTCATCACTGTAATTTTGCTACTGCTATGAATTGGGCGACCCCTGTGAAAGGGTCGTTTGACCCCCAAATGGGTCACGGCCCACAGGTTGAGAACCGCTGAAGTAAAGGGTAATGGAACCCAAAAGACTGTATCCACGGCTCTGAATGCTGCTGAAGATTTGGTAAATATGGAAGGAGGCTGTGTCCAGGGCAGGGTTAGATCCTCAAAGGCAAACACCAACGGCAAACAAACCCTAGCAAACAAATGTGGTATGACAGAGGGTAACACAGGAGGGGAAGAGGAGAGAAAGATAATTGGTCCATTGACTGAAGAGAATCCCTATCAAAAATCCCAGCAAGTTGTTTTCTGTTAAAATTGACAGGTCCATCCTAAAATTTATGCAAAAACACAAAGAATCTAGAACAGCCAAAAATTTTTTTGAAGAATAAGAGATCCTACAACACTCAATTATTTCAGCCACAGTCATCAAGATGATGTGATACAGACCTAAGGGCAGAACAATGTATGCCAATTGGACAGGGTTGAGAGTCCAGAAATAAATCCTGATGCTTACAGCAAATGGCTCTGTAACAAATGTGCCTAGAGAATTCCATGGGGTGTTGGACAATTGGCTATCTACATTTGAAAAGGGATGTTCCAACCTTACCTCAAATCACACACAAAAATTAATTTAAAATCAGTACTCAAATGGGTTAAAGACAAAAATGTAAGGGCCAATCTATGAAATTTCTAGGGAAAAATTTTTGTTAAATAAGGAGCTGATACCAAAGGCTCAACTAGAAAGAAAATGTTTTCAAAAGGATGATGGCAACATATGTTCGAATGTGCTTGACACAATGGGTGTATGGATTGTTGTAAGAGCTGTAAGAACCCACCAAGCCCTGAGGACGATATTCCCGCTGAGAGCAACCAAAGCACAGAGAGAACCATATGGCCGGCCTCACCACGAGACACAATGCCCCTCACTGACCCATAGCCCTTCAGGGGACAACACTGGAGACACAGTGCGGGAATTGTGCCCCATCTGACCCCACCACACTGAGGAAAAAACGCTAAGGGTGTTCAACAGAACAGCAAGGGGTACAAAGCAATGAAGTCCCCAAGGAATAGACTTTGGGGGTAGGGCATGGCACCCCATCAGACTCAATCAGAAAACACTCCTAAAGGTCAACAAACAGACCATAAACTATTTACAGGCTTTTTTTTTTTTTCTTTTTTTTC
>NW_022103906.1:78830147-78847623 GCF_000313985.2 Echinops telfairi | reverse complement strand
GTAAGACATGACAAAATAATAATAATTTCTATATTATCAAGGGTTCATGAGGGCCAGGGGCTGGGGGAGGGAGGGGAAAATGAGGAGCTGATACCAAGGGCTCAAGCAGAAAGTAAATGCTTTGAGAATGATAAGGGCAACAAATGTACAAATGTGCTTGACACACAATGGATGGATGTATGGATTGTGATAAAAGTTGTACGAGCCCCTAGTAAAATGATTTAAAAATAAAGTAAAAAGACAAAGAGCTGTAAGAGCCCCCAATAAAATGATTTAAAAAATTGTTTTTAAATTTGTGTCCGTGTTTCAGACAATGATTTTTTTAGACAAGACATCAAGAGCACAACTATGAATGGAAAAATTGATAAATCAAAGTCCCTCAAAATTCAAATTTTTACTCATTATCAGAAAATGAAAGCACAAGACAGTAGATGAGGCTAAAACACAAGTAAATAATATATATGATAAGGAACGTGTGTCCAGAATATATAAAGAATTTAAAAACTCAATAAGAAAACAAATAATTCAATTAAAAACAGGATAAAGAAGCTGTCAGAGCCAGAGGAACCTAACAAGATATTAGGAATAAATATGAAGGGACTTCAAAAGACTCATGGAAAAATAGATTAGGAGATAACAGAGTTTTTCCTTGACCCTTTTGAAGCTCCCTTTTATAATGTGGAAATTGGATGAAGCAGGGAATAGGAAAAAGACATGCAGATAAAACTATTACATTTTTAATAAAGTACGGATCTAAGTGAATATTAAAATATCAATATTAGTTAATTTGTAAGATCTTAACAATATAGGAAAATGAGTGCAGTGTAAATAAGAACTCTATACTATGCAACAATTCTGTAAATCTAAAACTACTCAAATAAACAATCGAATATTTTTAATAGGAAAAAGACCTGAAAATACTTTATATCAAAGAAATAGGCCCCCCACAGCAGGGCAAACCAAGAAGGAAACATAACAGATCAGCAATGGGAGCAAAGCCACAAACGCCCGAGGAGCCCCAAAATAGACTTAGGCTAGGAGGGGCAGTTTTCGGAACTCCCCAGGGCCAGTGAGGTGACAGTCACAAAGGTCAGTGGACAGACCTGGAATTATCTATGCTTTTTAGGTTTTTTAGCTAGTTATTCTTATTTTTCTTTATAAATGTATTTTTTCTTTTTATTCAGTTTTTTTGTTTTCTTTTTGATTTGTCTACATTATTGTTGATTTGCTTACCTATATAAGATAGGCATGGGAATGCAACGGGACCAAGGGCTCCGGAGGGACTTAGGGGGAGGAGGAGGAGGGAGAAGAGAGTAGTGAGCAAACAATGCCACAGACAGGGGGACAACTAGGGAATTAATATCAACAACGAGGAGGACGTAGAGATCCTGGGGGGGTTGGAGCAACAGCCATCTAGTTGAGAGGAATTACTAAGAGGCAGAAGAAGGGCAAGTGTGATGGTGGGAAAGGAGGAAGATAAAAGGAAACAGAGGAAAGATCTAGGGAGCAAAGGTATGGATAGAAGCATAAACATAGGTGTGTACATATGTAAATACATTAATTCATAGAAATAGAGGTATTGGCATAGGTACATATATTTATACAGCAATACATTGAGGAAGTGGACGGACTTTGTGCCTCTGTTCAAGTGCTCCCTCAACGTAAGAACACTTTGTTCTAACAACCTGGCATTCTGTGATGCTCACTCTCTTGGTAAGATCACTGAAGACAAAATGGGTGCATAAGCAAATGTGGTGAAGAAAGCTGATGGTGCCTGGCTGCCAAAAGATATAGTGTGGGGTCTTAAAGGCTTGAAGTTAAGCAAGCAGCCATCTAGCAGGGAAGCAACGAGCCCACATGGAAGAAGCACACCAGCCGGTGCGATCATGAGGTGTCAACAGGATAGGTAACAGGTATCAGAAGACCCCAAACAAAAAAACATGTTGTTGAGAACGAGGTGGGTCAGAGCAGAGCAGACACCCAAACCTATCTGTAGACAATAGGACATCCCCTCACAAAAGGGTCACAAGGAAGAGATGAGTCAACCATGGTGAAATATAGCACCAATGAAACACAATATTCCTCTGGTTCCTTAAGGCTTCCTCACCCCCCACTATCACGACCCCAGTCCTGCCTTTCACTGCAGGCTAGGCTGGAGCATGCACACAGATACATATAAAAGCTCAGGACCCACAGAATCAGTATAGCACAGATGAAACACACAGTATTTCTGGTTCCTTGAAACTTCCTCACCCCCCACTATCATAACCTCAGTTCTGGCTAGACCAGAGCATGTACACTGGTACAGATAAGAGCTCAGGACACACAGAATCCAGGTCAGATAAACCCTAGCACTATCAGGGTAGGGAGAAGGTGGGGAGAGGAGCGGGGAAGAAACTGTGGGGGAAGGAAGACAGCAGTTGGTGTAAGATATGAAAACAATTTATAACTTATTAAGGGGTCATGGGGTGGGGAGGGTAAAAGAGCTGGTACCAAGGGCTCAAATAGAATGTAAATGTTTAGAAAATAATAATGGCAACATATGCACAAATATGCTTGATACAACTGATATACAGATATTTTTATAAGAGCTGTAAGGCCCCCAATAAAATGATCTTAAAAATAAAAAGATATAGAAATGGTTAAAAAGTACAAGGAAAGGTATTCAGCAGCATTAATTGTTAAAAAAAATACAAAATAAGACCATAAGACTCCACTAGTTACTCTGAACTGGTTAACGGAGAAAAAAAATCAAAGCTGTCGACAACTTCTTGATACTTGGATCCACAATCAATGTCCACAGAAGCAGCAGTCAAATCAAATGATGTTCAGTTTTAAAAAGCCAAGATAGTACTTTGGCAAAGAAGGCCCACCTGTCCAAGTCACTCTTTCCACCTGCCTAACAGGCATGTGGAAACTGGACAGGGTAAAATGAAGATAGAACTCACATATTCAAATTGTGGTGCTAGTGAGGAGCATTGTGAAATATTTTCAGCACAAAAAAGGGATGGATGATTGATAGTAATCATTCCTATATATCCTGTACTCAGTTTCTTCTACTGTTAGCATCTTACAGAGGAGCCAAAATTTATGATTAGTTCTTTATTGTCATTCATGCTGTTGCAATGCTAAAAATATTTGACTGTACGAATCTGCTGTGTTTTGCTCATCATTTACTAGTTGATGGATATGTGGACTATCTCCAGTTTAGGGTTGTTATGAATAATGCTGTCAAAAGCATTTGGATCTTGGTGTGGACATATCTTTCCACTTCTCTTGAGTCGATACCGGGGTGTGTCATTGCTGGATTGTGTAGGATAAAGGTGTGTTTAAGTTTTTAAGAGACTACCAAATGGTGTTTGGAAGGGGCCATTCCATGTTCTAGGCCCACCAGAGCACGGCCTGAGCATTTCAGTCCCTCCACCTGCTCAGCAACCCTTGCTAGATCAGTCTTCTTCTGTACTATCACCAGCCAATCCAAGAGAGGGATGGCTTGTTGTCATCTGTTGCCAGCCTGTTGGTTACAACATGGATACCCCTCAAAAATATTTGCTCAATGAAAGAAGCCAGGAAAAAAATATGACCCATTATAGGATTCCACTGACATGAAATTTCAGAAAAGACAAAACCATAGAAACAAAAAAACACAGAGTGGGGCGTTGTGGCTGACAATCACTGGGCACAAGGACACGTTTCTGCGTGATGAGAATGGCCTAAAACTGAACGGTGGACACTCCCACTCAAATCACAATAAAAAGGTGTGTTTTGTTTTTTGAAAGGGTAATAAGTAGGGAATAAATTCTTCTTTTAAGTCAGAAGGGCACTAAGTCTCAGCTGTACCACATTGAAAGCTGAACAATGGCGATGGCCACACACTATCAATCTGCTAACAGTCACTGTCAACGGTGGGAGAAGTGTCTGGTAAATCAATTATGTCTTAGAAAGGTGCTGAGGGGCAGAAAAGTGGGTGAAGGGAGACATCAGACAGTGTTGATATGACAAAATAATAATTTATAAATTATCAAGAGTACAGGAGGGAGAGGGGGAATGGGGAGGGAGTGGGGAAAATGAGGAGCTGATACCAAGGGCTCAAGTAGAAAGCAAATGTTTTGAGACTGATGATGGCAACAAATGTACAAAAGTGCTTGACATACAATGGATGGATGGATGGATTGTGATGAGAGTTGTACAAGCCCCCAATAAAATTATTTTAAAAAACCCAGGATGGAACGCATCAAAACACTAAAGTAACCAAAACTTCACTGCCATTTGACTGACTCTGCTCTATAGTGCTTAATAAAAACCTTTTATTCCTTAAAAAAAAAAAAAAAGTTGTTGAAGGGAGGGTGATTTCTTCTTCTTTTTTTAAAAAATAAATCATTTTATTGGGGCTCTAAGAGCTCTTATCACAATCCATACATCCATTGCATCAAGCACATTTGTACATATGTTGCTATCATCATTTTCTTTCTACTTGAGTCCTTGATATAAGTTCCCCCCCCCCATGAACCCTTGATAAATTATAAATTATTATTATTTTCATATCTTATACCATCTGCGGTCTCTCTTCACCCAGGTTTCTGTTGTTCATCCCCTTGGGGGTGGGGGTAGGTTATACGTCAATCACTGTGATTGGTTGGGATGGTGTGCTTTTTGGGCCATACTATATGAATGTAAAAGCAAGGTGTTTTAGTGGTAAACAGAGTGAGAAAAATCCCAATGGGAGGGTGATACTCAGCGGACTAGTCTCCCCCACTTGCAAAAAAGCACCTTCGTAGGACTAAAGCTGGCTGGTTTCAAGGTGGCTTTTTGGTATTCAGTGATGCTGTTTCTCCTTCCTGCATTGCAGTCCATCACTATGCTTGGTCCTTGTGTGACCATCCCTCTGCATCAGAGTCAGAGAGGCCACGCCTGCGGAGGTGCATGTCACCCTCTCCCCCTGTAACACACACTGAAGTCCAGACAGAGCCCTCCTCCTGGTCCTGGGGCTATGCTGGATGATGCATGGCTCTCGGTATTGCGCTCGCTGGTCCCCAGCATTCTTTTTGGAAAGATATACTTCCAAGGCTAGTTCCAAGGCTAGCAAGGAGATATTCTTCATAATCAAAAGAGAATGATTATGTGGGACCTTCAGTCTGATCTGGAGCCACCAGGACCTCGTGAAGCTCATGGCTCTAAGAGAATTCTATATTCCTCAGCTGCTAGGTTTTCAAAAGGTTCACAGCAAAATGCAAGACAGCATCTGTATCAGATGGGCTATGAGCTTAGAGTCAAAGTGCCATCATTATCTGTCAGACACAGCTCACACGTTAGAATCTTCCCAACATGCTCTGCTCCCACCTGGCTGTTCAACCCCACCTTTGAGTGAAGAATTTTCTGTGAGCTTACAATGCTTTCTTCTGCACTTCTACATCCATGGAGGGCACATTAAAATAAACAGTATGGATTTACTTAGAAATGATGGATTTTGTGGGCTTTTTGTCCTTAAGTAAATGAAGATGTGGAATAAATAGAAAAATATTTCAGATACAGTACAATTCAGGAACAAGTAATAAAAGATATGGATATAAATGCACACATTAACTAATAGAGAGAAAAGACACAGAAGCGTCTGGATGAATCTAAAATGCTGCATGGTGAATCTCTGATGAATTAAAAAATCTGCAGACTGTGATTAAAGTGATAGAAAATGTAAAACTAGGAAATCCTTGACAGTCAAGGCTAGATGGATAGAAAAATAAAAGCAACTTCTCTTTTTCCAAAGGTCAAATTATACAGACCCCCAAATTTTGATGTCTAGTGATCCCCTCATGGATCCAGATGTCATTTTGTCACCAGGATGAGGTTTTCAAAACAGTAAAATGCAAGGAACACAATCTGATAGTTTATGATGTGATGTGTATCTATCGGAAAGGGCCAAAATATATTTGTCTGTCAGAAAGAGCTCAAAGTTCTAATTTTCCAAAAAGGTTCAGGCTCAGGAGATCAAGACAGGCAGAATGAATCTGACATTCCTGTCAATTGAGAGCATCCGATTCCCCAAAGAAGACAACAGCATAAGTATTTTGTTGTCAGTTTTCTCCCATAGGACTATCCTCAACACAAAGGACACTCATAATACACATTTCAACACAGACCAATTTATCCGTGTTATAAATACTGCAACTTTCCCCAATTTGGGGCTTCAGCAAAGCCACCAAGCCCAAACGTGGCTCTCAAAAACAGTGACGAACAAAAAAGGGCTTTGGTGCAGGAAAAGGAGCCAGAAGTACCGTTGTGTCAAAGCCATTTCTAGCTCCAGACTCCATCCACCATTTTTTTTAAAAGTCACAAAAATGTGATGACCTTCGTGACAGAGAAGGTCAGCAGACACAGTTTGTCACCCCATGCAAGAACAAGGCTAACCTCTTCAGTTGCGAAGGCACATAAAAAGGTGTGGTCGAGGAAACGCGTGGGGCAGTCTAGCCCTATCTTGCAGGGTCACCATGATTTGGAAACGCCTCGACAGCAGGGAGTTTGGTTTGGGTTTATTACAAGTGAGAATAAAGCTGGCAAAATCATCGTGCTATCCCACAGAAGTCCCAAACACCGAAGTCATCTGACGTTTCAAAGAGCAACGTCTGAAGTTAAAAACATACCCGGTGAAGTCTGGTGTAAGAAAAAAACATTAGAGTAAATATTACTTGAAATCAACTCAAAGTGACATAGGTAGAGGCTCTACGTTAGTATAAACAGAAAACAGTAAAAAATAAGGCAAATAAAAGTCATGTTAAAGTACTGGTACACGTCAAAGGCTAGGTTAATTCTGTCTTGTGCTGGGTAGGGAGAAAACAAGATGGTTAACCTGTGCAAAGACGCTAGGTGCTTAGATGTGCAGAAGAGGTGAAAACAAAAGATGATCTGCCAAAGAGAAGCCAGTCTGGGTTCAGGGCAACAACTTCATTCAAGTGCGTCAGGACAAATCACCAACTAAACTTCAGTGTTGGATGCAAGAAACTAGACCATCAGGATCAAAGGAGACGAACCCCCGTTCCCTAACTGCCGCTTCTAGCCAGCCTTCCTTAGAACGGTAGCCCACCCACCCAGTCAGTGTCAGACAGTAAAAAGCTTAGACTTTAAGGACCATAAAATCTTAGTCACAATGACTCGACTCTGTCCCGGTGGCCCCAAAGCAGCCACAGGCAACATGTAAACAGAGAAGCACAGCTGCTTTCCAATCAAATGGAGACCGAGATTCGAATTTAATATAAGTTTCACACATTGCAATGGATTATTATTGCTTTGGATTCGTTTCACCATTTAAAAGTGTAAAAGCCATTCTGATCGTGGGTCATACAGAAACAGGCAGCAGGCTGAATGTGGCTTGGTAGCTGCAGTCTGCCAATCCTTCTTTAAGAGAATAAGTAAGTCATTGGTGTGATGACTAGAACAATGAGCACTATTTCTTTCCTACTGAAATTTAAAGGAAGATATACACCAGTGGTTCTCAACCTTCCTCATGCCGCGACCCTTTAATATAGTTCCTCATGTTGTGGTGACACCCAACCATAAAACTATTTTCATTGCTACTTCATAACTATAATTTTGCTATTGTTAAGAATCATCACATAAATATCTGATATGCAGCATGTACTTTCATTGTCACAAATTGAACATCATTAAAGCATAGCGATTCATCACAAAACAATATGTAATTATATATTGTGAAATACTTATTTCTAATTACAAGTAAATGAAATTTTGTCTTAAAGCATGATGTAGCATGGGTAACAGTCTTCACACCAGGTACTCATGTGTGGGTGTATCCACAGTGGACCCGCCTGGAGACGGATAGAGGAGTGGTGTCTTGTTTCCTAACACCATCAGAAACATGTGTTTTTCTATGGTCTTAGGTGACCTCTGTTAAAGGGTCATTCAACCCCCAAAGGGGTTGGGACCTACAGGTTGAGAACCACTGATAGACTAACCTAGTATCAGGAGGCTTTGCCGTCTCATAGAGAGAAACAGACATGTAACAGCAACTAACTACCAATTAAAGAAATTAGATGGAAATATTCGGGCCTGGAAGGCCACTAGACAGTTAAAAACCTTAACTAACAGCAAGCTTTTGCATCAGGATAGTAGGAGCACTAGGAGAGACTAGGCATTTTGTTAAAATGTTTGGACCCAAAGAAGCAACCAAGTTCTCCCAGAGGCACTGAAATAAGGAAAGCTGCTAGAATGGTGATAAGTGGATTGGTTATCTTTTGAATACAAATCTTGAGACTTATTTGAAAAACCTTGGTTCAAGCAATCTTTCCAAGCCAAGGAACTAGGCCTGACATCTAGTGGAGACTTTGAAAACTGTAGACAGGTGAATTGTACGCATTTCTGAAGGGGAAAAAAGTAAATGAAAATACAATTCATTTATTCATTCAATAATTTGTAGGGACCAGGCATTATCTTAGGTGCCGGGAATTGAGTGACTAACATGACAAAGTTCCCAGCATTTGTGGAGTTTAGTTTACATTTTTTGGGTGATACGAATTACTTCAAGACAAGGAGCCATTAAAGGAAAGGTTTGTGGTTCGAGATCACCCAAAAGCGCTTGGAAGGAAGGCCATGATCTGCTAATGACAAATCAGCTGTCGGAGCACAGTTCTATCTGACACGCGTGGGAGTCATCGTCATGAGTCGGACCCAACTTGATGGCAGCTGGTGTTAGTTTTGTTTTGCTGTGTTTGTTTAAAAGCTGAGAGGACAGTTACTTACAGTACCTTCAGCTTTTGAAAACATTTTTAATACATTATCCTTAAACAATTGGGAAAAAAGATAAGACTTTCTAGTCCTGTAAAGCCAGCCTCGGAAACCCAGTGGCAGTTCTACCCTGTCCTATAGGGTTGCTATCAGTCAGCATCGACTGGAGGGAAGTGAGATCCTTAATCAATATTCTGAGATAGTTAAGATTGGTTTCATTATCCCCATTTTAGAGAAAAGCAAACTGAGCTATTTTGATTTTTAATCTAGTTTGTCTTCTCTCATATCACACTCCTAATCTTGTATTTTCCAATAAGATAAGTTCTAGCTTTTGGATGTTCTCTCTTGATTCAGAACCATGGGGATCGAGCCAGACGTTAACTACGGCATGTCTTCATAATAACTTCTCAGGGTGTCAGCGTGCAATGGAAATATGGCGAAGTGTGGAGTTGGGAGCCCTAGATTTCAATCTCAACTCTAACCCCCCATGTAGCTGGGTGGTCTTCATGAACACATTCAAGCTCCCTTATTCGATGTCCTGATTTCCTATATGGGTTGATGATATTTATACCTCAAAGAATGCTGTGTAGCTTAAGATCAATAACGTATGTGGACGCAGTGAACAAATGGCTCAGTGCATATCAAGTTCAAGTGAATCTTGATTTTGTGGAGGTCTTCATAAGTCTCTCAGCAAATCAGCACTGAAATTCAAGTAATTAAGATGAAAACATACTTTATTTTCTACTTGTTTTGATTTCTGCCCCAAATTCCTATTGGGGGCTTAATGCTGTCTCCAGGCATACAATAATGGTAAAACATAAATTAAAAAAAATTTTTTAGGTGTTTATAGATTTCTCCATCTCTGTGGCCACTCACATTCCCATCCCCTCACCGCTCCTATGGAAAAACCCGCCGGCTGGCCTTTCCTCTTTCACCCTTGCCCCGCTCACTACGTCCACACGGCAGGCAGAGACTCTGTCTCCTGAACATTTTGACATGGCCATTTCTGCTCTACAATCTTTCAGTTTAGCCTCCTTGGCTGCCACTGCCTCGCCCTCACGGCGAACGCTCCTTCCGCCGCCATCCACATGATTGTGACTGTGCCTGACCCAACTTCTGGGCTTCCACGTCAACGTCATTCTTTAGGGAAGCCTTGCAAAAGATATACAAAACAGACTGTCCCGCTGTGCCATATTGTTAGAGAATGGCCTGACAGCGAAGCTTATGATTGACATTATTCCTCAAAGTTTCAAAATGAATTGGTTGGGGATAGGATGGTACGGTCTTATATCTGGCCAGAAACCAGGACACTCATCAGGAAAGCTCTCATGGACTGTAAAGAATAATCCTGAATAGTCTTAGACCAGAGTCGGAGACCAACTGAAGAACATGTAAGCTCCAGGAGAAGCTGTTCTTCCAAGTGACACTACCTCCCTGTACCCCCCTCTCACACTTTTAAAGAAGGCATTCAGCACTGGTCCTAGTGATTTCTTTTAAGAAATTAAAATTTAATTCTCCTATGTCCTTTTCAAAGCTCTTTATCTCAACAAGCACTTGGGCCCCATTACAACCTTGAGTGATTGGTCTTCCTCATCTGGAAGAGATCTTGTTTTTGCAGATGTCTTGTCTTGCCCCGTTTAAGACTTCATGGATGTTCTCTTTAAAACAAACAAGCAAACAAACAAAAACCTTCATTCTGAAGTGACTAAGGCCACAATAGGCAGATTATACTTCTTCTACTTCCAAGACATACTGTCCAAGTGACACAGTGCAAAGGAGGCTTGGTACCACTTTCCCCAGCCTGCACAGAGCTCTGGAGATGGCTATGTGCGAGCGAGCAGCTGGCGCCCTGCAGGTAGGTCCCCTGTGGATGGCCAGGCACCCAGAACTCCCGAGTCAGGAGGTCATCATCACTGGAAGGAAGAAATGATCATGTGTACACAAAATCAGAAAAGCTGCACCCGAAAAGTGGACCATTAATGATGAAGAACACCCATCCTTTCCCAGGAGGCAGACAGGCCTCTCTGCTTTCCTCAGAGGAAGAGTATGAGCTGGGATGGTTCCAGATGGGTAACGGCTGACATGCGCAAACCCTGGGGTCCACCACGCCTTATCGAAGGAGTCAGACTTGATTTGTACCATAGACTGCTTCACGGGCCAGGCACATAAGGGAATGTTCACGATGAGGCTTTGAGAAAATTCTGAAACTATCATCCTTCAGGTTGAAAAGGTCTCATGAACTGAATTCTTGAAAGTGTAGTATGAATTTATAACATAGTACAGAAATATGTGTTATATTAAATAACTTTCAGAATTAACTTCAAACCAAATGATACATGCAGTATAGGAGAACCTTGGAACGCAAGGAGCAAAATTCAGAGCACACGAGAGACAGTTCCAAATCAGTCAACACAATGCCATTCAGAGAATGGTCAAGACCAGTGACATTCAAAGCAGCTGTTAAAAAGAAGGTAAAGTTAAAATGGTACAAAACCAAGTGGAAAAGAATGAAGCTGGGGTAACCGGTTTAAAACATAAACTTAACTTTCTATCTCATATTTGACAACAACAAAATGAAGGGAAATTAATCCAAGAATAAGAAATCATTTGATAGAAGTACTTTATGTCTTTTAAACATATTATAAATGCGAAATGTTTTAAAACGTTTTAAACATGAAAGGAAGCCACCCGCCATAAAGAAAAAAACTTAACAAGTTTGATCTTTAAGTTAAAAACATTGTAGGAAGAAGAATAAAACAAAAATTAGGAAATAGTAACAAATTCGGGGGAAAAAATTCAGAGCATAATTGACCAAAGGTTATGTAACGAACTGAAGAGAAAACACTAATTAATTTAGTAACAAAGAGACAAACGAATGAGGCAATGGATGGCAACAGAAGCCCGGAATCCATATGCAACGTCTACTACATGTGAATCTCCTCTGACCATAGTCGAGGGACGTGAATAAAGTTGTTTGCAGACAGGCATTGTAAAGTTGTTTATGGCAGGTGTAGTTAGATTAAAATGTACTGTCTTATCACTTGATCTCCACTTGACCCATTTTAAAGTTGTTTTTTTTAAAAGCAGAACTAACATGTGGATTAAGCCTCTGGTGGATCCCCTGACCACAGACCGGGACGTGAGTAGCCTTGCTATTATGCAGAGAGCCTTGGAATGTGGATGACTGCAGATGCAGTTAGCTTGAAATTGAACACCTTATCATTTGATCTCCCTTTTAAATTTGGTCTAGTTTTTAATATTTTCTGCTTTCTTTTTTATTAAGTTTTTTTCTGTAAGTGAAATCCAGGATAGGTAAATCTATTGCCATTAACTGGGTTATAATTTCTTAGGGTTATGGCAGGGGAGGTGGGGAGGCTGGGGGAATAGGGAGCTAATAAAACTGAATATAAGAATGAAGAAAATGTTTTAAAACTGATTGTGGTGATGATTGTACAACTCTTCTTAAAATGACTGAACCACTGAAGTGTATGATTTGTGATTTATATGTCAATAAAACTGTTGAATTTTAGCATAGAATTACCATTTGACTTGGCAATTCTCCCCTTAAGTACTTTACCCCCAAATTTGAAGGCAGGGTCTCAAGACAGATACTTCTACATGTGTTCATTGCAAAGTTACTCATAATAACCATAGGTGAAAACAACCCTCCCAAAATTTTTTTAAAAAGAACCCATATGTCTACCAATAGATGAATGGATAAACAAAATACCCTCCCCCACGCCCCCCCCCCCACACACACACTCCTCAATGGAATGTTACTCAGTAGTAAAGAAAAATGAAGTCCTGATATATGCTACAACATGGCAGGTCCTGAGACATGCTGAAACAAGTCAGACACCAAAAAGAAATCTCATCTGGTCTCATTAATGAGATGTACCTAGAATAGGCAAATGGATTGAAACAAAGGTTATCTGTGAGGTGAGGGGGGAAAAAAAGTTATTTCTTCAAGGGTACTGGGCTTCTGTTTGAGGTTATGTGGTCAGTATAATTGAATTAAACATACATTTAGAAGTGGCTTAAAGTGGCAAATGCTTTGTTTCACATATTTGACTACAATTAGAAGGTGGCAAACCAGCGATTATAAAATAAGCAAATGAGAAATGACCACAAAGGGTGAGCTGACTTGAAAAGTTTAATTAGTGGTGCTGGGAAAGGTTCAACTATGTTAGTCATCCATTCCTTTAGGATCCATCCTCAACTGCCTTCCTTTTAAGGATTTGGCAGGCTACTGATTTTTGGCAAAACAAATAAAAGCAATTTAAATTTGAAAATAATACCTACAATGTGTAGCAGCTGATCAAGTGGAAGAAAATTCTCTCTTCTGTCTAAAAAGGGGTCCTTTAAAATTAATATCGTGTGGCAGTCATGATGACAATAATCACAGCCTCATCTAATGAATATTTTGCTGACCATCTCTGTTTCCTGACTGTCATTAGAAATGCACAGCAGTCCTCTCTTCCGTATTCTCACCTTGTGGACTATTTCCTATGGAGTTGTAGGTAAACGTTGGTGTGGTAGTTACACCATGTTAATTTGAGAGTGTTAAGAGGGAAGGGCTGGAGTTTAGCCTGTCAATCAGGTTGCAGCTTGATGACCTCATTTGGAGGTGCCAAGGAGATAAATAGCTTATTGGAGGCAGGATACATGCTCACTCCCTGGGAGACATTCCAGCTGAGCGCACACATGGAACTACGCTAGTGCCCTGAGCTAGAGGAGCCACATGGGACCCCTGCCAGAGCTGAGATGCTCACACCGCCACTGGATCCACAAGATTTCCCACCCATTGGCCTGTGATCCTCCTGCATTCGCATCATTTCACGTGTTTTGTGAGTCTGAAGAAGACTTATAGATTGATATTGGACATATGGGCTAATATTGGATTTATGGACTTGATCTGGAATGGGCTGGGCCATTTTCTCAATATTCAATTGCTCTGTCTTCTTTTTTTTTTAATCATTTTATTAGGGGCTCATACAACTCTTATCACAATCCATACACACATCAATTGTGTAAAGCGCATTTGTACATTCATTGCCCTGCTCTGTCTTAAACACATGAGTGTCTCTCTGGATTTGTTTCTCTAGTCAACCCAGACTAACACAGTTGGACTGCAGGGTGGGTGCTTCAAATCTACCAGCCTCTCCATTCAAGAGAATTGCGCCTATCTGTTCCCATAAAGATTTAGAGCCTTGGAAACCCCATATAGAATGACTATGAGTCAGAATTGATTAAGGAAGCCCACACATGACACTGTACTTTATGAAAGTGACTTTGCTATCTACACTCGTCTATTTGCACATAAGTACGGCACAAATGTGGTTTGTGGCTTGCACTATACCTGGAAGGTCTACAGTAATTAATTGCTGAATGACTGAATAATTTAAAATCTCAGAAATAGTTAAGAGCTGTTACTGCTACATTTATATTTTAGTTGTACCCTTATGTACATATTTAAATGCTTAATTTTGAATTCTTAGCCTGTTTATGTAGTTAAACTCATTTATGGTTTTATGTAGCCGTTCAGCAAATCAGATTTGGTAAGGAAATCTTCAGAAGGTAGAGCACCATGCCACTCCCAGAACCAGGACTCTGTTCCACAGGGTGGAAGCAACCTGTAAGTCTCTGTAAGGAACTCTGAGGAAGTATGGGAACCACTGGCTTGGCATGTGGTGAATATAGAAGACAGCTATGAAAAAGAAGTTGAAAGGGACTTAAAAGTTATTTAGCTAATACAAATAGAATGAGCTGCTCAAACTATCCCATCAGAACCAAAAAGAGGAGGACCTAATGTCGGGGGTTTAAATGGAGAGAAAATGTTTTGAGAAATGATGTACAAATATGCTTTACACAATTGATGTGTGTATGGATTGGGATAACAGTTGTATGAGCCCCTAATAAAATGTTAAAAAAAAAAAAAAAAAGAACCAAAAAGAGAAACTATCAAATTCTTTTTATTGGAGGTGGTGATATTAACTATATTCTTGGCTTGGAAATAATTTAGATAAATTAATATTTGAACTGCATGATTTCAGCAAAGTTACTGAGCAACGTGATTAACAAATTTGACCTAGTGAAGGGATATAATTTATTATAGAAACTCTACCCCCAAAAAGACCAAAGTAATACTTTTTCCAATATTACCAGGAACATAATACAAAACTAACCATATACTAGACCATAAAGCATGTCTGAACAAATTTCAAAGGATTTTTCAGGACATTTTGTAGACAGCGATGAGATTAATCTAGAACAGTGGTTCTCAACCTCCCTAATGCTTGACCCTTTAATACAGGTTCCTCATTTTGTGGTGACTCCCCAACCATAAAATTATTTTCATTGCTACTTCATAACTCTCATTTTGCTACTGTTATGAATCGGGCAACCCCTGTGAAAGGGGGTTGCGACCCAGATTGAACCAATGGGGTTGCGACCCAGATTGAAAACTGCTGGTCTAGAACGTAATTAAAAAAAAAAATAACATCAGAAACCCACCATATGTTTGGTAATTTACAAAGTTTACTTCTCAAAGAAGTCATAATGAAGCTTAGAAAATATTTAGAACTGAATAATAAGAAAATATTTCTTAATAATAATAAAACTTGGACACTGCAGGTGGTACTTAGAAAAATATATGGTCCTAAATTCTGATAAAGGAAAAAGCCAACATGAGTAAGATATGCACATCTTTACAGAAGTTAGAGAAAGAATACCAAGGCAAATAACAAAAAAGTATACTAAAAGAAATAATAAAGGTGTGAGCAGAAATAAATGAAGTAAAACGTATCTAATACACACAACCACACAACACAGGGAATCATCCAAACTAAAGGCTGGTCTCTTGAAAGCCCAATGGACTGGAGCAACCCTTGGCAAGTCGCCTGGGGAAAGAGAAAGGACAGAGACACCTGCTGGCCGAAATAAAACACCGCACGTATGCAAGCGCCAGCCAACCGGAGTCTCAGTGAGGCACCTAATCTTACCACTCAAATGGCGTAATGTGCTGGAAAACTCAGCTTATACACAAGAGTATACAGTAGACATAATTACATCAATTAATGCCATTTTTTCTAGTGTGTTTTTAAAATCATTTTATTGGGGGCTCATACAGCTCTTATCACAATCCATCCATTGTATCAAGCACATTTGTACATATGTTGCCATCATCATTTTCAAAACATTTTCTTTCTACTGGAGCCCTTGGTATCAACTCATTTCTACTACCACCCCATGAACCCTTGATAATTTATAATTTTTGTCTATGTCTTACACCGACCAATGTCTCCCTTCACCCACTTTTCTGTTGTCCATCCCTCTGGGAGGGGGTTATATGTAGATCATTGTGATCCGTTCTCCCGATTAAGGCCATTATTGATAGGCCTTACACGGGCAAGACATTATGAACTCTGTGCTATTAACTTTGAAGGTTTAGATAAACTGACAAATTTCTGGAAATAAAAAAATGCTCTAAAGTAACTAAAAAAAGAAATGAAACTAGTCTTCTGTTTTAGAAGACAGAAGTAACAGTTAAAAGTCTTCCTATGAAGAAAGATTTCGGTGCAAAGATCTTTACTGGGGAGTCTGACCAAAAACTTGAGGATAAAACAACTCCAATCTTAAACAAGCAATTCCAAAGACGACATAAGGGAATGCTGCTTAACTGTGAGGCAGCGAACCAGACAGAAAAAGCAAGACAAGATAAAGCCGAATCTCCAATCCGAGGGAAGTTACTGGCTAGTCTCACTCAGGAACATGCAACAGCTCAACATAAAGTCAGGTGGCCAAGTTCCTTCTAGGAATATGAAAGTGGTTTAACCAGACAATTAATGTAATTTACTACATTAAAAGAACAAAATAGAATCATATGATCATTTCAATTAGTAAAGAAAAAGTCTGTAATAGAATTTCAACAACCATGCATGACCAAAAGCACTCTTAGCAAGTAGAGAAATCCAATCTATGAAACCTACATCAAATACATGCTAAAGAGTGAACACTGAAAACATTCCCATGGGATGAAAAATAGCATGTGAAAGTCGACTAAAGCCCTTCTATTGAATGCGGCCCGGGAGGTTCTAGTCAGCACTGGTAAGACAGAAAAGTCCAAATTAATTTAAAAGGTGGAAGGAGTGGAAAGGAAACAGCAGAGCTGTAATGTTTTGCAGGTGATGTAATCATCTAATGAGTCAATACCGACTCCTAGTGACAGAGCTTGAGGACAAAATACTAGAATTAATGAGCAAGTACAACAAGAGAGTAGGCAGAAAACGAAAACACAAAAACCATGTCTATTTCCATATATATTAGTAACAACTCTTAAGAAACATCATTTGAAAAAACATAGCATGTGTCTATGGATACATACCAGGATCTATAGAACTATGGAATTTTTACTATGTAAATTGTATCTTAAAAAAACTGAAGTAAAAAAAGGCACCATTTACAATAGCAACACAACAAGAATGAAACTAACATACAGAAGATCTTTCTGGGAGGTGAGGGGGGTAGCTAGAATCTGACTGAAAGGCTTAGAAGCATTTAAAAATAAATGGAAACTAGCATTACATTCATAACGTGGAAGACACCATACTGGGTAGTGAAGTGCCCTGGAGTGGGTTCTAATTCATAGTGGATCCCACGCCGCGCATCCCAGGATGAACACTACTTGATCCTGCACCAGCCTCCAATCACTGTCATGTTGGAGTCCTTTGTGGCAGCTGCT
>NW_022103906.1:78819642-78828140 GCF_000313985.2 Echinops telfairi | reverse complement strand
TCCTCCTGGAATGGCTACTCTAATTATTGGTCCTGAGGGTTTATCTGTCCTGGATTCCCTGTGTTTCCAGCTCTTATCTGTACCTGTGTACATGCTCTAGTCTAGCCAGATTTGTAAGGTAGAATTGGGGTCATAACAGTGGGGGAGGGGAGGTATTAAAGAACTAGAGTAAAGTTGTATGTTTCGTAAGTGCTATACTGAACCCTGACTGGCTTGTCTCCTCCCCGCAACCCTTCTGTAAGGGGATGTCCAATGGCCTACAGATGGGCTTTGGGTCTCCACTCCACACTTTCCCTCATTCATAATTATATGATTTTTTGTTTTGGGTCTTTGATGCCTGATACCTGATCCCATCGACAACTCATGATCACACAGGCTGATGTGTTTCTTCAATGTGGGCCTTGTTGCTTCTCAGCTAGATGTCTGCTTGTTTATCTTCAAGCCTTTAAAACCCCAGATACTGTATCTGTTGATAGCCAGGCACCATCAGCTTTCTTCACCACATTTGCTTATGCACCCACTTTATCTTCAGTGATTTTGTCGGGAAGGTGAGCATCATGGAATGCCAGGTTAATAGAACAAAGTGTTTTTGCATTGAGGGAGTACTTGTGAATATAGACCCAATGTCCATCTGCTACCTTAATACTAAACCTATAAATATATGCACATAGATCTCTCCGTCGTCATAGATATTTACATATGCACAAGCCTGTATTTAGACCTCTGTGAATGCCCTTTGCCTCCTAGTTCTTTTCTATTTCCTTTTACTTTCCACTTGTCCCACTATCATGTTCAGCCTTCATTTGGGCTTCAGTAATTCCTCTCGATTACATTGCCCTAACAGGTATCCTATGCCTTCCTCATCATCGATTTTAGATCACTTGTTGTTCCCTTGTCCCTGATTTTGTTAACACCCATTTCCTTTTCCCTGCCTCCCCCTCTCCCATGTTCCCCCAGAACCATGGGTCCTGTTGTTTTCTTCTCCAGATTGTTTATCCTGCTTATCATATCTAGATAGACATGCTGAGACACAATATGCATAAAAACAAGACAAAGCAAAAAAAGAAAACAAGACAGTAACAACAAAATGACCAAAAAAAGAGAAAAGCCTATAAATAGTTCAAGGTCTGTTTCTTGACCTTTAGGAGTGTTTTCTGTTCGAGTCTGATAGGATGCCATGCCCTGGCCCCACAGTCTATCTTTGGTATTCCCCGAGGACTTCATTGCTCAATGTTCCCCTTGTTCCCAAAACACTAGGCCCTTAGTGTTTTGCCTCAGTGTGGTGAGGTCTGATTGGACACAATTCCCACACAGTGTCTCCAGTGTTGTCCCCTGTAGCACTATAGATCAGTGAGGGGCATCATGTCTCATGGTGGGGCCAGCCCTATGGTCCTCTCTGTGCACTGGCTGCTCTGAGCAGGAATATCGTACTTGGGGCTTGGTGGGCCAGGATGTGCTGCACTCTCTCTCCCTTCCGCTTTTTTTGCTCCCATGTGCTCGGATCAGACATGTCCCTCTCCCTGAGCTGTAGCTTCAGTGCTGTCCTCTGACAGCACTTCTTCGGGTGGGGGGGGGGGTGGGGGGGTGGGCATCCTTGCTTCTAAGGAGCACTCCAGTTGTACTTCTTCCAGGACAGCTTTGTTCCTTTTTCTGGCAGTCCAGGGTACTTTTCTTTCTTTTTCTTTTTTAAGTCCAGGGTACTTTTCAACACTCTCCACCAACACCATAAATAAAGGCATCAATGATTCCACCAAAAAAAGAAAAAGACACCCTGACTAATGGTATCGGTTATTCTTTGGTCTTCCTTATTCAAAACCAGCGTTTTATGCATATAAGGTGACTGAAAATTCCATGGCATGGATCAGACATCTCAGTTTACAGAGGGACATTTTTGCTTTTTAATACTTTGAAGCACTCTTTCACAGCAGGTCTGTAGTACAGTATCTGATTTGCTGATTGCTTTTCCATGGGCGTCAATTGTGGATCCAAGTAAGTCGAAAACCACGACAACCTCAATATTCTCTCCACGTATCATGGTGTTGCCATTAGTCTAGCGGTGAGGATTTTTATTTCCTTCACATTGAGGTGTAACCAATCCTGGAGACTGTATTATTTGATCTTCAGCAGTACATGCTTCACGTCTTTGCTTTCAAGCGCGGTTGTGGGGTCTCCTCCCATTCTGATGAAGCCTTCTTTTCCATATAGTCCAGCTTCTTTATTTAAATCATTTTATTGGGGGCTAGTACAACTCTTATCACAATCCGTACATACATCCATTGTGTCAAGCATATTTGTACATTTGTTGCCATCATCATTCTCAAAACATGTGCTTTCTACTTGAGCCCATGGTATCAGTTCATTTTTCCCCCTTTCCCCACTCCCCGCCCTCACGAATGCTTGATAATTTATAATTATTATTATTTTGTCCTATCTTACACTGTCTGACCTCTCCCTTCATCCACTTTTCTGTTGCCCATCCCCCAGGGAAGAGGTTATATGTAGAGGTCTTTGTAATCGGTTCCTCCTCTCTACCCCACCTTCCCTCCACCCTCCCGGTATCGCCACTCTCACCACTCACTGGTCCTGATGGGATCATCTGTCCTGGATTCTGTTTCCAGTTCCTCTCAGTACCAGTGTACATCCTCTGGTCTAGCCAGATTTGTAAGGTAGAATTGAGATCATGACAGTGGAAGGGGAGGAAGCATTTAAGAACTAGAGGAAAGTTGTATGTTTCATCATTGCTATACTGCACCCTGACTGGCTCCTCTCCTCCCCGAGACCCTTTGCCTACAGATGGGCTTTGGGTCCCCAATCTGCACTCCCCCTCATTCACAATGATATGATTTTTCATTCTTTGAGTCATCCTTTGAAATCTTTGGTCCAGATCTTTTGTCATCATTTCCTGCACTTACTCAAGCTTCTCTCTGCTCAGAGTTAAGTTTCAGAGTCTCTTTGATGCCTGATACCTGATCCCTTTGACACCTCGTGATTATACAGGCTGGTGTGCTTCTTCTATGTGGGCTTTGTTGCTTCTGAACTAGATGGCCGCTTGTTTACCTTTAAGACCCCAGACGCTATACCTTTTGATGGCTGTAGCCCAGTTTCTTAAAGTATTTGCTCGGCATGAAATATGACAAAAAGATACAACCCTGACAGAGGCACACCTTTTCTGATTTGAAACCACACGGTATTACCTTGTTCTGTTTCAATGTCTGCCGCTTAATTCATAAACAGGCTCCATATGAGCAAAATCAAGCATTCTGGAATTCCCACTGTGGAAATGTTATCCATAATTTGTTAACATCCACACAGTCAAATGTCTTTTGCAAAGTGAAGAAAACACAAGTAAACGGCTTTGGGGGGTTTTCTGCTTTCAGCCAAGAGCCGTCTTCTGTCAGCAGTTACATTCCTCGTGCCATATCGCCTGCAGAATCCAGCTTGGATTTCTAGCAGCGGCCTATTGACGGACTGCTGCAACCTTTTAAAATTATCTTCAGCAAAATTACTAGTGAGAGATATTGATACGGTTCTGTCATTTCCATGTTCTGTTAGGTCACGTTCCTTTGGAACGGCACAAAGATGGGTCTCTTCCAATGGGGGGGCGGGGGGGGGGGGGGGGGGGGGGGGGCATGTAGCTTAGCTGTCTTCCAAATTTCCAGGTACAGGTGCATGAGAGGCTCTGGTGCTGTAGCCGTCTGTTCAAACAGGTCAGTAGGTTTTGTCAATTCCTGGAGCCTTGTTTTCACCAATGGCTTCAGTGCAGCTCGGACTTCTTCCTTCCATACCACTGGCTGTTGATGACACGCTCCCTCCTGAATGGATGAAAGTCGGCCAATTCTTTTTGACACAGTGACTATGTTTTCCTCTCATCTTTTTTTGATGCTTCTGCATGTTCAATATTTTGTCCATAGCTGCTGCATGATGGTAACTTGAAGTTTGAATTATTTCTTTCATGCGTTCTTTCGGTTTTCTAACTGCAGGTCTTTGCACATTTCACTGTAACACTTTACTCTGTCTTCTTGAGTCATCCTTTGAAATCTTTGGTCCAGATATTTTGTCTTCATTTCCTGCACTTGCTCAAGCTTCTCTCTGCTCAGAGTTAAGTTTCAGAGTCTCTTCTGACGCGTCCACTTTGGTCTTTTCCTTCTTGTTGTTCTAATATCCCTTTGCTTTCCTCAAGTATGCGACTCTTGATGTCATCTCACAGCTCATCGGGTCTTCTGTCATTGAGTGTTCTGCAGATCAAATCTGTTCTGAGATGTTCTCTAAATTCAGGTGGGATATACTTGAGGTTATAGTTTGGCTCTTGTGGATTCCTTTCATTTTCTTCAGCTCCAACTGGAACTTGTAAATGAACTCGTATCTTGATGTTCTATTCCACAGTCAGCCCCTGGCCTTGTTCTGATCGATGGTGCTGAGCTTCTCAATGGCCTCTTTACAGAGATGAAGTATATGATTCCTATATATTCCATTCAGTGAGGTCCATGTAGATAGAGACTGTTTATGTTGTTGAAACAGGATACTTGCAGTGAATAAGTTGATGGTCTTATAAAATTTGATCATGTGACCTCTAGCAAGATTCCTATCAATAATATTTCCAATAATTTTTGAAGGATTCAACAAACTGATTCTAGAAGCTATGTAACTAAAAAAGGGCAAAGGGCATATAACAGCCATTTTTGAAGATTATTGAAATGCTTATAACAATTAAAGGCTCTTGGTGGCACAGCAGATAAAGCGCTTGGCTGCTAACTGAATGTTGGCCATTCAAACTGACCTGTTGCTCCATGGGAGAAAGGTATGGCAGGTGTCAACCTCCATAAGGATTTATAGCATTGGAAAGCTTATGAAACAGTTCTACTCTATCCTATAGGGTCCCTATGACTCTAAATCGATTCAGCAGAAATGCGTTAAGTAACCTAGTGTGATATTGGCACAAGAATAGACGATTTCCCCAAAGGAACAAAATAGAGACCCCAGAAACCAACCCATTTATATTTGGAGACTTTTATTCATAACAACAGGGCCACTGTAGATGAGCGGAGAGATGACAAGTCATTCATGCCAAATGCAAAGAGGGAGAGAAAGAATGAGCTGGATATCTTAGGTCACACCACACACAGAAACGCATTCCTGGTGAATTAAAGACACACATGAAACAGGCATCTTTAAAACTCGTGAAAAATACAAATACAAATGGAGAAAGCCATAACAACTAAGTGGTGGGCACTGACTTTTGTTTTGTTTCTAAACCTCATTAAAAAAACACTACTGTAAATGGAAAAGGTTGATACATTTAACAAAAAGTTTAGAAGCAATGGAGAAAATGCAATGCCAAAGATATAAAGCATATTTTTCCTAATAAGAAAAGGAGACACAAACAACTACACATAGTGATTAACAACAAAACCTTCACAAGAAAGTAAATTTAGTAAAGAAGTCAACGTGTTATATGATTTTGAGCAATTAGGGCACATAAGAAAGAAGTTCCCATCTAACTCTGATGACTGAGTATGTGCACAAAGCTCAAGACCATGGACCACTATAAAAGGATATCCAGAACCAGAATTGTAGTCAACTTTGCAATGAATGATAATTACTGATAAGGCAGCTAATGGTTTCAATGTCTAGATTTATCTCCTTATGTCTCTGAAGACTTCATTGAGCTCATGTAAGAGAATATAAACATTATAAGCTTTGGCAATATAAAAATAATGACATAGGTGACAGAATTTAGGAGGCAAAGTAGATAGAAACTATTGAATTTCTTCAGTTTTTTATAGTAGAAATTATATGAAATAACAATTTAAGAATATTATTAAAATTATAAAGGCAACCAACTAACAAGATGGTAATATAAATATGCAGACCAAGAATGGGTTACTATATGGAGCTATAGATAAGAGTCATTCTTTATACTTCCAGGAAAAAACAATGTACAAAACCAGGCAGTGGAGAAATGGTACTCAGAATGCATTCTTTAGATAGTAAGCCAGAAGCTAGGGAAAACAAAGGAAGAGCAGGTGACTATGCTGCACTCCATTATAAGCTTTTCTGTATTTTCAGGGTTTTTTAATCCAGATGCATATATTATTTTAATTAATATACACATTGAAAAATAATTGATGGAAAGAGAAAAGAAAAGATCAAACATTCATTTGGTCACACTACCTACGACTAGGCGGGAAACGTGGAAAGGGATGGCCACTCCAACAGGCAAGCTTCCCAACGCTTCAGGGAGACTCAGGGGTCAAAAGAACCGCCGAGCACGCCAGCACCGTGTCATCGTCAGTGCAGGGTGAAGAAACCGGGGAGAAGCACCACCGTTTCTTTCCCCCCTCACTTTTCCTTTTCGCTTTTGCCTCTAATTCTCTAGCTTGTTTGTTCCCCTCTAGCTTTCCTTGACTTAGACTAAGTATTCAACTGAGAAACCACAAAGCACTCACTGTGCCTGGGAGCCCTGGGAGCATACTCGGAAGCTGATGGAACAGCAGGCCTGCTCTGCTGTCCAGCGTCACGCAGGTGAAGCAGAATGGACTTCATGGCAGTGGGTTGAGAATTTTCACCTGTTCTCGTCTTAGTTTTCTCTCATTACGAACAGAGGAAATTAAGTTGCTTTTCATTTGTTTTGTCAATATGAGGGGAATTCAAGGGAAAACTCCGTTACCTGTTATCTTGTCCCATGAACGGTATGAAGATCCCCTGTGCTAGTATTGACAAGCATTACGGTGTTTATGCTTCAGAGGACGTATTATGGCTACCACTGATTTAAAGGAGGCCCACACAGACAAAAGGCAATCCTGTTAAAACCGGCACCACAGTCACTCGTCAGGGCACTAATGTTTCATTGTTGGCTGCTCATCGTGACCCTTGGGGGTCACTGCGTGTCAGAATCCACCTGATGGCAGTGAGTTGAGTGGGCTGATGACTGCTAAGCTATTGAGGTCTCAGGACCAAAGTCAGGTTTCTGCAGAGACAGTCATGTGAGTTGTAATTGCCTCCATGGCAACGGGTTTGGCTTTTTAACAAATTCACTTTTAAAGAAACAAGGCTTTTAAAGCTTGAAGTCTAAGTTCCCTGGAAGCAAAGAAAAACGTATCAGAAGGTGAAAGGTGCACCTCAGGTGGTACTGGTACCCATCCAGGAGACTTAGCAGTGCCTCCGTTTCAGCATAGCCACATCCAGTTAGATACTTACACTATATGTGCAAGGTCAAGTGGTTTCTCTGGTTGCTCAGGAAAAACAGGATGCGGGGGTTCTCTGGTGGGGACGCACCCCAGTGACTTACTAATTGCATGGCTCAGCTTCTTTGCAGGGGATTTCTGTATCAAAGGAGAAAAATAAGGAATTAAATCTTCACAACAACGGAAAAGGGCTTCAAAAGAACGTTCTGGCAAGGGCTGTACGAAGCTTCATCCAGACAGAAATCAAGTGTCATTTTAATCAACATTATTAGCCCCTGCAAGGAGGCTGCAGTTGTTCCAAGGTCATGTGCAGGCCCTTCATGCCCGCAGCTCCTTCCTTATGTCTATGAAGTCACGTTCCGAGCAGCGCTATAGACCCTTGGCATTAACTCCTTCTTTTAAGGCTTCTGGATCCTTCTTGGCAACATATTAAAGTTAATTCCCCAGTCCGAGTCTGAACTTTTTGTTAGGCTACAATACTAAATGGCTAGGAAGATGCTGAGCATCGATAGCTTTCATGTTAACAAGCTAGACTAAGCCACCCATCAAAACATGCCTATGAAGAGAACATTCCCAAATTAAATATGAAGCAGAACATTTGGTGTGAAGAGCTAGATTTGTATACAGATAGCAATAAATGCATGCACATCTACAGTGACTCTAAATGCACCGAAGGTACAAAAAGAAGGTGGCATACTGCTACATTTCTCTGGAAGGCAGAGTGAGGCTCACCAAATCCAAAACTAGTGAGTCTAAAATTCAATAATCAGTGTGCCAAAGTAAACATTATGCCACCATTAGTTTACATAGGACATTCACTTCCAAAGCCCAAATTTAAAGCGGGGAAAGGGGGAGGCTTAATACACAGCTTTTTATTATTCACCCAATTTCCTTTCAAAACCACCGCTGTCTGAGATTTTCTTGGCAGGATATTAACTGCAAAGAAAGTTTAAATATTTCATTCTACAGGCTCTGAAGTTTATTACCATAAGCACCACTTTAATTGGAACACACAATTTGTTTGCAGCTGTGTGACTCATCAACACATCTCCACTTAACTTTTGCAACAGGCTGCTGGATGCGGGACTTTAAACACAAAGTAAACAAAAAGCTGTTTGCCTTTAAGATTGGATTGCCTGGGCTAATTAATACTACGTTTATAAGAAAGCCTGAATAAACCAATTACAAGAATCTAAGTATAGCCTCCTCCCTGGGGGATGGACAGCAGATAATAGGGCGGGGGGAGACGTTGGACAGTATAATTTATGACAAAACTATAAAAATTTATGAATTACGAAGGGTTCATGAGGGAGG
>NW_022103906.1:78788757-78818982 GCF_000313985.2 Echinops telfairi | reverse complement strand
GAGGGGAGGAAGGAGGAACCAATCGCAATGAAGGACACATAACTACATCACAGCCCCCACAGGAACAAACAGTAGAAACCGTGGGGAAGGGAGATAGTAGTCAGTGTTAAGATACGAAAATAATAATAATTTATAATTTATCAAGGGGCCACAAGGGTGGGAGGGGTAGTGAGGGAAAAAAGAGGAGTTGCTGTCAAGGGCTCAAATAGAAAATAAATGTTTCAAAAAATGATAACAACACATGTACAAATATGCTTGATACAACTGATGTATGAATTCATACATCAATTGTAAGAGCCCCCAATAAAATGATTTGAAAAAAAAAAAAAAGAAAGACTGAATAATATTGATTACTTCAGAAACTTCTGATATTGGCTTCAAATCACTTATCATTATCCCCTTCCATACATTATTCCTTTTTGGAAAAAATCTAGATGTAACCCGATTTCCATGCAAAGATGAAGCAGAAATTCTGACCATCTCCTCCACTTGCTGTACAATAGGTTGTAATTTGCCTCGGCTTCCCCTCACTTCCCACCCTCTAAGCCCATCTTCCTCCAGAGAGATTGTGTCACTCCTAATAAAATCTTTTTAAAGTTGGGGGGGTGGGGTTCTTACTGTCACTGAGTCAATTCCAACTCATAGTGATCCCAGAGTAGAACTGTTCCCTAGGGTTTCCATGACTGTAAATCTTTATAGAAGCAGGCAGCCTTATTTTTCTCCCTTAGGACAGTTGGTGGATTTGAACTGCTGATCTGGAGGCCAGCAGCCCGATGCTTAACTCACTAAACCACCAGGACTCCCATCACATATATGAAGGTGCTTAAAAAAGTTCATGGAAAAATCCACTCTTTGTCCATTCCATTTTCCGACAAACTTTCTGAAAGTCCCTCAGCGAACATCTAAATAGAACACTTCATATTCCAGACAGAAACTCTGTCGGGGTCCCCCACCCCGCACCTCACGCACACTAGCATTCACAATGGACTGCATGTCAGGCTCTTTTTGGTCTCTGGATATTGGCATGTGCGCTTACCAAGTTCACCGTGTCTGCACATTTTCTGCTCGCGTCTCAAGGCTGCTTGCAAGTATCAGTTCCTCTGTGAAGACCTTTCCTCAGTGCTCCAGACACCATGACTGCCTTTTCCACAATGCCCATACACCGTGGACATATCTCCACTGCTACAGCTATCATATTATATTGCAATTTTCAGTTTTCTTGCTTATTTAACTGTTAGGCTGAAACTTCTGAGGTTGGATCTGTCTTTTCATCTTTGTAATTCCAGAACCTATTCTAGAGCAGGATATCAGATTTGAACAAATTTGTCTAGATAAGTTCTCTAGGTTGTCTTTTTCCTGACGATACCACTTAAACTGTATATACACACACACACACACACACACACACACAGTTTATATATATATACTGTATATATACATACAGTTATATATTTATATATATATATATATATATATTACAAAGACAATCAGAGGACATCAAAGGGGATCCCTCAATTCACCTTTACGACTAACTAAACACTGAATCAGTCATCTATGGTTCAATTGCATGAAACTTTGCTGCATTTGAGAAATAGCCATCAATTCACACAGTTTGTGTGCCAGGCATCACTGCAGAGACTACTTTAGCTCCATCCTAAACAACAGTCATGAAATCTGAGGTTTCACACCCATATTTTATGAAAATCACCATACAAATAGGACATTTAAAAATTGTGCTTCAATATTTTCTCTAGTTAAATGTTTGTTATGTTTTTGAAAATACATCTTGCTTTTAAGTCAAGGTGTAAAATTAGATCAAATTTCAAGGCTCAAAAATAAAGACAGAGAAAAATCAATACATCAAGGTCAATTCCAAATAGCTAAAGTATATCAAGAGACATTTGATCTATGTGGGATGGTGGGGGTGGGGTAGAGATGAGAATGGATGGGTGGATATAGATATGTAGGAGCTAAAATATAAACTAAAACTCCAGGATCAAACCAAAAAGATATTACTCTGGGAATTTTAAAGCTATGCATTCAGTCAGACTGTCTAAATGTGAAATAGGTTATTTTTTATAAGTACATTTTGCACAGTGAATAATGATACAGCCCTAAAGTGAATTTTGGTTGAAGGTTGGTCTAGGAGGCAAAGATGAACAAAGCTTCTAAGTAGGCTTTTTAAAAAAGTATAAAAATTGGGACAGTAACCTATTCTATAATACCCAGCACCTGGGACAATACCCAGAATTCGGTTACTGACTGTCATCTAGTTGATTCCAAGTCATAAAGACGACAGGGAAGAGGGGTCTCCAAGGCTGTCAACTTTTACAGCTGCAGAAAGTCTCTTCTAACTGTTGACCTGTGGTTGGCAGCCCAACGTGAAACGCAGTCAGCTACCAGAGCTCCTCAGAATTTGGTAGCCACTACGAAATATTTGTAAGGAAGAAGGCAGGAGGAAAACAAGGCAGGTCTAGGCAGTGGGGTCTCTTGCTCTGTTCATAACGCACTACACTAGACGTGCCCTTTAAAGGGTCTGGAAACCAGTTGCCCCAGAGTCAGTTCTGACTCACGGAGCCCGTTTGCACTGTGCTCCACGCGGCTTCCAAAGGCTGACCTTTGGAGGCAGCTCCTCGGGCCTTTCTTCCAAGGCACTTTTGAGTGAACTTGAACCTCGTCCATTGAATGAGTAGCCCAGTACATTAACCACTTATACTACTGGGGCCTCTTAGGACTCATCGTTACTTTTGCGATCCAAAATAAATACAAGGAGACCTTAACCTGGGAATGAACATCTCCTCCAAATGCTCTTTGCCAATGCCTTTCCACCTTCTTTTGCGTTCTCCATACCCTCGTCCACTTTGCTGTCCCTACCCAGGAGTGTAAACGTTACTGTGCTTCATGGCCAACTGAAAGGTGGGAGGTTTGAGTCCATCTAGAGCAGTGGTTCTCAACCGGTGGGTCGTGACCCCTTTGGGGGACTAACGACCTCTTCACAGGGGTCACCTAAGACCATCGGAAAACACATAAATATTTCACAATATATAATTACATATTGTTTTGTGATGACCATAATCACTATGCTTTAATTATGTTCAGTTAATAACAATGAAAATATATTCAGCATATCAGATTCACAACAGTAGCAAAATGACAGTGATGAAGTAGCAACGAAAATAATGTTATGGTTGGGGGTCGCCACAACATGAGGAACTGTATTAAGGGGTCGCGGCATTAGGAAGGTTGAGAACCACTGATCTAGAGGCATCTGGGACGAAAGGCCTGGTGGCCCACTGGTGAGCAATTTGCACTGCAAACCTTCTGGAGCAGTTCAACGCTGACACCCACGGGTCACCATCAGTCAGGCCAACTTGATGGCAGCTGTTTTTCATTCACTTTACCCAATTCCGACTATCTGTTACACATTCTACAGACTACCGTGTCTTCCTTTTGGGAGACATCAGGGGCCCTGGTGATGTCATGGATGCAGAGATGGGCTGCTCAATGGGGGGGTCAGCAACTCTAACCTACCAGCCTCGCTCTGAGGGAGACAGAGATTTTCAGCTCCATAAAGATTTACAGCCTCGAAACTCACTGGGTCACTATAGGCCTATTTTTCCCTGTGACTTGCATTGTTGCTATAAGCGTTCCTGTCCATGTCTCCTAATGGTCACGTGACAAAATTTCCCAGGAGTGAAATTTCTGAGCCGCCTGGTCAGTCATATGCACTCAATTCTACGAGGCTCTGCCAACTTGTGTTTACAAAGTCATGGCATTAGTGTCCACTCTTTCTCAGTGATGCCAAAGTTCTTGTAACTCCACTTTCCAGCCAATCCTTTGTATTGGCAGACATTGTGACATGTTATCAGGAGGGACTAGCCCCTGGAAGGGGAGACATCATGGTAAAGGAGAGGGTCAGTGAAAAAGAGGAAGACTCCCAACAAGAGGAGAGTGACACAGTGGTGGCAACAAGGGACTCAAACATAACAATTATGAGGATGGAGCAGGAGCAGGTAGTGCTTGGTTCTGCTGTGCCCAGGGTTACCATGTCAGACTTGAAGGCATGTAGCGATAATGATTATAGGGGAAAAAGAGTCCATGTTCAAATAGAATTTGTAGAGACTCCTTTACTAAATCATGACAAAGACAAGACAATGACAAAGATGACTCAGTGGGATGAGGGAGACCATCAGCAAGAGGCCATAATGGTACCCAAGGGAGTCCCCACCACCTCTGTGGGCTATGGTGACACAGCAAACACACTCCCCCTGAGGGCAAAGCTTTTTACATTGCCACCAACGGTCAGAAAGAACACAATGGAGGCTGAATCTAATGAGGCTTTTCACAAGCCTCAAAATAAATCCACTGTCATCAAGTTGATGCCAACTCATAGTGACCCTAGAGGACAAGGTTGCGTTTCCGAGACTGTCAGAGTTTATAGGAGTAGAAAGCCCTGTCTTTCTCTCGCAGAGTGGCTGGTCGTTCCAAGCTGCCGACCACCCAAAATTCAGCCCAGTGTGCGACTACTATACCACCAGGGCTCCTATGTCAACTCACAACGATCCAATATGATAGTGTAGAACTGTCCCCGTGGGTTTCCAAGACTGTAACTCTTTACGAGAGTAGAAAGCCTGCCTTTCTCTCAAGGTGGTTTTGAACCGCTGACCTTGAATTAGCAGCACAACACATAACCACTGCATGAGTAGGGTTCCTTTCATGAGTCTAGTGCTCAGAATTTAAGCTCCAATAGATAACAAACATAGCAAAGCTTTATCGTATAAGCAACTCCTACTTTTAAGGCTTATTTTTCACTCTCATGAACAACCATCACCAGTCCTAGTTTGCTAACCTTTACCTTTAAATGTCATGCTTTTTACTATTTTAGGAAATACTTTCCTCCTGGAGGTCATAAAGATATTCCCCCATGTTGTCTTCTAAAGTTTTACAGTTTCTGCATTTCATGTTTAAGCTTGAATTTACTTGGAACTGATTTTTAGATGGGCACGAGGGGAGCATCCAAGCTCATCTTACACAGTTAAGCAATTATCTCAGGACTGCTTAATTAGAAAAAAAATCCATTCTTTTACCAATGATAGACAGTTACTGCTGCAGTGGGTGAACTGTATCATCCAAACCGCTATCTCCAAGTTCTAACTTGAAGTCCCTTGGGAATGTGACCTCATTTGGAAATGGTGTCTTTACAAATGTAAGTAAGGTGAGGATCTCCACCTTAGATCATCCTGAATTTAGGGTGGGCCCTAAGTCCAATGACTGATATAAGAGGGATTAACAAACAAATAAACTAACCAGGGACATTTGACACCAAGGCCTTATGGGAAAACCATGTGAAAGCAAAGACAGGAGCAATCACCACCCAAGGACACCGTGGTTGTTAGCAGCCACCAGGAGCTGGGAGAGAAGCAAAACAGGATCTCCTTCAGAGCCACTCTCCAGCCGCAGCGACCCTGTCAACACCGGGATTTCAGACTTCCGGCCTGCAGAACTCTAAAAGAATCCATTTCTGCTGGGGCTTTTTGGGTTTTTTAAAATCATTTTATTGGGGGCTTGCACAACTCTTATCACCATACATACATCGTGTAAAGCACATTTGTACATTTGCTGCCATCATCATTTTCAAAGCATTCTTTCTACTTGAGCCCTTGGTATCAGATCCTTATATTTTTTCCTCCCTCCTCTCCTTCCTCCCTCATGAACCCTCGATAATTTATAAATTATCATTTTTCATGTCTTACACTGATCGATGTCTCCCACCACTTTTCTGTTGGCTGTCCCAGGGAAGGGGTTCTATGTAGATCATTGTGATCGGTTCCCCATTCCTCTGCCCACCTTTCCCTGACCCTCCTGGCATCACTGTTCTCATTGCTGGTCCTAAGGGGCATTTCTGCCATTTTAAGCCACTGTTCCTTCATAAGAGAAAACAGCCTGTCGTTTCCCCTTTCCTCACTGTCCTGAGGTTTTGGTGCCAAGATGATTCTAACCTCCAAAATGTAACTGGGAAGAAGTGTTCTATTTTCTGATTTGGTGAAACCCGTACAATACTAGAATTATTCTTCCTATGGGCATTTATTGAAACTTGTGTGAAGCCATTCAGGCATGGTTATCTCCTTTATGTGAAGACTTTTAGCGATTGATTCAATTTCTTTAATGATCCTATTACTGTTTGGGATTTCTGTTCCACCTGAATTAGTTTTGGTGTATGGAATGTTGTTCTAGGAATTTGTTCAACTAAGCTTTCAACAACGAAATGTATATTTTCTTGTTAATCTTTTTTTATTTACTTCCTAACTGAAAAAAAGTATAATAGTCAGAGACCGTAATCCAATTTTCTCAGGACATTATGATAAATGAGCTTTCCTTTCCCCAGATACATAGTCTATGTAATACCAATTCTTTTCTGAAACTTCCTTAATATGGTAATTTAAAAATAATGTTCTATGTGTGAAAAGAATGTGCAATCATTAATTGTTGGCCATATTCAAATTCTCTAGTCTGCTTTTTGTCTGATTGCTTTAACAACTGTTGAGAGACATGTTGAGACCATTCATTTCAATAATGCATTTAGCAATTTCTTATTATATTTTTCATTAGTTTTTCATTTACATACTTTATAGCTATATTAAGTGTGTATTAGTACAGAATCATTAATTTCATTTTACTTTTGTGTAATTGCTTTGGGAGTTGCTGAGAGAGGTGTGTTAAGATCACCCATTTTCAGAAACGTGCGTGAAGGGAGATAGTGGACAATGTAAAATATGAAAATAAAAAGAATTTATAAATTATCAAGGATTCAAGAAGGCGGAAGGGTGAGGGGAGCAAGGGGAAAAAAAGAGGAACAGCACCAAGGGCTCAAGTAGAAAGAAAATGTTTTGAAAATTATAATGGCAACATATGCACAAATGTGGTTGACATAAGATATATGGATTGTTATAAGAGCTGAAACAGCCCCCAATAAGATGACTAAAAAAAAAAAAAAAAAGACTTAACATTAGAAAAAAAAAATCATCCATTTTGATCATGTATTTTAACTTCTTCCTGTACTTCTGTATTCATTCTTACTTTACATATTTGACTGCTACGTGATTAGGTGTAAAATTAATGATTTTATTTTTTTATCTTTGGTAAACTTTATCTTTGGTAGAGTCTGTGTCTTGAAATCTATTGCTTGAGAGGGGAGGGTAAATCACTAACTAGAGTGCAGGGACATATTAACTTGGGTGAAGGGGAAGTTAACGTATGATGAGAAAGGTCAGCAAATAACGATGGAGGCCAGAAAAAGACTGAGCGAAATTACAAGGGGGAAACCGAGGCGGATGCTATTCTACACACAACCCTCTAATATCAATTATCTCCACGTAGAAGCACAGACAGGCAAACAAGTTGAACAGGCAGGAGAAGGAGACTGGGGCTCTATCTATAAATATGTGTGTTGACAGAGGAGATGTCTACACATGTGCTTACTGATGCTGCAACTATGACTTGTATCCATCCCCATGAATCTAGACAAGCATGCAGGGGCAAAGGGATGAGAACTTCTTAGTCGTAACTGAAAACTGAGGTAATGCGTCACTGGGTCTGCCTGGGGGCTTAGGACCACAGAATCTGAACACGCTAAAGCCAGATGGCATAATATAGCCCACAAAGGCAATGTTCTACCTTCAGTTTTGGTGAGCAGGTCTTAAAAGCTTGGGAGCAGCCATGTAAGGTGCAACCATTGGACTCTCCCCATATGGAGCAAAGAAAACAGGGAATGCATAAAAACCACTAGTCCAGTGGATAAATGGGCCATGCAAATGTCAGCCTCTCCACCTCTGAGATCAGAGTCACTAGACAGTGCCCGGCTGCCACTGCAGGCTTCGGCCTGCTCTCTAAGGGAACACATGAGAAGGGCCTGGGTAATATGGGAGGAAAATGAGGAGCAAAACTCAAATTTTAAAAACAACACCCCAGTTTTAGCAGTCAGAGACTGGAGGAACCCCTGTGACTGTGGCCTGAGTCACCTCCCAAGTCTGGAATGGGACTCACCCCCACAGCGCCATTTTCAGCCAAACCCCAGATAGGTCTGTAAGGAACAGTAACACCCGGGAGGCAGACACCCAGAAAAACCAACCATCAGAGATCAAAAGGACAAAATTCAGAGGGGTCAGGAAAGAATGAAGACTAGAAAAAGGAAACATCAGGAAGGAATGGGATAAAGTGATATCACATTGTCAATGCCTATGATGTTGCTCTGTAAACTTTCATCCAAGTCACAATAAAAGGTGAAAGAAAAAAATCTTATAACTGGACATCAATATAGTTCCATCCAATTCCTTTTGGTTAGCATTTTTCTTGGTGGACCCATTGTTATTCTTGACTTTTGACTTTTCTGAGCCCCTATTAAGGAGCTCTGATGGCATAGTGATTATGAGTTGGGCTGTGACTCACAAGGTTAGCAGTTCAACACCACCAGTCACTTCCAGGAGAAAGATGGAGTTTCCTGCTCTTATATAGTGTTACAATCTCAGAACTATAGGGTAGCTGCATCAGCACTGACGTGATGGCAGTGAATTTGGTTTTGGTTTGCTTTTTATCTAAAAAATTTAATTTACTGATTACAGATAATAAATTTATTTATAGTTATTATGTTCTTACCACTTGTCTCATTTCTTCTCTTTCTCCTTTTAGGTGCCCTATAACCCATTTTATTATGTTTCCCTTTGTGGCAATCACACTCTGAGTTGACTCTTCTAGTGATTGCTTTTTTGAAGGAAAAAAAAAAAGGAAGTAACATTTGTTGAGAAATTACTTCATGTCAGGCACTTGATAGCTGCTTTACACACACACACACACACACACACACATTAGTTCATTCAATCTTCACACTAGTCTTACAAGTTAGATTTTAACAGTCTTAATTTTCTGGTTGCACACAAGAAAGCTCCTATTAATTAGGCCTGCCGACTAGCCTCTAAACACTTACTCATTTTAAGATGCAAAACTCAGGAGGTAAAATCTCTCAGGGAAAATGGATCCAGGGTGGGAAGAGACAGCGTAGGACAGGGAGGCATTCTGACAGAGTCAGATAGAAACGCAGAGACCCCTAGTCCAGTGTGGGGTCAGGAAGGTGAAGCTGGGCTAAGTCAAGGGGAAGGGACACAGGGCTTCCAGCTGAGCGAGGGGCAGAGGCTAGAGAGTGCAGCCACTGCTCTGTGAGTTGCTCTACCAGGTCTTCGACCCCTGCCGCCGCCCCCCCACCCCCCCAACAACCACGGAGCAGGCATATTAACCTACAGAGACGTCTCTGAGCTGAGTTTGCTCTCCTTTCAATCAGCCTCAAGCTAATTCCTTGCACAGCACCGTCATAAGTTGAAGGTATATGCTATGCTGACAGGCCCTGACACTTGGGAGCCTTCCAGCCTAGTGGAAAAGCTCAGGATTCGTACCTCTGAGGCTCTTCCTGTCACTCTTACTTTAGATCACCCTCTCTGAGTGCATCAAGCTGAGCTCGGAGGCATCCAGCTGTGGGGACCCATACTCCTCAGTAGAGGCCCGCGGTTCAAAGCCTGTCAGCGCCGCAGATAAATCAGGAGCCGCCTCTATTTCAACATGAACACTTGCCACAATTTTAATCAGCATCTTCAACTTAAAACGCAGTACTGTACCTTGAAAGGCTTTAGTTCTAATCATGCCCTGAGCCCATATTCATGACAGTTTTTGATATCTTGGTTGCATCTCATTTTCAACTCATCATAGCCATTATTGCTATTATTCAACATTTGACATGACTTGCATTGTCCCACATTTGCTGACTCTACTGTGCATGATTTCTTCTTACATCTCATTTCTTCTTTCTTGTTCCAACTGCCCCTGCCCACCCCCACCCCACCCCCAGCCAAAGTCTACCCCTTCCTCGTTCCTTCAGCAATCGTCTGCTGGCGGCGAACACTCGTTTCTGGGAATCTCTCCATTCTTCTTTGCTCTGGACCGGATCACCAGAATTGCTGACCTTTCTGTGCTCTCCATCAAATCTCTTCATCGTATCCACATTTTCCATCTTCTTTCTCTGTGTTCGGTATCCTGGTTAATTCTTTTCAGAGCTATTTTCAGCCCTTAATTTTCACTTAGCCATCTATAATTATCTGTTTAACCTCTCTACTGAGATTAACCTTAATATTTTTTATTTCTAGAAATCTAATTTAGCCCCTTTTCCTATCAGCCTGTTCTCTCTTTTTAAATGTAATTATTCCTAATTTTACCTATTTGATTTTTGAAAAAACGTTCCCGGTGGTTTCACTGTGCGGGCAGGAGCGCCACAGGGCCTTCGGCAGGTCCAGTCTCAGCACTGTTCTGCGGTGAGCTAGGGTGAGGAACAGGGCACTTGCTTCCTGACGGGCTTCCCCATTATGCAGGCTGTGCTTCCACAGGTTTTGGCTTCCTTTCTAAAGCTCAGCGCCTGCTACATACCCACTTACTGTCTTTGCCGATCCTCTCCCAGACGGTTCTGCTGATTTCCGGTTGCTGATGATGAGCCTTCTTCAGGGGCAATTTTTGGCCAGGAGCTCATCTTCAAATAGATGTATTGTTTTCTATATGGGAGTCCAGTTTGAGATGTTGTTAAAAAAAAACACCCCAAAATAGGACAGCACTCTGGGTGTTGCGTCCATATTTTGCAGCAGTACGAGCCTGTTCTTGTTTTGTACCAAGGCCTCCTTCTGCAAATAGTGCCATTCACTCCCCTTGGGGATCCATCAGTTTGTGGCCTGCCAAGAGTTCCCCCGGGTCTGTCCCCCACCCCCGCCACCACCAGTTTTATTCCCTCTAGTGTGTTGGCAGGAATGCCTGGTTCATGAAATTGCCTATGTGGTAGTTAAATGATTTTATGTCAGCTAGACACTCCTGGCCAAGGGTGGAGTCAGACCTGTCAGTCATGCCACAGTCTGAGGCTATCTCCTTGGGACATGGTCTTGTCGTAAGGAAGATGCTGTGAACCTCTTCCTTTCTCTCTCCCACTTCACCTTCCTGCTTGCAGGACACCCTGAGAGCTGCCAGAGCCCTGCCAGATTTGCACTGACCTGGGATCCACATGACTCTGCACCCACCAGCCTGTGATCTTCCAGCATTCTGCATCATCATCGCCTGTGGCCACAGGAATCTGAAGAGGGAGTTATGGACTAATATTGGACTTATAGACTTGAGTTGGACTGTGCTGAGATGCTTTCTTGATATGTAATTATTTCTTGATGTAAAGCTCTTTCTTCTACATATGTTGAGTGTCACTGGATTTTTTTTTCTCTAGTCAATCTAACTTAACACCCCTACTAACTGGAAGTCTGAACCCACCAGGTGCTGCGTGGGGAGAAAGGGCCAGCGATCCACTTCAATAGGTCACAGTCTTGAATCCCTATGGAACGCACTTGAACTCTGCACGCCTGGGTCCATCAGTCCAAAGTGGCTCAGGGGCAGCTGGCTTCCTTTGGGGGTTGAGTGTGCTTGCAGGTGACCTCGCAGCACATGCTTCCAGTTTTTCTTTCAGGAAAAACCAGTAAAAGATGTATGGGCATTCACTATCAACAGACTGACATTTCCAGGCATTCCATCCATGAGAGTCGGTATACTATTTAAGGTTAGACACACACACCCCAAAAAATCCTGAGGGCAGGGGGAGAGGGTGGGGAGAAGAGCAAATCACAGATTCAAAGGCATTAAAGGTAAAGAAAGACATGTGGTATGTCAGGGTGGAATTAGAGAGGAGGAGGGTTGGAAAACGAAGTCGACTGCTATGTGCTCTTCTTGTATCCCAGCATTTTCCAGGGCTTGGGATATAACAGACACACCCAAAATCCAAACTCACTGCCATCGAGTAAATTCTGACTCCCAGTGAGCCTACAGAAGAGAGCAGCACTGCCCCCCGTGGGTTTCAAGACTGGACATTTTCACAGGAGCAGAAAGGCTCCTCTTCCTCCTGTGCAATGGCTGGTGGTCTCAACCTGCCAAGGTCGGTGGAACTGCTGGGGATGTGGTTCAAAGCCCTATTCATAACCCATTATGCCCGCCACCAGGGCTGCCCAGAACAAACACTTGAAATATTTATTGGCTGAATATGGGGGAGAAGCTCTTTGCCTGGCTTAGATTTCCCACTGTATGACTACACTCGGGCACAGCCTGCCATAAATTCTGGTCAGGTAGGAAGCGGGCCAGCAGTTAATGAGACGCCACAGTCAGGAACAACAGACTATTGTCACTGCTATTAGCAACACTCGGAAACAGCATTTCCAAAAACTTGCCTGATGATTTTTTAAAAACAAAAATTCTGGGGCATTTATTTAAAAGGCACAAACAAAGCAGATTCCTTGGCCCTAACTCAGGCTTGCTAAATTAAAATTCCCAGGGATAGAAGCCTGGTGTTTTGTATATTTAACAACCAGTCCAGATGACTCTTTTCAGGAAATTTTAGGAAACACGGCTCTGGCAGTTCTTGTCAAAACAAAGAGGTAAATAATAATCCCAACAAAATGAGAGATAACTGTTGGAAAATAATGACGCTATTGTTTTCTACAGCCAATACAACTGTCTACCTAGATGTTCCAGGAAATTGAAAGTCGACTAGAATCATATACGAGGGGGCTTCCAATAGTTTGTGGAAAACTGAAAATAAGAGCGAGTGGAATTTGTCCAATGACCTTTTTGTAGTGCCCTTGTGGACCAGCCTTGAGATCTCAGGATGGTCTGTCCACAGACCAGAGGAGTCTGGACCTAGCGGGGCGGCTGGGCTGGAATGAAGAACTACAGAAAGCTATCCTTGCCCGGCATGGCAGAGGGTAAGTATCTAAACCCGGGGAGTGTGAACAGGTTTAGAGAGAGGGCACGGCGAGAGGCAGGAGGGCGGCTCCGGAGACTCACTCTGGAGAACGCGGCTGCTGCAGACTCTCCGTGTCCACAGGCTCCGCCTGCTCAGACCCAACCGACCTCAGGGAGAAAAGACTGCGTTGCATCCGGAAGCAATCCAGTGGTCAGAAGCATCCCGCCGAGGCAAAAAGGAAGCTATTTGCATTGTATTAAGCAGTGTAAATGTCCCCACAAATACCAAGGACCTGTAGCTGACTTATTTTTGTGGTTGTTGAGTGCCACAGAATCTGCTCCAGCCACAGCGAACGTACACACAGAACAAACACTGCCTGGTCCTGTGCCGTCCTGACAGTTGCTCCGATGCCGGAGCCCAGTGTTGCAGCCATTGGGTCCGACCACCCCGTGGAGGGCCTTCTTTTCTGCTGCCCCTCTGCTTTACAAGTGTGATGTCCTTCTCCGAGGACTGGTTTCTCCTGACCACCTGTCCAAAGTATGTGAGACACAGTCTCGCCATCCTTGCCTCCAGGGAGCATTCTAGTTACACCTTTTTCAAGACAGATTGGTTTGTCCTTTCAGCAGTCTGTGGTACTTTCGGCTTTCTTCTCCAGCACCACAATTCAAAGGCATCCATTCTTCGGTCTTCCTTATTCAATGTACAACTTCTACACGCAAATGAGGCGATTGAAAATGCCATGGCCAACAAATGTGCTTGACGCAGTGGACGGAACCCCCAATAAAATGATTGGGAAAAAAAAAAGAGAGAGAATGTCATGGCTTGGGCCTTAGTCCTCAGAGTCACAGCCCTGTTTTTCAATCCTCTGAAGAGGTCTTGTGCAGCAGATCTACCTAATGCAATGTGTCTTTTGCTCTCTTGACTGCTGCGTCCATGAGCACTGATTATGGATCCAAGGAAGACATAATCCTTGACAACTTCAACCCTTTCTCCACTTATCAAGATGCTACCTACTGGTCCAGCTGTGAGGATTTGGGTCTTTACATTGACTTATTGTAGGTGATCAAGATTTAACTAGTGAATAATACATAAATGTTTCCTAAATAGCCATTTTAGTCACTAAATGGAGATAAAATGTAATGAATAGCATGCCTTAAGTTTATTTGGGAAAACCGTTTTATCCTAAATCTGTACTTACAGGCCTCAGAAAGCACTAGTTGCACGGGTAAGGGTCTCTTGTTATGTTTGAATTAATGCAGACACAGACGAGCAATTCAAGTCCCTGGGTCACACAGAACCCTCTGATCCTCTCTACACATGGCAGTTGGATACGCATTCTCCATTCAGCTCTGGTGGCCACCTGTATGAATCAAAGTAGATCAAACGCTGGAGAAAGGTCTGTGGGTAAGTGATGACTGCTGGAGGAAATAGCTCATTTGAGGAGCAGCTCGGTTTGGGTTATGCCACACACTCCTCTGCCGTGGGAAGTCTCCCTGTCATCTTTTTGCTCACAGAGATGCCAAGAATTTGCTCTAATAATCAGTTGGGGGAAAAAAAACTTTATTATTTCATAAACTACATGCCAATACTTTCTTTGATAAGCATTTTAAGTTAACAGCTGGGTTCGTTCCGCATGTTCTGCTTCCACACTCAACACTTCTGCAGCTGTTGTTGGGTTCCAGAATAAATAGTGCATCCAAATATCACACTAGAATGAAACAGCGCGCAGTTCCAGAAAAGAGCAATGTTTAAAAGCAACACAAACAACCTACTGAAAGTGCTTATAGATGCTGTCAGAATACCTCTAGCCTATCCCTTCTACCCCTCAGATGGCTTCAGAGAGTTCAGAATTCCAGAGGGAGGCACCTGGCCAGTGAGGCAGTCAGGTGAGTTCTAGGGCCGCTAAGTGAGGAGCCTTTCAGGCCCTCCTCCCCAGGCCTCCACCCCACCATAACAGAGGAACCCAGAACTCTGCAGAATCCTAGCAACACTCTCCCAAAGAACCCTCCCAGCCCACCACCATGTTTGCCTTGAAGACTGGCTCTCGGAGGCTAATTCCAGCCCAACCTTTATCCCAGGCTATGCGTGTTTCCTAAGAAATCCAAGAATCCCAGTTGGAGCCCCACACCCATAAGGCTCAATACAACTTCTTGCACAAGACCCCATCTCCGACTAATTCCCAACCCAGCAAAACCTCTCTACTTGTCTTCACAGCCCACCAACAACAAATTCCCTACCTGCCAGCCCTCCTCTCCGATTACTGCCTCCCCTTTCCTGTGGCCTTCCCTGGGGCCGCTGCTTGCTTTGTAGCCATTTCTAGAGGCAGCTACTTCCTTTCCCACGGGTATCCAGATAGGAGAGAGCCCTAGGGCTCCACCACCCTTCTCAGATCCTTTATTCTGTCTTCCTTTACTCTTTGCCTTAAAACCCGAGTTCTGAACCTTGAACGTTTTAGCTCATAGCCCACTGACTAATTCCAACAGTACTTACGTCATAATTCTTATTGGTTTCAACATCCATGTTGCTCATCTTTCCAATGGTTCTCCTGGGTTGAGGGACAACCCCCCTCAAAAGATGTGCCCACATACCAATCATCAGAACCTGTGCGTATTACGTAGGGTGGCAAACCCTGAACATACAAATGAAATAGATACACAGAAAGAGTAAATATGTGACGAAGTCAAGGTTCTTGAGAGGATAATCTTTTCCTGGATTATTCCAATGGGTCCTAAATATCATAAACAATGTCCTTGTAAACAACTAAACACGGAGAAAAGACAGGAGACAATACAGCATTGCAGAGAGAGCTAGGAGTGATATAGCCACAAGTCAACGAATGCCGGCAGCCACCACCAGAAAGTGGAAGAAGCAAAGTCAGTATTTTCCTGTAGAGTCTTCAGAAGGAGCTTGGTCCTGCCAACACCTTTCATTTAAAATTCCGGCCTCCAGAACTGTGAGAGAATAAATTTCTGTTGTTTTGGGCCACCAAGTTTAAGGCAGTTTGTTACAAAGCTTTGCAAAACCGGTACACAAGTCTTCTTTGATTGCTTCTTCTTGAGTGCCTCCCTCTACTTCAACAACCTCGCTCCCGCTCTGACCATTTTCAGTCATATCCCGGAGGATCTTACTGAACTAATTCCGAACCAAACTCACGGCCGCTGAGCCATTTCCAACCCATAGCAATTACTGTGCAGCATCTGAAATCTCAATTTTAAGCAACCCTGGCTCATCCCAACTTCTTGCTAACTCACACCTTTTATTCCCCCAACATTTCTACAATCCCTGTGAGACCTATACCACAAGGGACCTGCCAGCTTTGCAGTGTCCGTCAGCTCCGTCATGCCCTCTGGAATTAATAATGGACATAGAGTCCACCACCCATGACAATACTCAGTCCTTTGCACACTGTCCAACTCCCCTTGTCCACTCTCTTCCTTGGTTCTATTCTTACTCTTCTGGCAAAACTCCAACTCCAGCCACTCTGTGCCCACGCATTTAATGACAGGCCCAAAATACACAACAGCGTCGGCTGGTCTGACTTTGAATTCATGACCACCAATCTCAAATGAGTCATTCCCATCTCAGCGTAAGTGTTAGTCTTCAAAAACCTTTCCCTGACCAGCTAATTGTATTCTTTAATAACAATTTCACTGAGAGGTAATTCACATACCATTAAATTCACTCTTGTAAAGCGTATGACTTACTGAGTTTTAATATAGTCACTTGCAAAAGCATGCCATCACTAGGGCGTTTTCATCACCTCCCCCAAATACCCTGAACCCATGAGCAGTCAATTCCTGTTCCTCCCTCCCCACAATCTCTAGCAACCACTGGTCTGTCTGTCTCTGTGGATTTAGCTATTTGGGGACGTTTCATATAAGTACGTCATGTGAGGGGGCTTTAACAAATGCATGGAAAATTCCATGATCTTTCCATTCCACTCTCCCATAAACTGTTGGAAGTCCCTTTTATCTGTGGGTGTAGTCCCGTTCACCTTTCCACTCCTGTTGGGCAGGAACGTCTATCAGCATAGACTCACTCACCGGTGATGGCTAGTCCAGTCAGTGCAGGGTGGGATCCCTAACAGTATTTACCTCTACACTCTTCCCAGAGTTCCTCTTGGCCTTGAGCTTCTGACGCTGACCTCCCCCATGCTGTGCTTTGCCTTTCCCTTCACTGAGGTTAATATGTATCTACCCTCTGGTTAGCGATTTACCCTCCCTTCCTCTCATCCCTGGTTCTCTTCAGAGAACCATTATTTCTGGGTAGAAATCTTTTTCTCAGCTTTCTACAGCAGTGCTTTCATGTAATTATTTGCCTTGCTGTGATTAATTTCACTTGGCACAATGTACCCTGGTTCTGTCTCTGTATGAGGCGTCACACAGATTCATTATACTTTAAGGTAGAAACAAACAAATCTGTCCTGGAAGGACAGCCAGGATGCTCGCTAGAGGCCAGAACGGTGTGACTTCATCTCACATTCTTTCCTGTTAGTAGGAGAGAGCAGTCCTTGGCAAAGGACATCACGCTCGGCCACGTAGAGGGAGGGGCAGGCCAAAAGGGGAAAGACTCATGATAAGACGGACTGACACAGGAGCTATAATGACGATGGGCAGCGATTGTGAGGAGGGCACAGGACTGGGCAGTGTTTCCTTACGTTTGCACATAGGGTTGCAATGAGTCAGAACCAACTCCATGGTACCGGACAACGTTGTATATAAATGGTCATCTATTCACTCGGCTGATGGACACTGAAGTTGTTGCCCTTCCTGTGCTACTGTGAATAGGACCATGGTGAACATTAGTGTGCATAACCCTATTTCTGTCATAGCTCTTACTTTTGATGGATACCCAATAGGAGGATTGCTGGACTAGGTGGTATTTTAAAGGAAGTGCCATAGCATTTTCCACTTGGGTTGGGCCACTGTTGTCCCACTAGGGGTGGATGGAGGTTCCAGTCTCTTCACACTCTAGCGAGCATTTGTCGTTTTCCTTTAGAAACAAAAACTAAAACTTTCCTATTTATGCCAAGGTGAGATGATATCTCCTTATTGCATTTGATTTGCATGTCTCATCCCTAGTGGCCCAGTGGGCTATGTACTGAGCCACTAAGTAGTGATTCAAACCCACCAGTTGCTCCACAAGAGAGAGGTTCAGCTGCCTGCCCCCATAAAGATTTAAACACTTGGATGCCCACAGGGGCAGTTCGGCTCTGTTGTATGAGGTTGTTATGAGTCAGAATCACTTGTTGGCCGTGAGTTTGATTTGGAGAATGGTTAATGATGGTGAGTGATTATTTTTGGCCACCTGAGTGTCTTTGGTGAAGTGTCTGCTCATTCTTCTACTCGGTTTTTAATTGGACTTTTGTCTTTTGGTTGTTAGGTACTGACGATTGTCTACAAATTTTAGAGATTTGTTCCCTCCCGTATGTCATTACAAAAAAAAAAAAATTTTTTTTTAATGACCTCCCCCCCCAACCAATCTCTTGTTCACTCTTTGGGGTAAATCTTGATTCCTAAAAATGCTTACTTTTGTAGGAGGGCACAGTAGTCTAGTTTTCCTTCTGTTCTGTTTGCCTTTTCGGTTCTGTTGAATAGTAGATTTGTATTATCTACTAGGGCCAAGGAGCCATGGGGACACTGCCATCAGTGCTGGAGCAAAGCTGGTAGTTCAAACCCACCAGCTGCTCCACTGGAGAAAGTCAAGGCTATTTGCTCCTATAAAGATTTATAGCCTCCAAAACCCTATAGAGTGTTACTGTGGATCAAAAACCACCTGATGGGAGTGGGGTTTTTTTGGTTTGAGTATCAAGTCCAAATTTGTCCTCATTTATTTTTTTGATGATCTTTATAGTTTTAATTTTTACATTTAAATCTGTAACCCACCTTGAAATCATCTTTGTATAAGGTGAGAGATCTGGATCCTGTTTTATTTTTCTGGAAATGGATCTCCACTTTTTCCAGAACCACTTGTGGATGAGATTATTCTTTAAGAAAAGAAATAAACTGGTTTGGTCCCACCCTTGAATATCAAGTGACAAGAAATGGAAGGTCTGTTTCTGGACATTCCATTGATCTTTTCTATCCATCTGCTCCACCGTATAACTCTCTCCAGAAGCAAATAGACTAGTGGGTGGTTCTGGCTGACAGATGAATAGGAATGGCAGGGAAATGGAGTTTATGGTGAGGATTGAAGGGCCATATGTCCGAGGGATAAGAAGTCGAGAGAAGAAAGGGGTTGTGGATCAAAGATGATCTTTGTGAGAGCAGCTGAACAAACCAACTGGCATGGTAGTGGCCGGGCAGAGAGCACAGAGACAAATTACAAGGGTGACCGGGAGGGACAAAATTCTAAGAGGACACTAGTGACCCACATCCTGGATCATCTCCTTCCCTTTGAGCGTAGATGGAGTCTGTGAACATGATGAGCTAACATGTGCAGATCGCTCCTTCAATTATGGAACGTTGTATGTCATCGGAATCAGGACTCTGCATCAGTGGGAGTGGAAGGGGAGCAGTACCAGGGGGAGAAGGCTCAACGTGGAACCGCAGGAGCAGGGTGGCTGAGGTCCTGCGGAGGAGGAGATCCTCAGAGCTAAGCAAGTGCAGGAGCTTTGACATCAGGGTGTGACGGGGCTCCTATACAAAGGGTAGGGAATCACCCCAGAGGGCTGTGACCAGAGGTGAGTGAGGGGGCATAACCAGAGAGACAGGTGAGGTGATGACAACCGTGAAAAGGCACGAGGACCTCGGTGCTAAAATGGCTAAATCCCAAAGCATTGCTTTTTTTTTTTTTTTTTTAAAGCCAAGCCATTCAGGATACAGCAGAACCCCGGACCACATCAGTCCTCAACATAAGCAGATTTCAACGTAAAATGTCAAGGAAAGTTTGCCTCAGAGTTCAAACTAAACATCGGAATCCAACCGGTGAACGTGATTTTTTAAAACAAAAGCAGTTAGTGTTGCGGTCACTCAGCGTTAGTTAGCTTTGTTAGTACCAGTTATTTAGACCTTTTGCAGCTGTATTCTAAGCGTTTTGGCTACAATTTTCTTAGTTTTTGTGGCTTTTTGTACAGTTTTTAGATTTTAAAAAGTGGTTCTAAGAAAGAGTTTTTTGAAAAGAATCTCATCGGAAGGAACTGGTTAACTCTGTTATTGATATTGTTGATGATAATTTAGTAAACCCTTTTAGAAAACAGTTACGGAAATGCCAACAGCAGACCACATTAGTCAGATTTTTTTTTTTAAGAGAAAGCCAGCTAGGTCCTAGTGGTAAAAGGCAAGGGAGGAATAAAACTCCTGAAAAGCAGCTACCAGTTGATTTGATGGAAGGGGATTCCCCTTCCAAACACTGACTCTCTCTCCATCCCTCCTCTCCACACCCGTGTCCACAGATCCAAACCCTCATCCGTCTCAAGGTATCCATATTGTAGTTCTTAAAAAACTTTTTAAATGTGTTTCTTATTTAAATTATATTATTTAACTCTGAACTTATTTACTTTGAAATTTCTGTGGAATGTTTTGTATAAAAAGGCAAGGTTAGGGTGAAATCTTGGTGGTTGAGAACAGATTAATAACAGTTTTCAGTTATTTCTTATGGGAAACATTGATTCGGAACTCGACTGCATTGCATCTCCACGCTCCTTCCAGAACAGATTAGAGTCGAGGTCCAGGGTTCTACTGTATAATGATCTAACAGTGGCCAGGCAGAGAGCACAGAGACAAATAGCAAGGGGGACTTGGAGGGACAAAGCTCTAGGAGGACACGAGTGCCCTATGTCCTGGAATAATCTCTGCCTTCCCTTTGGGTGTAGATGGAGTCTGTGAACATGCTGAGCTAACCTATTCAGATGGTACCTTTGAGTATGGGACGTTTGATGGCAAAGGGAGATTTATCCTGGCTGGGCCTGGCCTCATCCAAGGAACCCTTTTAAAAGCAGATTTATTTTTCACCTGGCTAGTGGCAGAAAAGCGAGACAGAGAGACATGCAGGGAGAAATCCCCTGCTGGCTTGTGAACCACCCCTGGGGGTCTCATGGCAAGGAAGAGCAGAAGTGACCACCACGGATGAACCTGAGACAGAGGGCTCCAGGCACGGGATGCCTGGACATGTGGCCTACAGAAATGGAGACACATTTGTGGTGTTTGTTTTAAGGCACTGAAGTCATGGTAATTTATTAACCATGAACATAAATCCTGGTCGACCCAAGATAATGAGTAACCTACTTTCCTTCTCCAGTGGGTTCTCCACATGATAAATTACGTGGCCCTTCTAAGAGGGATTTCACCTCCCAACCCCTAAACCATGGGGTGGGCAACCCTCTTTCTGCCTAGGGGCATTTGGATATGTATAAAATCATTCGAGGGCCATCGTGGTCAAACTCACCCTCATGTGATGGCTGGGGCAGCTTCTCTTTGGTGAGGCCTGTGAGATCAGCTGGTCCTGATGGTGGCCCATGGGCCTCACATTCCCCCTCCCTGCCCTACATGCACCCGAGGATGTGAGACAATAAAGAGGTGCCCCCTGAAAAAGCTGCATGGGGACGTTCACGCTCTTAGAGAGTCACCACATTTCCATGAAGGCAAGCCAAGAAACAACAACAACGTAAAACTGTAACTCACTGTCACCGAGCCAAGGTCAATTCATAGCGACTCTACAGGAGTTTCCCAGACTGTCTCTGTTGACGGGAGTAGGAAGCCCTGCCTTTCTCCTGCAGAACACCTGGCGGTGGTGAACTGCTGATCGTGTGGATCACAGCCCAACCTGTAACCACTGTGCCGCCGGGGTGCCTTATCATTACGGCAGGGGCTGGAAGAAATGCTGATAGAAGCAACCTATACTTAGGGCAGCACACTGATTAAGGGGCAGCACTTCTCGAGGGGCCTCCATGTGGACGGGTCAGGAAGAAGAGAACCTGATGGGAATGCTGGGATAAAGCCAGAGACACTAGACAACTTCCACTTGTGACACTGAGGACGTAAACAGAGGTGGCCACAGCCTCCGTGGTATCTTTGAAAAGGGCAATGCATTAGGTGGAAGAACTACATTTTGTAGAGTTTTGTTGCTAGTTTCTTTCTGGAAATTTTTCCTTTGTGGATTTTTGCTGCTCGTTTCTCCTGCTGTCACATGCTTATTTAAGTGGGCAGCGTGTTTTCTGCTTTTTAAAATAGAATCCTCTTGCCTAGTATTGTACACTAAGTAGCTGTTCAGTGATGATGTGTGCCTGGACGTGGGTAGGATCATGACCAAGAAAAGACTGTTTATCTCACTGAGCACCACTAAATTCTCTCAGAATCCGAAAGAGGGAAGAAAGGGCAATCAAGTCACATGAGAATTAAATCCTGCTCTGACAAAGATCCATCAGCATTGTTTTCTCTCCGCAGCCCGGAATTCACATTGGCTCCTTAGACTAGATGGTTTCATTTTGCTGATGACAGTTCCCAAACAACTACACTGGGCATCTAGGAAGGACCCATCAAAATTTGTTTTGTTTTGTTTTTTAAAAGCAATAATATTAACAGGAATTACTAAACAAATTCAAAATATTTCATCATTCCTAGCAGATTTTGTGAAAAACAGGCCAAGTGACTGTTTGGTGATGGAGACTGCCCCCTGCTGGGAAGAGAGATGCGCTTTTTATTAACACCAACCAGTTACATAAACAACCACCTCCACCGTAAGCCCTCCCTCTACTAAGAACTGTGCGTGTGGTACAAATGTGCTTTGTATGCGCGCACACACACACACACACACACACACAACCGCTGTCGTGGACCAAGCAAGCAAGCGGGAATCAGTCAGATATGAGACTTGGCAAGGTGAAGCTCAAGGAGCCCTGGAGGCTCCCTCATTAAGCTGGGCCCCTCACTCAGAGGTCGGAGTTTAAACCCACCAGCCACTCTGTGGGAAAACAAGGCCTGGCCATCCGCCCCCATAAAGTTACAGGAATGTTCTGGGAGAGTTCCACTCTACCCTACATGAGTATTCAGAATGGGCCAAACAGCTGACAACAACAACAAAGTCAAGGCCAAAGTAAGAAGTATAAATGTAGGATGGGAATAGGCCTGAGTTCGTGAGAGAGACTGAGTGAGTGCGAGTGTGTGTGCGTGTGTGCATGTATAGGACTCTAAAAACTGGAAAAGTTTCAAACTCAGACCAAGGTAAATGAAGGTTGGAGATGAAACTCATTTTAATAGCTTTACCACAAGCCCAGACGGACTGGGCAATGCCTGGCTACCATTACTGAACGTTCTGAGAAAAGAATAGAAAAATCCAGACCAAATAGGAAAACATACGGAACCAAATTTCAAATTCCCATGGCTTCCAGACTTTTCAGAACTCTGGAGACTAGATGAATCTCTGAAATTACTGCTCAGAGATAATATTTAAACATTAAACCCAAAGCACCCTTTGAAGTCTTTGTAAAACCAAGCAATCATTTAACTATGAATTGCCCGTCAACATTCATTTTTAAAAAATGTCTGCCTTGTGCATTAGACTCTCTTAAGAACTATCTATATGGGATCAAATTGACAACAGCAACTCAAAAGACAAAGGGGGGCAATGGATTAACATTAACAGGAGGAATAACTCCAAAAAGGATGGTGAAAATAGCTGCCCAGCTGGAAGGATGTCATTAGTGTCACTGAATTATACATGCAGACAATGTTGAATCGGTGCATGATTTGCCGTGTATATTGTCATTAACAAAACAATTTTAACAGGGATCAAAAGAAAAAAATTACATACAAAGTATTTTTTTCTAGATGGACAACAGAGAAGTGGGTGAATGGAGACGTCGGACAGTCTACGATATGACAAAATAATAATTTATAAATTATCAAGGGCTCATGAGGAAGGGGGGAGCGGGGAGGAAGGGGAAAAAAATGAGGAGTTGATTCCAGGGGCCTAAGTGGAGAGCAAATGTTTTGAGAATGATGAGGGCAATGAATGTACAAATGTGCTCTACACAATTAATGTATGTATGGATTGTGATAAGAGTTGTATGAGCCCCTAATGAAATGTTTTTAAAATATTTTTTTCCCAATCTTCCTCCAAATCTGAAAAACTTAAATGTGGTAATAAAAATCCCAGCAAATATTACGCTTCATTGTTTCACTAAACTGCTCTTTCTAAAAAGTGTAATTCAGTAGAAAAACATGATCCTGTCTGTGGTTGAAGTAACCACTTAGACGAGAATCCTTGTGCTGACTGTTGAGCGCATCACCATCTTTAGTATCTATTTAAAATTTTATTTATAAGGACTTAGCTGATACCACCAAAATAAGTATATCACCAAGACTGTCTAATGGGGGAGGGGGCAAGCAAAAGCATTAACTGTACTTAGAACAGCGGGCAAGTTTTGCTAACACCTCTCTCTACAGTGCTCTGAAAATCATGCACCTGGCCCATGGGGTTTCAAGCTCGACCTATTTAAGAATATTGTTTCTCTTTCCCATCAGAGAGAGGGAGAGAGGGAGCAGAGCTAGAGAGAAAGAAAGAGAGAGGTGTTCTTTTGTTCTGAGTCTGGGATACATGACACAGAGTGATAGCGGCTAAAGGGAATTTTCAAACACCAACAAGAAAATAAACTTTTTCGGAGGGGCCTTTCCCAAAGTTTCTGATTTTCTCACTTGAGCAGTAAAGTGGTTTGCTTTTTTAAGTTGTTTTGTTGTTTTTTTCCTTTTCTCCACAGAAAGATTTTAAAACCTTTGGTATTAAATGGGATATCTGCAAGCCTGTGGTGGCCATCTTCCAAAGGCCATGCCTACAGAGAAGCACTTTTAAATGTTATACCAAACCCAAAGATGTAAGAAATATGTGTTTGTGGCACTCTGGATGTGCCTTCTTGTTCATTAGGAATATCTTCAAGACTTGAGTGCATGTGTGTCCACACTGCACCTCCGGGCTCAAGCACAACTGTGAGGATGGCTCAGGGCCGGGCAGTGTTTGGTCTGTTGCAGTGAGAGCCGCTATGAGTCAGCACCGGGTTGACGGCACCTAACAGCAACACATGGTTAGTCTCCCTACTCGACTCCCGCAGCACGTGACACGGGTGATCGCTCCTTCTTCCTAGGAACACTTTCTTCACTTGGTCCACAGCACCACGCATGTTCTCCTAGTTCTTGCTTCCCTGGATGCAGGCTCTTTCTCCGCCTCCAGATCACTTAATGATGGAGAATGCCAAGGGCCAGTTACTAATCTTCTTCCTTACCTTCACATACTCACTAAGTGATGGCACAGCCTTAACTATCAACTGTATGCCAAGAGCTCCCACCACTCTTCCTCCCAGGATACAGGAGTGGAACAGCAGCAGGGGGTTCTTCCTTGTCCCATTTCCTTCTGGCCCGGTGGGGGTGCTAGAGAGCAGGGTCTCCAGAGAGGCCTCCCAGCCTTCTCAACCCACTTCTGGCCTGGTCAAGCTCTAGCTTTCAAAATGTGGTTTCACAGCTCAAATGGTCAAAGGCTCAGTCAGTGCAGGCTCACGGTTTCCTTGACAGTAAAAGCCCTAAAAAATGCAGGATGCCTTTGATCTGTTTGTTTTCAGTCAGTTCCATGTGCCAGTAATCACACCAACAAAATTCTTTCCGAGACAGAAGTCTCAAGGCCTTTTAATTTATTTTCTTCCTCCCCACTCTCCATAAACGATTAGCAGCCACCTGGTGGCCATATGAAGCAACAGGTCTGTGATGTTCAAGTGGGGCTGCACAACAGAATTATTAAGGAATTTCTTCTAAGTCTCCCTGTCCAGCAGACCGATGGAATCAGCAGCTCTGCAGGTGGGGGCAAGGTGGTGGGCAGCCATGAACAAGAGCCACTCTGTGCAGTAGGTAAAGGGGCTGTGCCTGACCTCTCATCTCCACCACCGGATGAGTCACCATGTCCACGAAAAAATCCACAAGGCTTTTGTTGCTCAAAAGCGGTTTTCAATTCCTATCTCTTAGTCTCTAGGGCCTAGAAGCAATTTATTATTTTTCTTTCGCTACCCCATATAAGTGAGCCCTCTTTACTCCCTTTCTTTTGTAAACATGTATGTCATCACAGCTTACTGACACTGGTCAGCACACATGGACACACACACTCTGATCTTTTCAACGCTTGACCTGAGTTGGCATGAAGTATCCAGGTTATCACAGATGGCACATTCTCCAAAACTGGTGATCACTCAGCATGGGTTTGTGTCTTGCCCACTTCCAGCGCCAGCTTCCTCATCAGTGTGCCAAATAACTGCTATGACAGAGTTCCGCTTCCACCACCAGCTGCGACACCCAAAGCCCTAAAACCTCAGTGGCTTCACACAAAGCTGTCTGTCTTGCACCCAATACAGTCAAGTGGGTGGGTGGAATGATCTTCTCCACCTAGCATTCCATGACGCAGGTGTCTTTCATTATATGGCTTTGCCCTCTGCTGGGCCCAAGTGGGAGCAGAGGGAGCAGAGATGGGGCTGTTTTGTTCTGGGGAGACATGGATGATGCTGCCCACAATCTGCTGACAGAGTAAACCACAGGGCCTCTCTTATGCACAAGAGGGCCAAGAAACGGAGTCCAGGTGTGTGTCCAGCAAGAGGAGGAAACTCTCATAGTGTAAAATCCTACTAGGACTAAACCCCAGTTGTTTTCACAAGTGCTGGATCCCTTTCCACAATGATTGTCCATATTTACAAGGGTCCCAACAACGTATACGAGTTCCAATGATTTCATACCTCTTAAAATGACTGAATAATTCCATTGTGTGATATGTGAATTATATGCCAATAAAGCTAATGTGGTAGATAATTCTATGTCAACTTGAAGATATATTAAAGTCTACGGTGTGAGATCCAACCTGTCAATCAGGTCTCAACCTGATGGTACCTCCTTGAGAGTGCAGCCTTCTTACAGCCAGGGGAACTAAGACCCCATCCCCCACCTCTCTGGCTTCCTGTTGGCTCGGACTATGCCAGTGAGGCTGAGACCTGCGGGGACCCCCACCATGTTTCCACCGACCTTGGAGCCACTCGACTATGTACCCATTGGCCTGTGAGGTTCATGCCCGAATTCCAAATGACCTTTCTGTGTCATTATAGATGGCTATGTGAGTCTGAAGAGGGCCTTATGGAGTAGTGTTGGATTTAGGGACTTAAGTTGGACTGAGCTGGGATGCCTTCTTGATATATAATTATCTCTTGATATAGTATCCTCTTACATATATATTAGTGTCAATGGATTGTTTTGCTACATAACCCGGTATAACATAACTAAAGAAATTAAACTCTGTAGTGCTAGCGTTTTTGTCTGTCTTGTTCACGGATGTACCCTAAGTCCCTAGAGCACACCCTCGCACATAGCAGGTAAAAAATAATCTTCTGAATGCATGAGCAGATGTATGCGCAAGATGAATCACAGATATGGTGGGGTTTTTTGCAATAAAGGCAAACTACTGTATAAACTCAAGTATCAGCTGACCCAAATATCAGCCGAGGCCCCTAATTTTATCACAAAAAAATGCATTAAAAATGTGTTGAAAAACAGCTTACACATGAGTATATCTGGTAAATGGATCGGGGACTTATAAATAGTGAATTATATTACCTAGACAAAAGATTACATGAAAACTCTTGGGAAAATAAAAATATACTTCTAGGCACCAAACATCATACAAATGCACAATGTAAATCCACCTACAAGTTGGTTAAACACAAAGTAAACTCATCTCTTGTGCACATATAGAACATTCACTCAAACAGCAAAGACAATGGCTACACCTTCTAGAAAGTACTATTATAACTGATTACGCATCCTCTAGCAAAGGTCAAAAGCTCATCTCCAACTTTCTCAGACCCACCAGCCACTCTGGAAGATGGGCTGCATGCTCCCATAAAGGTCTGCGGTCTCAGACGCCCCTGTACTGGATCCTTATGGAGTCACAGCGCACACGGGTTAGGCAGGGATATACTCCAAAAATGAACAACTAAGGAAAAGAGCAAGGAAGTAACCAAGCTGAAATAAAAATAACAATTAGGGGCAAAATCTTTAGCATAAAAGTTTTGCTCAGTTCAAATAAGAATATAAGAATTCACTTGTGATTTATGTAATTCTCTGACAAAATTCCAAAAGCATTTATGAAAAACTGCTTCGTAAACCACAAAGCAGGATTCAACCATCAGTCAATTACTTATATAAATGACAGCCCTAGTTTAAAATGTTTTATGGATTAGCTAAGGGAGCTGGTTCAGATTAAGGTGAAAAAATTCCTTATATCTCTACCCACAGATCAGTGTTTCCCAAAGTGGGTGATACCGCCCCCCTGGAGGGCATTGGAACAATACAGGAGGGGTTGCAAAAGCAGATACCTACACTTTATCCTGGATGACGGGCAGGGGTGCAAAAAAAGTTTAATTGGGAACCTATGATCTAGACAGAATATTCAGGAAAAACTGCACCAGTTAATCCAAACATTATGAAAGTAAGAAAGCCAAAAATGACCTCACATCTAGAGTGTTAAGACTCTAAACCAGAAACAGAGGAATAAACAGTAAATCAATTCAGTGCAGTAATTGTTCTTTAAGGAAAGGGAATGCAACAAATTGAAAAAGTCTACAAAACAATTAGCTCTGTTCAATAAAAATAAAAAAACAAGCTGCTCCCTCTCTCTCCATCTGAATTTTAAAATGAAAATTTATAATAACGACTCCTCAATAAACAAACACTGACATTCACAACACCAGATTCAGGAAGGGATATTGTGTGACCCAATTTTGTGAATAATTGTAACTGAACACCTACTCAATTTTTAAAATGCCTTGTCAGGCACCTACCTATGCAATCTAGAGTACACTTGAGTTGAAGTTTGCTTATTTTGAGCTTGGTTGTGTTTAAAGACCAGGGTGGGGGTGGGGAACCTGGTTAGTGACATTTTATAATACTTGAAATCCAGGAGGGGAATCTAGGCTTAAGAACCTAGATCAAGAGTGATACATCTTACCCAAACAACCAAAACTAAGGGAAAGGTTTAAAACAAAGGCTGCTTAACAACATTTGATAGAAAGAAAAGTATGGCATTTTAAACACTCTGGAAATAAACTGATGTGAGGGAAAGAAATATGATGCTAGCCAGCCACAGGAAAAAAAATCGGACATCAACCCCCTTTAAATTCTATGATTTAAAAATTAGTTTTGAAGGTCAGGATGCATCCCAATTTGGCAATAGCTGCAAAATGCAGTATTTCCCGCAACTTTAGAGGCCAAGATTTGGCTCCTTTATTTTAAGCAGTGTTCTTTCAACAGCTAAAGTCTAAAGCCATGAGAGTAAATTCCTTGCAAAAAAAGAAACTTTTTACTTTGGACTGGGAACATGGCAGCATATAATTTTACTGAAGAAATGAACAACTTCAAATGTAATTAAGTATCTCTTTGGAATTGGGATTTTAAAGTCTACCTTCAAAATCAAGTGATGCTGCATGATGTTCTTTGGAAGACCGGCATAAATGCTAGCATTGCGATTGCAGTATCCCAGATCCTTATTAGGTAGGAGTCGATCAGTAAACTGACCCAGACTGACAGTCGGGGACACGGACAGAGACACAAAAGAGTTACCCAAGAGGAATGCTCCTTCATCTGGTGTTGGTTGCTGTGAGGGCCACCGGCATGGCCGCGCCAAAAGCAGTTTTGGCAGAGCTGGTAGTTGTGGCACTGCTGGCATCGGTACCGGAAGCCCATCATGCTCTCACACCGGCAGTAGGAACACTCCACAGGATGGAAGACTGGCAGACGCGAGGGAGCACGAGAAGGGGAGCAGAGAAAGAAAATTCAGAGAATCCAGTCAATACAGAGAAAATCCAAATCTCATGTAAAAGGCAAGGGCAACAGCAACATTGGAACCAAAGACTCTCAACTGCTAACTAGGCAAAGCCACCAGCCTCCTAGAACCACACAAGACTTATTCATACAGGAGACGAAACAAAACCTTTCCACTTAGAGTACTAGCTTCCAATCTATCTTTGGAAACAACCGACTTCTTCCTTGATGAAACACGTGTTTCTTAAAGTGTCGATGAGCATAGAAGGAAGGAGGAGAGAGAAGCCTCCACTCCAAAACTGCCTGTCCAGACAATTGTTGGTTTTTGGTGGTTGTGTGTGTGTGTGTGTGTGTGTGTACACATACATACATGTGTGTATACATATATATCTGTTTCCTTCACTAACTTGTAAAATCCTGAGAGCCAGGGCTGCCTTGTAAATAGTATTTTACAAAGTACATTGGGCTGGTGCCTGAAAATGTTTGCTGAATTAAATATAACTACATATCTGGACATAAATGGTAATTGGTTGAATAAAGAAGGTCAAATATATTTAAGTATTAGTTTTCAGTCACAGCTCTACCTAAGTAAGACCATGAAGAAATGTACAGCATCCTGGACCAAAAAAGGGAGAGTGATTTGGAGCAAGG
>NW_022103906.1:78785264-78787190 GCF_000313985.2 Echinops telfairi | reverse complement strand
AGATACAAAGATACAATGAAATGTTCATGTGGATCACAATAACTAATGAAATTGTTTCCACTTGATTTATCAGATACAAAATGGCTTCATGATAGTGACTTAGATATGAAACGTCTAAAGCATTTCAGGTTAGGTAAGCATTGCCTCCCAAAAGCACTGATAATACTGTAATAATTATGTAATTTACATTTCTGTTAAATCCTGTTTGTAGCTATTTTGGTCTATATAAACAATTCTAGTCCTTTTAGAATGTAATCTTAAATCTGAAGTACTTGTAAATTAACATCATAATTAGACAAAAGGTTGAAAAGTTTTTTGTTTTGGCTTTTTAAAAAAAATATGCAAGAGAAGACAAGAAGAAAATAAAAAGATTGTGAAAGTATACACTTCAGTCTTACAGGGAGAGAGAGAATGCTGCTTTTAAATGGTTTCTCTGCCATTCTTCCTCGTTCTCTCTGGTGGAGTGACTAGAGACAGGCCAGAGCCTAAAAAGAAGTAAGGTTGTATAAAAAACCTTTTTAACATAATCAAACAACCTAAAAAGGCAGTAAGCTGGTGGCAGCAGCAGGGAAAAGCGCGCAGCTAGTAAGAGATAAGTGACGGCCCACGTGTGCTCCATGGGACGTCTCACTTGCAACGTTCGTGGAAGTGGATCACCAGGCCTTTCTCCCGAGACACCCTGGGTGGACTTCAACCTCCAACCTTTTGGTGAGTAGCCGGGCGCTTCACGCCACAAGTCAGACTAACTCAACCCAACTGGGGTTTTGGTTAAAGAGCTAACTGCCATTTCAATTCACCACAAAACAAGCGTTTAGGTCAAATCACTAGGAAGAATGCCAAGAACAGATTCAAGGTAAAATAATAAATGGGGAGGAAAATGAAAATATGTGAAACCCACTACTAAATTATATCTTAGCTATTTTCCTTTAAAGTACCCAAAAATACACTACAGTTTTAGTGGCTGACAGTGAATACCCTATATACTCGTGTATATGCCAAGTTTTCAGCATATTTTAATGCAGTTTTTATGGTAAAATTAGGTACCTCGGCTGATATTCGGGTCAGCTTATACTCGAGTATATACAGTATATCCAATTTCTTGAACTAAGATGTTTGGCCATTTTAAAGAAAGAGGTCATGACTAAATTAGGTAGGCTCAAGCAGAAAACAGAGTGATGGACTGCTAACTGCAAGGTTGGCAGTTCAAACCCAATCGGTGCTTCTCTGGAGAAACATGAGGCTAGCTGCCCCTGTAAAGATTTGTAGCCTCCGAAATACAGGGTAGCTATGAGTTGGAATTGGCCCCTTGGCAGTGGGTGTGAAGCAGAAAGCAACCACTAGGAATCTAGAGTGCAACCTAGAGCCTAGAATTTGCACCACAAAGTTTTAAGACCCAACATTACTACTAATTAGCATCCTGTCTAAATAATAAATACCATCCCCATTTGGGGGGAGGGGGGGAGTATGTTGTCCTCTTTTGGATATAAGCCACAGAATCACAATGGAGCGTTAGCCAAAGTCAACTAGACTTGCCAATGATAATAGCTAAGGACTTTGCAGATAACCAGTTTATACAGCTCTTAAGATGTAAGGAGTTGAATTATAAGAATTCTGCTTACCATTCTCAACATGGGCAAGCCTGTGCATGAGAGACAGCCAGACAAGGCACTGGGGAGGAGGATCAGCCATCATTGTGTCTAAAAACATATTCAGCATTATCTTTTTCTGTAAAGAGAAGGGGTGGGGTAGGACATTTCTATATTATTCGAATAGCTCCAAAGATTCCGTTAACCTAGGATTCTCCCAACTAGGCTTAATAAACCACGTGTTGAAGTAATATAGCAAAATAATCGTTTACATTACTACAGACATGATGACACATGACATGCTAAACGCAAATGTACCGCCACATACATCACTTGATTT
>NW_022103906.1:78753775-78784576 GCF_000313985.2 Echinops telfairi | reverse complement strand
TCGGAACTGCAGTGAGTTAGACTAAGCTCTGACCGTGAACCATGAACACAACTCTCCGTCCCAGTGGATACAGAGAATCAGAAAACCATATGACACGTGGATGAAGTGCTAATAAAACTGTTAAGAAAAAAAAAAAATCTAGAAGAGAAATCTTTAAGTTCTAGGTTACATAGAATTCTCAATAATATTTTCAACTAAAACAAAAACCCCCACAAATCCACTGCCACTAAGTAGACTCAGACTCACAGCAGCCCTACAGAAGAAGTTAGAACGGACCCTGTGCGTTTCTGAGACTAATTTTTAAAAAGAATCATTTTATTGGGGGCTCATACAGCTCTCATCACCATACATACATACATCCATTGTGTCAAGCACATTTGTATATATGTTGCCATCATCATTTTCAAAACACTTTCTACTTGAGCTCTAGGTAGCAGTTCATTTCCCTCCGCCCCCGCCCTCCCTCCCTCAAGAACTCTTGATCATTTAAAACAAATTTTTTTCATGTCTTACCCTGACCTATGTCTCTCTTCACCCACTTTTCTGTTGTCCATCCCCCTGGGAGGGGGTTATATGTAGATCATTGTGAGAGACTGTAATTCTTTATGGGAATAGAAAGGCTCATCTCTCTCCCAAGGTGCAGCTGGTGATTTCGAACTGCTGACCTGGCGCTTAGCAGCCTGGACTAGTCCAAGGCAAGCTCCTCCAGCTTCAAAGGGAAAGCAGTGTGATACAATCAGACATAGTGAGAGTTCTTTCAGTGCAGCCTGGACATCTGGGCCCCCATCTCTACCTTTATGACTAAAGACAGGCAGAGAGAAAGGGCAACACATATCAGATGCAGAGCCATTAACTCGGTCCCTCTGTTCATGGCCCGGCCTTTCAAAGGAAAAGATGGAACTCGGTGTGACACTCAGACTATGGATTGGAAGACATTAAGAATCTTTAAAAGAAGAAAATGCCAAGTAGCGACCACAAAATGGGGGTAGAGAACAGGCAGAGCAGGCTACTGAACCCCTGGGAATGTTGAAGAGAATGGCGGTCTTGGACTACGGGCTGGAGGGAGTGTGGGGCGTGGGAGGGTGGTAAGATCTAGGCAAACGTTTGACGGAGGATAGCACTGTTTTTCAAGGGCTCTCTAGCTATTGCTAGGCACTGAAGATGAGGTTAGAGAAATGCCTACTCAAACAAGCCAAATAAAGACTATCCAAAAATTTTCCAAGTCAGGTATTCAAGTGATTAATGTGTCTGAGACCACAGAGAATCCGAGAGGAAGGAGTGAACAAGATTGGAAAGTCACTGAATGGTTGAATGGAAATCCAGACATGGAAAATGCCTCTTACTACGGACATGTAAATAACTACCACCAGCAAAATGGAAATTTTATTTAAGACGATTGAGAAAGAAGATGTCAGTGAGGTTTTGCTTTGTGAGTTAGTGAAAGATGGTCAATTAAAACTAAATTATATCTTTAAAATTCTTTATTATGTACAATAATGTCTACATCTTTTCAAAAATGCTTGAACTGGCACCCAACAATAAATGCAAAAAGTAATTTTTATAAATTCATTTGTGAGGCTAAAGTTTTGGTTTCCTATCAGGCGGTTTTGAAAGATGAAAAGGAACTAATACATTTTTATATATATCAGAAAAGTCTCTTAAATACACCCAGAATCAACTCCAAAAAGTTTCTCTAGGTCAGTGATTCTCAACCTGTGGGTCGCAACCCCTTTGGGGATCGAATGACCCTTTCACAGGAGCCACCTGATTCATTACAGTAGCAAAATGACAGTGATGAAGTAGCAGTGAAAATAATGTTATGGTTGGGGGTCACCAGCGCATGAGGACCTGTATGAAAGGGTTGCGGCCTGAGGAAGGTTGAGAACCGCTGCTCTAGGTCATACTACTTAAGTCCCCACAAAGTATCAGAATGAAAACCTGAAGAGCTGGGCCCCCGTGCTCAGTCTCCCACAAACCAAGTAATTGTTTTAATAATCAGTTTCATTGGGACATAACCCAAATATCATTCAATTCAATGGTTCACTTATATCAGGAAGAGTTGTACAACCATTACCACAATCAAATGTAATGTCTGTGTAAATCGCTGAACATTTTTCGCTTTCAGTTTTCTCATCATAGTCAAAGGTTAGAGCAGCATTCTCCAAGGATGATCCTGGAACTTCTTGGACTGAGGGTGTCCCTAAAACATGCTTAGGTTGTCAGTGAGGTCAAACTATTTTTTATAATAACACCAAAATAATGTCTTTTCAACCTCCTCCTGCATGAGCGTCCTGTGGATTTTCCAGAGGCTAAGAAGCATATCCACAATTATCTGAAAAGGCTGCCTCCCTTTTCTACCAATCTGTGGGAGGTGAGATTTTTCTCTCTAGGCTTCAACCAAAACGACAGCTCACAACAGGTTGGAGCAGGTATGAAAACTGAGCTATATACAGCCTATTCTTGACTCACAGCAATCCTATAGCACAGAGTAGAACTGCCCCTGTGGGTTTCTGGGACTGTAACTGTTTACAGAAATAGAAAGTCTCATCTTTCTTCAGCAGAGTGGCTGGTGGTTGTGAACTGCTGACCTTGTGATTAGCAGCTCATCAAATGCATAAGCACCACATCCAGTGGTAGGATTCAAATAATTTAACCAGCTTGCTGCCCTAATGACCATTTTAGGTATAAATAACCAATATACTGAAAGGTGGGTTGTTATTTCATACAGTTAACACTTAAATAAGAACAATAAATGAAGTACACAAAACTTTGAGTTTTAAAATAATACTTAAAAATATTAACTGATACTTGACAAACATAAAACTGTTAATATATTTCCATATTCGTTCTGGACTGGCATCCTCACGTGCAATAGTCTTTGCTTTTACCTGAGCATCATCGGCTATGTGACTATCTTTAACCATCTTTTCACTGTAGGAGTAGGATCCCATTCCTTCAGAAGTAGGTCAATTAAACAACAGTCATGGTGCTCCATAGATTAGAACAGGTGACTACTCTTCTCAGAACATATTATGTTCATCTGTGAAAAATCCCTTTCCGCTTTTGCTGAACTTACAGAAATTGTTTTGACAATATTTTTAGCTCTTTGAACACTTTCAGGAATTGCATCATTCACTCATCATAAATATCTCGTGACAATTTGGGGTGTAAATGAATGACAGTGTTGTGTGGCACTTTTTCTGTTTACATTCGGTTTGTTAACTGAAGTAACAAATGCAAGGGGAATAAAAATGTAGTGTTTCACCAAAAGTATTATGAGTACATAAAACAAGTTTTGTAAAACACATAATAGTACAAGCACAGGTCCATGTGCTGTTTTATACCTATGGACGGAATGTACATTACTGTGGGTATTTAGAATACACTGTTGCACAGATGAACATTCAAAAAGAGTAAGGATGTGAATTTATGATTTTCACATTGGGCAGCTGCCCACCTTAGCGAGATTACAAGTGCTATTTTAACGGTTCACCAAACTCAACAATTAGGTTACAGTTCTGCTGATCTGGTACCAACTGGCTGAATCCCACCGCTGACTACAGCGCCAGGTGCCATGTAGGGTCACGCTGAGCCAGAATTCACTTGATGGCACTGAGTTATTTGGTGTATTGATCTAAATATTAGAGAGCTTTGCAATAATACAAAAAACTGCTCTCTTCTCATTGATTTTTGTTTTGGAATATAGTCATTTTTTTCATAAACAGATAACATACAAGGGTAAGTGAAAACATACCACTCCTAGAGTTCGGCTCACACGTGCATATTATTTACTCCAAACACGTGTCAACATGTCTGCGAGAGTGGGTGGCTGCAGACACATTCTCAGTAATGCACTTGTCTTAGTCTTTTTAGGGTGCCTTCAAATAAAGGGTCCAATCAAAACAGAGGTTCCCAAGGGGGATCTGCTGGGCCAGTTAAATTCAATGCAGAGAAGCCAACTGAGGGTTTTGGCGACTTGATCTTGGATTTCCAAAGGCTTAATCTTACAGACCAATGGTTCTCAACCTTCCTAATGCTGCGACCCTTTAATACAGTTCCTCGTGTTGTGGTGACACCCCCAATCATAAAATTATTTTCGTTGCTACTTTTTAACTGTAATTTTACTACTGTTATGAATCGGGTGACCCCTGTGAAAGAGTCGTTTGACCCCGAATGGGGTCGCGACCCACAGGTTGAGAACCACGGTTTTAGATGAACACAGGAATAGTACAGATGCTTTCACAAAAGTGAAAACTGCATTGGTGAGAAAAGGTACAGGACGCTGGGCCAAGAAGTTTTTCCATCTGGACCACATACATGCTTATTCTTCAAGGGCAGCAAGGAGTGTCCTTCAACACTTCCACTGTTCCTCATCCCACCCTCTACAGCCCTATTCTTGCCATTTCTGTCTTTCTGTTTGCTGCCAAGACTCGACAAACACTGCCCAGAGCTGGGCCCGCGTCCCTCGAGCATGCCCAGACTGCTATTTTGACGTGGTGTCCAAGAACGCGGTGCTTTGGGAGATGGAACCACCGCCATCAGAAGTGTGTAGAAGGTAGGGTGAGTAGCAACAGCTTCACATTTTGATATTTTGTTTAAGAAAGGGTTCTATAATTTTGCAGCACTACTTTTTGACTTCCCCTCATATATGCTCACACATAGTGGGTTTCTCACTGTTATTTTCACATGAGTCCAAATATCGTTTAACTCCTCCTAGGAGCCCTGGGAGGGGGGCCAGTAGTGAATGAATGCACTCGGTTGCTAACCAAAAGCCCGACAGCTCAAACCTACCAGCTGCTCCGCAGGAGACAGAGGAGGCACCTGCTTCCATAAAGGAAGCCCGATGGGGCACTTCCACTTTGCTAGGAGTAGGGACAGATGCAGTGGGCATGGTTTGAATATGGGAATATTAATAAACATGACCTTCATAAAAGCTCTTTGGAGTCTTGCATAACTTAAGAATGTGAAGAGGTGCTGTTAGCAAAAGCTTCAGAACTGCTGGGAGAGAATTCCTAGCTCTAAAATTCCAGGACACAGGAAATAACTGTGTAAAGGGGAGGTTAGTGATTTTTGTCTTTTTTGGTTGTGTTGTGTTTTTGCTCTTGAGTTTGACATTCTTTCCATTTCTCTGTTTTTCATAGCAGAATAATATTTATAATAAATGAAACACGTCCCCACAATTCTCATTTTTCTTCATTTCCATAAATATATATATGCACACAAATATGAATGTAGGGTAGATAAAATATGTGAGCTGCTTTTCCACTTAAGTATTTATTAAATATTTTATTATGTTGCTACAAGGCCTTCTTCTCCAATCATTTTAGCAATGCCTGACCCACCGAGCAAAACCTCATGGTTTATTTACATACACCTTCCTCGGGGAAACACTGAGGCTGTTTCCATCTGTTTATGGAGTTTGTGTATTCCTTAGAAATGAGTGTTTCTGTTCTCTGCCTACCTCCTAACCCCATGACTCTGAAGGAGAGACTGGCAATGACTATCTTAGGCCCATCCTCTCACTTCCCTCTGCCCTTTACGCCTTCATCTCTTTTTCAGCAAGGAGGGAAACGATTCCTGAAAAATGAGAGATCAAGTATCACTAAAACGACACAGGAAAACAAAATAATTTAGCAACAGATTATCAGAGCTGGTAATCTCTAACTCCCTCATTTCTATTAATAACGCCTATGTAAGGAACCCCGGTGGAGCTTTCTGCTAAGCACTGGACTGCGAACCACAAGGTCAGCAGTTCAAAACCCACGAGCCACTCCTCTGGAGAAGGATGAGGCTGTCTGCGCCAGCAAAGATTTACCACCTCAGAAAACTTTATAGGGTTGCTGAGTCAGAATCAACTCAGTGGCAGTGGGTTTGGTTTTGCCTTGGGATCCCCCTGTGTGCAAGATAGAGATATTTCTTATCCACTGTCCATTCAGTCAAATTGAGTTAACCATCTTTAAAACTGTGGTACAGTGGTTAGCAGCACTCAGCTGTGAAATGGAAAGTCAGTGGTTTTAACCCACCAGCCATTCCTCAGGAGGAAGACAAGGCATCCGCTTCCATAGGAGATTTACAGCCTTGGAACCCACAGGGTTTCTATAGTCGCTCTGAGTCAGAATCAACTTGATGGCAGTCGACGTGAGATGGCAATGTGACAATATCTCAAACGAACCCCTTTGCCAAACGAAGGACAAGAGCAGGGAAGATGGGGTGCATGCGGATAAGTAAGCTGAAGTTAGTAACGTTTTTAGCTGGGATGGGGACAACAGAGATTTAATTGTAAATGACAGCTAAACTCAAATGTGCTTTTGACAGAAGGAATAGTAAAACTAAAAGTACTATCTCAGCAGGAAAAGTCCTCTTCTTCCAGCTTTGGGCCACAAAGAGAGGTGACTGGGAGATTAGGTCCTCCATTTTTGGTGAGAAGTTTCTGTTTTACCTGAAGACTAGTCAGCAAGAAAGCACGGAGGTGGGAGAGGGTACCAGAGGCTCAGAAGGGGAGGCATGCTAGTATGGCCCACCAGCTCACATAGGAGGAAGCCCTGAATCTACAGGCCCCACAATGCCCTGCCCAACAGCTTTCTGCTGTGACCATGGGCTCAGGCAGAGAAAGACACTGGCCGCATCAGGTCTTGTGTTCAGCTCAGGACTCCTAACAGAGAGGGGAGCCTTTTCTACAGTGTGGGCACAAGGACCACTGCTACCTAACAAAAATGTTCTTAGCATAACAAAACCATCTTGGGACCTCGTGTCGTTTCTATCTAAGGAATCAATTAATAAGACACACTCTTTTCATAAGCCCAAATAGAGCAAAACCTCATTGCTACATTTCTGCAATTTTGTTCCATCGCTATAAATGCCAATGATATAAGTATCATTATTATGAACATGATAATAATAAAATCTATTTTATATGCTGAATTTCATTCAATTTATGACACTACCAGTCATAAACTATATCATTATGGGTTTTTTCCCCGACCACGAAGGAAAACCTTCAATTAAATTAATTTAAAGACTTAATTAAGAGTAATCCGTCACGACATGAGAATTAGTCATACCAGACTCTTGATGAATTGAAATTTCTTTCATCTACTTAGAGGAGTTTGGCAATTTCTTCTGCCTCTAGTTGCACTGCTTGGAGTGACAAGAAATTATTTTGCCCATGTACCAATAGCAAGCTATAATTTAGCTTCATCTATTTGTGGACAGCTTTCTTTTTTGTAGGAAGCCTGGTGGTAAAATAGGTTACAAGTTGGGCTGTGAACCACAAGGCCAGTAGTTCAAAACCACTAGCTGCTCCAAAAGAGAAAGATGAGGCTTTCTACCTCTGTAAAGAGTTACAGTCTCAGAAACCCACAGGGACAGTTCTACTCTGCCCTAAAGGGTTGCTATGTGTCAGAATACACTCATGGCAGCGAGTTTTGTTTTTGTTTTTCATAAGTCCCTGGAAAGCATGTGACTGTTACTTTATATGACAATGTGGAATTCGTCTAATTATGAACATTTGTTTCACTAATATTAAATCTGTTCTGTGTTCCTACCTTTCTGCGTAGACTGTAACTTTGGGTTCCATGTCAAACAGCACACTCTTTCTGAGCCCATTTTAAATGTTGTAGCCATTGTGTCAATCCATCTCCTTGGGGCCTTCGTCTTTTTCTGATGCCCCTCTACTTTACAAAGAATTATGTCCTTCTCTAGGGACTAGTTTCTCCTAACACAGCCGAAGTATGGAAGATGGAGTTTCACCATCCTTGCCTCTAAAGAGCACTCTGGCCGTACATCTTGCAGGACAGATTTGTTTGTCCTCTTAGCACTTCAAGGGACCTTGCCAGCACCACCATGAAAGGGATCGATTCTTCTTCAATCTTCCTTCGTGGCTGTCCAACTTTCACATGCACATGAGGCAATGAAAACACCATGGCTTGGGCCAGGCACACCTAAGTCTTCAAAGTAACCTCCCTGCTTTTCAACACGCTACAGACGTCTGGTGCAGATTTGCCCAGTGCAATGTACCATTTGATCTCTAGAGTGCTGCTCCCATGAGCACTAATTATGGATCCAAGCAAGATGAAATCCTTGACAACTTTAACCTTTTTCTCTGTTTATCCTGATGTTACCGACTGGTCCAGTTGTGAGGCTTTTGGGTCTTCCTTACACGGAGTTGCAATCCATACTGAAGGCTGTAATCCTTGATCTTCATCAGCAAATGCTTCAAGTCCTCCTCACTTCTAGCAAACAAGGTTGTGTCGTCTGCATGCTATAAGTTAAGTAGCCTCCCTCCAAACCTGATGCTGCATTCTTCTTCACATAACCAGCATCTCTGATGATTTGCTCAGCATACAGGTATGAGAGACTACAACGCTGATGCACATCTTTCCTGATTTAAAACCATGTACTATCTCCTAGTTCTGTTCACACAATTGCCTTATGATCCATGTACAAGTTCCACATGAGCACACTGAAGAGTTTGGGGATTTCCAATCTTCTCAAGACTATCCATAATTTATGAGCCACACAGTCTAATGCTTTGGCATAGTCCGTAAAACACAAGTAAAGAGCTTTCAGGTGTGTTCTAGTCTGGAAGCTCCGCTGAAACCTGTTTATTTTGGGTGACCCTGCTATCATTTGAAATGCCAGTGACCTATCTTCCAGCATCACCACAATCTACAAGCCACCACAGTCTGACAAACTGACAGATAAGTGGTGAGGTCCTTAACTGGAGACTGTACAAATCTCCTTACATAGACTACCTATGACACACAGATGCCGGGTTATTCTTGCCAACCTTTATTCAGTGCCTAAGAAACAACGGCAGAACTTCCAGAAAATACCTCTCTCCAAGAGAAAAGTCTGACATATAACTAGAAAGCATACATTGGTCAGGTGCAATCAAAGGACATCTGCATGCATGCAATACTAGTCTTGCTGGTTTGGAAATCCATCGGTTATAATGTGATCACATTATATGATTACTTCTCATTTCCTCTGCATCCAGGGAGAGTGTGGGGCGGTGTGGAGTAAGTGTTATCAACGACCGGCATCTCTTGGATATGCTGATCCAAAGAATGCACCTCTTTCCTACCCCACCTGCTCCTCCACCACTGCTCCCCAGTATCAACCTTTTCCTTCACTTCTTCAAGTTTCCTTTTCAGAGAACTGGGGATCAAATTAAAAATTCCCTGTAGGATGGGTTGAGTTCTTCAAACTAAATTCAGCATGAAGGCTTAGAAAAATAAGAATTAAACAGCCATCGCCTTTCTAGGGAGAAATATTTCTAAAACTCTTGGGGGGCGGGGCTCAGGAGAACATATATATATTCACTGTTAACGTTGAATAACTTTTAAGCCCCTAACATCATTTTGTTGGTTGACAAATATGAAACAATATTAAGATATCTGTTGTACTCATCAAAGTATTATGTTTGGAGGGGTATCACTGGCTTGGGTTTACACAATAATCATAATCACAAATTTCCTACTAGCATTAAATCGTCTACTCTTAAAAAATTTTAAATATACCAAAATTGGGAGCATGGCATGACATGCCTATTGTCCGGCTTCAGCAATTCCTCACACATGGCTAATTTTGTTTCCAGTATGCCTTCATGAGTTGGGCTCCCTAATGCAAGGTCAGCGGTTCAAAACCACAGCCACTCCTCACGAGAAAGAGAGGATTTTCTACTCCCATAAGCAGTGACAATCTGGAAAACCCTGTAACAGTTCTCCCCTGTCCAGGAGGGTGACCATGATTGGCAGTGACTTGATGGCAGTGAGTGTGTGCCTTCACCATCCCTCCAAAATGGACTACTGTGAAACAAATTCCAGACCAGTTATCTCATGGAGTAACTTTTACCCCAACGTTTTATTTATGACAGACACCAGGGCGCTTATGAAAACGAGCTGTGAGAAGTATTCTTGGGGAAGCCAGTTTGTGAACCTCCTTTACACTTATTTTAGGCAGACACCTGGAAATGGAATGTTACGGCCCTGGGTCGGTTTAGGTTTAGAAGGAACCGCCATGCTCTCCTCCAAAGAGTTTTGAAATTTGTGCTCCCACTGATAAAGCGGGAGAGCTGGGGCTGCCCCCCTTCTTCAATATGTGGTGTCAAGTCACTGGATTTTAGCTATTCTGGAAGAAGCATTCTGGTGAATTAATTTGTAAATGCTTTTAATTTTTGTTTTGTTCCTAAAACGGGCACATTACAAAAATCTGTCTCTCTTATTTAGGGATAGTTCGGGTGTGCAGGCAAAAATGTTTTGTTTTGTTTTTAATAGAGAACGAAGACTACCTTAAAATAAACAAATATGCAATTCAATGCATATCATTACAAAACGCATTCTTGCTATAATACAGCACATGCATGTCTGGAAAACCGTGCAATGTGCAGAACTGCAGAAACAAAAGTAATGAGACATGAGAAAACCAGGACAAGAGCAAACTACTAGCAGCCTTTTCAGCTGTGTAAACAGAGAATTACCAAAACAACAACAACACAAACACAGCAGCAGTCAATCTACACAGGCATTTCCACCAAGGACACTGTCAGATGGTAACGCTCTGCCTTCTCTCTCAGCACATTTTTTCCTTCTTCCTAAGGATCCTTGAGGAACATATAACTTCTAGGACACACCTGTCTCATCCAAACTGAAAGCAGATGCAGAGGACAGCTTACTTGATCAATCTTTATTTTGAAAAAACGCAGGAGATAAAATGTTGTCATAACTTGTTTCAACCAGATCCACGCTTTTATCATCCTGACACTGGAAAGGGAGGCCGTTCCTGAGTCCTTTCAATTGGCTACTTCTTTCAGTAAAGGGCCTGCTGCAGGGTTTGCCGCTCCTTTCTTAAAAGAATCATATCCTGAAGTCCGGGAGGGGTGAAGCCATAGAGAAAGTAACTGGACTGGGGGCTTAGTGGGACTACACGGGCGTGGGGGGTGGGGGGTGGAAAATGGGGAGCTAATAATGAATGTAAGAGGGAAGACGGTGTTCTGGAACTGATTGTGGTGATGATTGTACAACTCTTTTTAATATCACTGAACGATGGAAGTGTTTGATATGTGAACCATATGTCAATAAAACTTTTTTTTATTCCTCCAAACAAGCCTCTCCTCTCTGTGATTGCAATGCCTTCTCCATTCTGCCGGGAAACGGAGAGGCTGGGGTATCTGCACATGCCACCACACCATCCCCCCTACCCGGTGGGTGTCCGCTCCTTCACATGGGAGGAATGCATACCGCAGAGAAGCCGTTTTCACACAAACCCCAAGCTCATTCCCTTGAACACTTGCTGCATTTTGAAAGCATGTCTTAATCAGTCTCACTCGTTGATGGCTCCTGTCAGTACTTTCTACTGAAATAGAAAATATTTCTTCCAAGGTTTGGTTTTGTTAACTTCCTCATGTTCTCAAGGAAAATGAAGTTCTTCTAGATGGAGCTATGCTTCTCTGACTTCCCCAAATTTGGCACCTATCAGCACAAAACTGAACTCACTCACCGCCATCGAGTAGATGCTGACTCACAGCAACCCCACAGGATTCAGTAGAACTGCCCCTGTGGGTTTCTGAGACTGTAACTCTTTCCGGGAGTAGAAAGCCCTGTCTTTCTCCCAAGGAGTGGTTGGTGGTTTTGAACTGTAGACCTTGCAGCTAGTTAGCAACCCAACGCCACGTATTCAAAAGGGTTCTTATAGATCAACACACAGACTGGTTTGCAAGCATCGGAAGCTAGTGAAAAGCAGCACTCGGGTGGTAGTCCATTCAAAGGCCTCACAGCCATGTTATAAAATAATCTCCAGAATCCTAGATAGCATCCTTAGAGTAAATGCTGAGAAAAATGTAAATACTATTCAACATTTTAAGCATTCTATTCTAATACTGGGTTCTCAAGGAATTACTCAAATTGCAATCAGATCAAAGGTGACTTTAAGTTTAGTATCCCACTAATCACAATCTCTTTCTAAGTGCTATGAGATAGGCTTTACTGAAACGCCTTTGTATGTAACCTCTTTACAATTTGGATACTAATTTCCTTAGCAGGAGCATCCCAAAACTTGGATGAAGAAAAGCCACGTTAGTGTAGCTGATAGAGCCCCAGGGGTCAGACCACCTGAGAGTAGGTGCAGACAACCAATGGAGGTGATGGCCCTGCAGCAGCAAGAGGAGCTTAGAATGAAGAATGTCGGAGAGCCATTCATAGTGTCCTCATCACAGTCATCTTCCTTTAGATCCTCGAAGGCATTGGATTCTTGCATCACGTAACTGGACTAAGGCATGTTTAAACCAAACACACCGCCACTGAATCGATTTCGACTCATCAACATTACAGGGCCCAGCAGAGCTGCCCATGGGGTTTCCAAACGGTCACCTCTGTGGCAGCTGAGAAAACGGGTCAATTCTCAGTCTGCGTAACATTTCAAATGCATACTCGGAGGGGTTGTGTGGCGAACTATGGTTTTATTAGAATAAATTCAAGCACAGATGCTTTTAATATGCTAAAAACTGAGGTTGACAGTTACAGGGGTTAAAAAACTAATAGCATATGAGGTTACTTTGCGTAAAACATCCAGCTGAAGCCAGGTACAAATTTGAGAAAACTTGCCTCAGAAGTTGCTAAAAGCAATTATTATGAATATGCTACAATATTATCTGAAAGTCAGAATTTAGACAAATATAAATTCTTAACTTTAAATGTAAAAAGGGGTGTTTTCTGTTCTTTTGTGAATCAAAGTATCACAAAGTGAAGTCAACTGAGGTAACAAAATCCTTTTGGTTCTCAGCCATCAGTTGGGTTCTTTTTTTCACTTTCACCTTAAATCTTTACCTTAATTTCAAAAAATGTTGCAAAGTTACAAAAGTAGTCCCACTTACCCTGAGTCCATAATCTCCCACCACGAACACTGGAGGAGAGCTAGTCCTCACCCTTACATTTAGAAGTAGACTGGATTTCCTAGAAACCAGGGCTTTCTCTGACCTAATTACTGTGACTGTATCCAAAACAACATCAACATTCCGTAGCAGAAGGCTATTCTCTCAACCACAGCCCTTACTCAGACTTTTGCAAACACCCCCATTCCTGGTCCTGTGTAACAAGATACAGGCCCGGGCCATGAGCTGCCATCCTTTCTCACATCTCCTTCGCCTCTCCTTGCATTGAGAGCACTGCCTTTCGTGGCACTGACCTTCGTGAATCACTTAGAAAACAACCACATCAATCAAACCTGGTGCCCTGGGGTCTCCAACTCGTGGTGACCATGATGACAGCCGGGGCTACAGAGCAGGACTGTGTACGGTGGGGTTTCTCCTGGCTGCAATCTACAGAAGCGGATCACCAGGCCTGTCTTCCAAGGTGTTTTTGGGTGGCTGTGAACTGCCAATCTTTAGGGAAGTAGTTGAAGGCAAACTGTGTGTGCCACCCAGAGACTTTTTTGAAGCATCGAGGCCAGTTAGGTTGTAGACACCCCTCCTTTAAGGTTTGTAGTTGACGGTTCCTCAGCTTCCGGTTCTGCATTTGGACAGGAGCACCACTGAAGTGATGCCGTGTTCTTCCAGTGCCGTCATACTGTGAGGGCCACAAACTCAGTAGATCTCGTTACTGGTCTTGGATCTGTAGCCTCAGGTGGTATCGGGCAGGACTCTCCACTGTCAAGTTACTGTGTTTCCTCTGTAATTTACAGGCATCTCACAGGGAGATACTTTCAGGCTACATCAATATCCGATTTCTTACTTCTCTTTTGCCTTTTGATTTTACACCATTTTGTGCTTTTTTTTTTTTTTAATTCTTGGCTTTCCAGAACGTTCTAGGTGAGTTTAAGAACGAGCTCCATTTAGCCAACCTCTGCCTGAACATATAGGGAGGCCCCCACTAGCGTCCACTCCGCTCCCAACTCTGCAAGGCACAGTCACAGGAATAGGAACACACTCAGGCCAGCTTAAGGTCAAGTCCACGAAGAGAAACCCATGAACAAACAGGAAACCAAACCCGCTTTCGCTCACATGGAAACAGGAGTGCACCACGGAGGCATGCTTTGTTGGCAGGTGAGCGCTGTACACATTCTTTGTCTTCGGTGCTCAGGAAATAATGATAAAGACATCATGATTAAAAAAAAAAAAATTCCTGCATTTCACAGTTTTAAAAACTCACTTGGGGAAGTGATATACTGCCTAGGAGCAATAAGATAAGTCCTACATCTTCAGCACTTTTCTTTAAATTTTTAGGAATGTAAGATGTCTCAAATCTCATCATTATTTCAGTAAGTCCCCTCTGTTGTCCCATCTCCCAACTTGACGCCTTTGGCTCCTCCCCGACTCCAGCCTCTATTCCTAGACTGGGAGCCAGGTGGTGTGTGACAGTCGGGAACGCTGGCCTTACCTGCTGTGGGAAACAGGTACGGACGGAGTGCTCGGTGTAACCAAAAGATGGTCCTTCAAAGACAGCTGTGGGGAGCTTCAAAGCTTCCTTCAGAAACTGGTCAAACTTGCTAAGTATCATTAAGCCATTGGAATCTGACATCTGGGAGAAAACATCTATGAGAACAAAACCGGAAAGTCAGACGACACAGAAATGCCAGGTTCTTGTTGTTTGTTTAAATTAACAGCTCTATGTCTTTGTTATACCAGTTTCAAAATATCATAAAGGTACTATGATTTTCAGTTCACATTAGAATGGACTCATTCTTATTAACACTGCTGTTTATCTGTGCAGTCCGTTGGTCCTATCTTCTCATCTAGTTGGGAAGAAAAGGACAATCAGGAGCCCAAAACAACTTGACAGAGAAGTTGAGACCTAACCATTTTTCAAACCACTGAGCTTCCTGACAAATTAGGGAGTTGAATATGCACAGAAGAAAAACAAACACTATAGTCACTCTTCTGACACATGACTTCCTTACAATCCTACTTAAACATCAAATCGCATCACCATTCACGGGCATTTGCTAATGCATTCTTTATGAGTGAATAACTAACTGATATGATTTTTCATTTTACTTATGCATATCTGACTTTGCCCGCAGAAATTGTCGGTAGCCTGCCCTTCTTGATTAGCATCTGAAAATGTGTTTCATAAGACATATGCATCGTGGAGTAAGGGAAAACATTTGCAGGTTGGTGATGGGGGTATAAAAGAAATGATATTGTTACACTTGTATAGTCATATATTGATAATGTGACAGAATACATGAGAGAACACTGTGTTTAAAATAGTCCATTTGGCAAGTTCCAAAGTAGGGAAGACAAGAGCACATATAAACTCTTACTGTCCCAAGACACTTACAACAAACCAAAAGACCCTATCTTTACATAAAATCTGGCTCAGTCAGCAAGGGAAGACATGTATTTCTTTGTCTTTCTTGTGTTCTTGGAAAGAAGGCGTTCTGAAGGCATCGTGGTTATGCATTGGGCTGGAATTCCCAAGGTTAGCAGTGCACAGCCACCAGCCACCCCGAGGTAGACAGACGGGCTTTCTGCTCCCGTAATCAGTTACAGTCCTGGACCTCACAGCCGCAGTTCTCCTTGTCCTATGGGTCGCTGTGAGTCGGCATCAACCTGATAGCAGTGAGTTTGGTCTTTGGCTTCTTGGAAAGAGGGCGTGTTTCCTGTACCCGTTTATTCCTATTCCATTCACTGCTTGGGGTGAAAAGGAAAAATATCCAGAAGCCGAAGAACCATCTGAAGAATTGTGCCACTAAGATTTATAAAACAAATGAGTGTCCCAGCACATGCACAGAGAAATCATCGATTTTCTGAGGCCTTTCCAAACACAGCATTTTGAAAAGTCCTACTCTACATATTAGCAGGATCATTAAAGGCATATTTGTACATGTATGTAATGTACGTATGTGCATTACTCTGGGTTCACTTTGAAGAATTTATCCTGAAGCCCTAGATGTAGAAAAACGTCTTTTAAGAAATGCATTAATTAAAGGAAACTAAAATGTTATATTATTAACACTATGAGGTAACTTTTAAGATATTAAAAAAAAGAAATTAGCAAAGATGTTCTTAAATCCTCAATAAATTCAGAACAGCTGTTAGATTGTAATAGAAGGAAAAGTATTAAATTCCTATGCAGGAGGAAAAACAACAATAAAAAGCTAAAAGAAATGTGAAATCAATGAACAAATACATGTAAAGTTCCTAATCTTGGCCCCAGTGCCAATTACTCTGCAAGGTGTTTCGAAACACAACCACGGAGTGTGTTACCTGGTCCTTAACCCGTGTAGTGAGAAAAAGAAGATGCATATGAAGCAAAGAAGAAGTAAGAGCTGAGGCGACTATGCACAACAGAAAGAACAGAGACCTGGGAGGATCTGTTAAGCTGTAACTCTGACCAAGCCTGCTGCTAGCCCACCAGAATCCCTTTTCCTTTTCTTCCTTGAGAGCACTGGTTTGATTTGGCGTAATAACTTACCCGGCCTTCCTTAAACAAGGTGGAGCCATGCGATCAAATTCTGGCCAGTAGGATTCTCAGTAGAAAAGCTATTAGGATCTCCAGGAAGGCTAGTCGCAAGAAAGTGACAAGACTGAAAGGCAGGTCCCTTTTCCTTTACTCTTTTTCTTGCCGGAGCTCCAGCAGCCACCTCGGACGTGTGGTCATCATGCGTTAGTCATGCAATAGATTGGTTGCAGAAGAATAGAGAAAGCCTGAGTCTCTAAAGAGCGTGAAGTATGACTCGTCTTGGATACCTATCTCTAGACCAGACTTGAACCTGTTCAAACTACCTCAGTTATGACTGACAAAGCTAAATTAGAACAGACCCAAATTTTAAAAGGAATTTTAATGTGGGTGAGCCAGAACAATAGTTGGAACAGGAAAAATCATAGGCTGAAACCCTGGAATGGGAGACTTAGAGTAGAAAGCCTCATCTTTCTTCCCGAGTGGCTGGTGGTTTTGAACTACTGACCTTATGATTAACAGATAACATGTAATCACTATGCAGAGACTTGATTCTTTTGTTGTTGTTGTTAAAGACTTGATCCCTTTAAGTATCATGAAGTGGTAGATTAGATTATACCTACTGCACATTTTATCAATGATACTGACATTTCACTGTAATAAACATAGTGAAAAAAATTGATCCAACTGTTTTGCATATTCATGACATACAGCTCGCAGTGAAAAACTCCAAGGTATTAGAGTAACCCTGGCCATGATGGGTAAGATTACATGTCAACTTGGTTGGGTCATGATTCTCGGTGATTTCGCAGTTATGCGATGATGCAATTTGGCAGGTAAGCAGTCATCTTCCATTTTGTGATCTGATGTGGTCATCCTCCATTTTCACATAATGCCAACAATCCAGCCTTGGGGATCTAAGCATCCTGATGAGTGAGAAATGAGCACGTTGCCAGGACTGTGAACGGTAACGGGCATTCACAGGGGCACAGACGGCTATCATCTTAGGGTTGAGGACTGCTGTTTCCAATTCTTCTGGCCAAGAGGGCTTGTTGCTAAGCATGCAACCCTTGTTTTCTAAGGCGCACATTAAGCTCCTAGCAGGGCAATGACTAAGTTTTCCAATTCTAGTTCACCTACAGTGTCACGCTGGGTCTACCCTGGTTTTGCTTCATTGGCCATGGCTGACTCAGGAAGACCACAGTTTAAAGCCCTGCTTCAGACTTCTTTTGGGTATGAGAAGAATAAAGTAGAACTTTGTTTCAGACACTATTATTCTGAGTTTTTGCTTTTGTAAACATATATAAATGTATATACACACACATATATACATGCATACATACACAATGCCATCAAGTCCATTTTGCCTCACAGTGACCCTAGCGGACAGAGTATTACATGAGTGCATTGCCTCATCTTTCCCCTGAAGAACAACTAGAGGGTCTGAATGACTGGCCTTGTGGGTGGCAGCTCAATGTGTGCTCATTAGGCCACCAGGGTTCCTTTCCAACACTAAGTGTGGCCAAGCTTTACAAACATTATTTCGTTTTGGTCACAAAAGAGTGTGCTTGTCATTATTTAAAAGCTTTAAATATGGAAAGTGTAGCCTAGAAAGATTAAGATAAGAAGGGTAGTAAGTGGTCACATTAAGATTTAAACCTGTACCCATCAGATTCAAAAGTAAATCCCACTGCGCCACAAACACCTTCAAAATATAGGTTTGAATAAAATAAAGCACACAGGCAAGATTTGTCAACAAAGGTATAAAAGAAAGGACTTTAGAAGAAGCTAAGCTTTGAAATATAAGATTTGAAATAATGAGGGTTTTGACCCAAACGAAAGCAGGTTTTGACCCAAATAGATAAGAGTAAGATAAAAGTCTGTGAGGGCAGGCATTTACATCTTGTACATGGCAGTGGTAGTTATTGGGCATCGAAGTTACTGGCAGACACAGGTCACTGAGAATATTCTGACTGTGATCATTTAAACTAAGAAATAAAAGGAAATAAAAACTGAGTAAGGAAAGTATCTGTTAAGAGAGAACTCTATGAAATGGAAAATTTTGAGGATTTATTCTAGAATCTCACTAAAAGCTCTCAGGCAAGTTAAAAAAATATTGAGGATATGGAGTCCCAGGAAGATTAATTACTGATGAACCACAGAATGAATTAAAGAATGGAGTTGGAGATACCAGCTAGCAGCCTATGAATAATGCACAAAAGAGGCAGCAAGAGTTTGGGTTACTGCAGTGACAGTTACAGGGGTGGGAGGTCAGCAGCAAACCCAGGGCAGTTCAATGCGAGAATTCTAATTGCTGGCACACTAAATGAGGAAATAAAGGAACTAATAAAAAGTAGGGTTATTCGAGGCTAGGAAAACGCTGGTGATTCTGAACAAAGCAAACCAATTGAAGACAAAGCCACCGAGTTGGCTTTGCCTGTAACTGCCTGTGGGAGAGGGGTTACAGGCTGGGCTCTCACCACCAGGACGGCGGCTGGAGACCACCAGCCACTCCTTGGGGCAGAGAAGGCTTTCTACTCCTGTAAAGAGTGACTCTCGGGAACCCACAGGGGCAGTTCTATCACGTCCGACAGGGTCGCGATGGGCCAGAGGCAGCCCAGCGGCAGTGAGCGTGGTGGTTTTTTACTGTCCTGCAGTCTGTTTGCTGCTTCTGTGTTTGAACAATTCAACAGTTTACATGTGGAACCACCCTGCAGGCAGTTATAAAGAGAGCAGTGGATCACAGTTCAAGGCTGCAGATCTAGAGCTGTGAGGACGCTGGCCACGACGTGAATAAATGATGGTTTTCCAAGGAGGCAAGAATACACGTGATATAATTCTGAAACAGCTGGCTGCTAATCTTGTAGCAGAGGAGCCCTAGGTGGTGCTGACAATGCCCTCCTCAGTCGCTCTGTAGGAGAAAGAGGAGGCCACTCGATTTTGTACAGATCCATAGCCTCGGGGGCCCTATGGAACAGTTCACCTCTATCCTACAGCGTCACAGACAGCAAGGGGGTTGTTTTTCTTAGGTTTTGTGTTTGTGTTTTTTTAAATCATTTTATTAGGGGCTCATACAACTCTTATCACAACCCATACACACATCAATTGTGTAAAGCGCATTTGTACATTCATTGCCCTCATCATTCTCAAAACATTTCCTCTCCACTTAAACCCCCGGCATTAGGTCCTCATTTTTCCCCTCCCTCCCCACTCCCCCCTCCCTCATGAGTCCTTGATAGTTTGTAAATTGTTATTTTGTTATATCTTGCCCTGTCCGACCTCTCCCTTCACTCACTTTTCTGTTGTCTGTCCCCCAGGGAGGAGGTCACATATAGTTCCTTGTAATCGGTTCCCTCTTTCCTACCCACTCTCCCTCTACCCTCCCTGTTTCACCACTCACACCACTGGTCCTATAGGGATCATCCGCCCTGGATTCCCTGTATTTTCAGTTCCTATCTGTGCCAGTGTACTTGTTTTTGTTTTTAAATCATCTTATTGGGGGCTCTTATAACTCATCACAATCCATACATGCATCCACTGTGTCGAACACATTTGTACCTATGTTGCCAACATTTTCAAAACATTTTCTTTCTTTCCCCTCCTTCTTTTATGAACCCTTGATAATTTATAAATTATATATTTTTTCACATCCTACACCAACCAGTGTCTCCCTTCGCTCACTTTTCTGTTACTCGTCCCCTTGTTGGGGGGGTGGGGGGGTTGTTAATACATCGATCATTGTGATCAGTTTCCCCTTTCTCTCCTTACGTTCCTCCTACTCTCCTGGGATCGCTACTCTCATTATTGGTCCTGAGGGGTTATCTGTCCTGGGTTCCCTGTGTTTCCAGCTCTTATCTACACCCGTGTACATGCTCTGGGCTAGCTGGATTTGTAAGGTAGAAATGGGGTCATGACAGTGGTGGGGAAGAAGCATAAAAAGCTAGCGGAAAGTTGTGTGTTTCCTCGGTGATCTACGAACCTTGACTGACTCATCTCTTTCTTGTGACTCTTCTGTAAGGGGGTCCAATTGTCAACAGATAGGCTTTGGGTCTTCACTCCGCCCTCCCCCTCTTAGTTTCTTTATTATTCTGTTAAGGTGAAAAATTACCAACCATTAAATCTGAGTGAAACAGAGTCAACAAGGGCAGTGCCTGACACGGCCAGGGTGCTGACTCATCTGTTATCTTTCACCCTCTAACGGAACCCTGATTGTGTGTCGAATGGCAATGCAATGCGCTCAGCTTTAAAAAATGACTTCCCTTGGCACACCCTACTCTGGGGAGTGGAGGAAACTCCTCTTTCTTCCTCTTTCTCCCTGCAATGAGTAAGTGAGGCCTGGGGGTTGGCGCGGGGTGGGGGATGGGGGGTGGGGGGTGGCAGTGGGGCACCAATCCTCTAATGACCCAGAGGAAGAAAGTCACCTGGCAGATCAGGAAGACAAGTGCACAGCGTCCTGAAAGATTATCCTGAAGCTATGGTACCAGCCTTTGAACCTACTTCGACACGAGAACAATAAATTCCAGTGCAAAAAAAAGATGCAAAAGTCACATTTAGTCAAGTTTTCTGTTGCTACCCAATGTATCCATAAACGAAAAACCAGTAAGCTATTAACTTGTGTCCACTTATGGTAGAAATATTCAGGACCAGAGACTTAGTGCATAAATGTGGGTGTGGGTGTGGGTGTGCACACCTAGGTTAGAGTAAACATGGGAGTGACTGTTGCTGGTGGAAGGTGCTCTCGAGCAGATTCGAACCCATAGCAGCCCCATGCAACAAGGCAGAACTGCTTCCGAGGGTTTTTTTGGTGGAGGTCTTTTGAGAGATGGCTGGGTCTTTTTGTCGAGAAGTGACTGGGTGGGTTCTAACCACCAACATTCTAATGAACAGGCTGGAGATTGACCAGTCCACCACCAGAACTCCTCAGTAAAATAATAGGCCCCCCAAATAACACTTTTATCTATACTTCGTTACTACGTCAGATAAATAGATCCAAGCACTAAAACTAAAAAGCCAAAACATGCACCCATGTACAAAAGAAGAAACTATCATTTGGAAGGCCTGGTGGCAGAGTGGTTATGAGCTGGGCTGCTAACTGCAAGGCCAGCAGTTCAAAACCACCAGCCACTCCTAAGGAAAAATATAAGGTTTTCTACTTCTGTAAAGAAGAAACTATAATTTAATAGGCTCATATTCAAATAAGAAAATATTTATTTTTTAAAAATAATAGGGATGCTGTATTAGTCTGGGTACTTTGGAGAAACAAATCCACAGCAACTCATGTATAAGAGAGAGTTTTATGTAAAGAAAATGTGCACCACGAAAACATCCCAACCCAATGCCGCCCAAGCCCACAAGTCCAACATTAACCCATTAACCCAACACCAGTCCACAAAGTCCTCCACCTCAAAACAGAGGCAATGATGCCGACTGCAGGAGGAAAGCTGAGTCAGTGAACGAACAAGCATCTCAGCACTAGCAGGGGTCTCCACATGGCTGCTCCAGCACCCAGGGCTGCATCGGGATAGGTCCATGTAGCTTCTCCTTGGGGATGTCTTGTAGGAAGTCAATCTTGCAAGCTGAAGCAGGGAACTGCTAAGGCAGCTGCACCCTGGTGCAACCATCACAAAGCAAGAGACCCGAGAACTAGAAAGGCGAGACTCACCACCCATTTATCCCTCGGCCTTTCAATTAGCCCCACATGTGATTATCGGCCAGGTTGGCACAATTAACTAACTAATATGCTAATAGACCCCAAAATCAAAGACACAGTGAAGGAGCTCCTTACTTCTTGAATACTGGTTTAAAACACTAACTTGAATATTTTCAGATAACTCTTATATATACGACTAACAACTAACACTAAAAATAATTATTGCTAATTCTAAATGAAGCATTAAAAAATGGGATCTAAGCTACTGTGATGATATACACATAAAAAATCGCTTTCAAAAAAAAGTAAATGAGTGGATAAATTTTAATAAAGTTATCACACACAAAAAATTAAACTAGTCCTCTAATGACAGCCCTAAAGCCTCCTGGCAATAGGGAACAAATTCCCTCTCCGATCCCATGTTTATTTCCCCAGGAATTCTCTTTCTGTTTCTACATTAGGTGTTTTCAGCTTTAAAAAAAGTAGGCTTTCTCCCTTGTGAAAACCCCACAACTAAGCCCTTAAATGCATGTGTATACAGTTAGTCAAATATTCTGCACTTTGTATAATGCAATGAGCTCTGGTCGCGCAGTGGTCACAGGCTGGGCTGTGAACCACAGTCAGCAGATGGAAACCACCAGCTGCTCTGTGGGGGAAAGAGGAGGCTTTCTTCTCCTGTAAAGAGTGGCTGTCTCAGAAACCCACGATTCTACCCTGTCCTGTAGGGTCACTGGCAATCAGAATTGACTCAATGGCAGTGAGCTTCTTTTTGTTTCTGTGCATAGGTGTTATGAGCAAAATTATGCTAATCCCCCAGCACTTCCTACTGTGATTTTGTGTTTCTGGTGCTGTGGACCCAGGATTACTGGCTGGAGCTAGCCTCTATACACTACTCTTTCTTTCCCACAGGACTAACCATACACTTCTAAAAGAAACTATGATCTCTGGCTACCTCCCTGCAAACGGAGCAATCCAACCCACAAAATCACAGATATACACCTGTATGCTTACGCATCTTTGTGTATCTATAACTAAATCACCTTGTATTCATAGCACACCCCTAGCATTCCTAAAGCCAGGGTGGAACCCTGAGCCCTAGAGTTGGTCAGCAGGACAACTGTCAGTCTCTAGACTCCTCTTCATTTGGTTTCGTTTTTCCTCCTGGCAGAAAAGCACAGCCCTTGGCGTCTGTAAAGACCTGCAGCTGTGGAAGCCCTTTGGTGCAGCCCCACTTTGGGGCCCAGGGTCACCGTGAGGCAGAGCCGCCTCCAGAGCTGGGGAGTTGGGTTTTCTTTTTCTGTCTCTTATCCCTAAGATACAATTTCAAGGCTTTTCTCTTCTTGCTAGCGCAACGACATTTCAGGTGAGCAAGGTACACGTAGGCACGAGCCAGGGAAGACAAATCTGCAGCAAGAGGCTTTTAGAAAGGCTGCCACAGAGGGGCTGTTTTGAAGAGGCCAATGTGGTTGGTTGTCACTTCTAAAGGTGGCTCTCCTCTACAATCTACTCAAGAAACATTAAGGGGAAAAAAGGAAAGAAAAGCAAAGAGACATTAAGGGAGCACGCAGCTGCAATGTTGTGGAGAACAGCCAATCCCAGGCAAAAACAGGTAGAAGAAAATCCCAGGTTAACTTTGCCCTGACTATTCGGGGTGGTCTATCAAAAAGCTTCAGTATTATAAATTGTGAATATTGTTACGATTAGAAAAACACTGTACTGTAAACGTCGAGAGAACTCCCTGCCATCGTGTTAGTCTGCTTCCTTTCTTCTCCCTATGTGCTTCACACATCTTCTCTAAAACCATATTCCCTTTATGCATTTTCATCGAGAGCATAATTTTAATGCATCATATTCAATTCTATAAATGTCCTAAAATTTAATGAAACTTTCACCATTGAGCACTGAAGGTGTTTCAAGTTTGTGTGTATTATAAAAAGTGTTGCAACAAACATACATAAAACTTAGGATATACCGCTTATTAATTATATAGCATATACTCAAGAAGGTAAATTGGATCAATGGGTATGAATATTTTTAGTTTTCTAATACATACTGTTAAAACTGCCTTTCAATAGGTGGATCCCTGGTGGTGCAGTAGTTAAGCACTGGGCTTTGATCTGCATGGTTGGCAGTTCAAAATCACCAGCATCTCCGAGGGAGAACAGTGACAAGTCTCAGAAACCCACAGGGAGTAGCTATGAATCAGCATTGACTCGATAGCAGTGAAATCTAGTTTGGGGTTTATTTCAGTAAGATAATACTAGTTTTCTTAAATAAAATTAAATATACATTCTATAAATAAGCTATTCCTATCTTTTAGTGAAAAGCAGGTGGCGTTTCGTTTCTGCCATCCTGCCTGTGGTAGCCTTCCATCTTCACACTGTCTTCTCAGAAGACTTTCAGGATCAAGATATTCCCGACCAAGACGCAAAAGTAGAATCAGCCCATTCCCAGTGGATTCAAATGAACCAGGTAATAAGATCAAGTAAATGTTTTCTAAAAGATGCCTAACTAGAGTTTAAAAATGTAAAAGAAATATGAACCCAAAAAGTAGCACTGCCAAAGAGTGTTTAAATAAAATCATAGATTTTCCTGTCATAAATGTGTTCTACATTGTAGCTAATTTGAAAAGAAGATAAATCAAAGAACAGTGGAACAAGCATATTGTCCACATGCTTCCTTTAGAGAATAGCTATCTAGCCCTCTGGCTTTCCAGCTCTCACAGAAAACAAGAGGACTAAGAAGTAATCTTGCCCCCACACACACACACTGGACTTGAATCTGATCAAATCTCTAGATCTAGCTACAATCTACCAAATACGTAGGGCACACAGGACACAAACACAGAGACACAACAGCAAAACCCAGTCCATCCGAATTGCTTCAAGACAAATGGCCCAGTTTCTTCAGCCACTAATTTCCATTTCAATCTCACCTCCCTGAAACCGACCATTCTATCTTCCTCAAGTGTACTCAGATTATACTGTGCACACATGACTGTAAGTGCATGTGTGTCTCTCATTCCAGTACAAGAGGAGTACAACGAGGTAGCCTACAACAGAGCTTGAAGTCAGCCCAAGTTAGAGACCAGGTGAATCGTCTGTGTCAGATTCTACGACATGGAGAAAATAGCAATTACTATGCAAAGAACAGTAAGGAGACGGTGAGGAAATACATGTAGAAACCTAGCAGCGCTTGGCTCATCATAAACAAACAAACAAAATAACAAATTTATGACCACTAAGTCATTTCTTAGTCTTAGTGACCTTGTAAGTTAGGGTAGAATTCCCCTTGTGGGTTTCCCAGACTGTAACTCTTGACAAGAGTAGACAACCTCATCTTTTCTCCAAGGAGCTGCTACTTAGTGGTTTTGAACCACTGATATTCCAGCTAGTAGACCAAGGTGTAACCACTACACCAACAAGTCAGTTAAGAACTACCTAGTGCCATACGCAGCAAAGTGTAATAGTTGTGAATTTCCTGTCCTTTACTTCATCTACGAAGCCCTGGTGGAGCGATGGCTACGTTCTTAGCTGCTAGCCAAAAGGTTGGCTGTCTGAAGAATGAAGCAGCCAGTCGGCTTCCATAACAATTATAAGCAAAGACATCTGTGGGGCAGGTCGACTCCATCCTCCAGGGTTGCTCTGTGCGCACATGAACTTGACAACCATAGGTCTGGTTGGAGTCTTGGTGATTTCATCTACTGTGTTCTTGTAACACCTAGTGAGCAGTAAAACGCTCAAGTGACCAATGTTATTCATGTGTTTAGTTGCCAAGAGGAAGGGGGGAAAAGTTGCAAAGATAATTAAAAAAAAAAATCAATCAATTTCTAAGTAATTGACCTTGACGGCGCTAAAGTACCAAGGAACACTTCAAACACAGCAAATGCCACCTGATAAAGAATGGAATTGGTAAGCCTAAACTTTATCAAGCATGGTAAAAGTAATCAAAGTATTTTAGAACTAAAACAATCTTTGAGTATAATTTTTAGTAATTTGTAAAAAAATTAAAAAGGAAATTTTCATGTCACATTAAATATCAACAGTATTCTAAAACTTCCATTTTCTTACACACACACACACACACACACACACACACACACACACACACCCCACCCCCCCCCCACACACCCACACCCAACCCCAACACCACCCAACCCCACCCCACCCCACCCCCACACACCACCACCCCCGACCAGTAGGGGGCATAGCTTCCCTAGTCCAGGCCAGCAGCTGCCAAGGAAGGAAGAGGTGGTAGTAAACACACACAGACTCAACTTATTGTCATCCGAAATTCTGAAAACATACTTTAAAACTGCTTAAAAGTCCTAATTTATAAGTAAAATATTTCCAAGAAGAAGAAGATACTTACATCTCAATTTGTCCAGCATTTTCCCACCACACATGGTTGCTAACATAGCCTTCACTGAGAAAACCGTCAACTTGCCCTGGCCCTCACTGCAAAATAAATGACATTAGAAATCATTGCTACCTGGAACCACAAAAACAATCAAACACTGTTAAATACCCGTAAATTAAATCCCACCCTGAGATGATGTCACCATTTGGCCACACGTGTCCCTCGCAGAGCAAAAGCTTTATGTCAAGCTCGGGGACAAATGCTACGAAGCGGCTCTCTGGAAATATCCTGTGCCTCAAAAAGTCGGAGGAGACGCAATGGCAGTGAGCTTGGGTTTCTGTTTTATGGTTGGTTGTTGTGTGTGTGGGTTTTTTGGTATAAAGATCACAAATTATGTTAGAAGACAAGAACTCCCCTATGACTGATACAGAACCTCTACAGTCCACATCCTTTTTGGTCATCCACCATCCACATGCAAACTATTTGGAAATGAACTGTAGAAATTAACTTCTACTGGTTCTGTGAATAGAAGCCAAATTTGCCAGGAGTAAATTTCCAATCAATCAAACCTATGAGCTCCATGGCTGAGATGTTTTCAGGTGTTCAAGACTGAGGCTAAAAACAAAACTGAGGCACCACCTGGTTTGAACAGGAATTCAGAAATGTGGCCTCAGATCTGGATACTCTAAGTACGGTTACCAATATGCACTAAACTAACAGATATGCACTGCTATAAAGATTTCATAATACATTCATGTTTGTGAGCTTCATACTATCATGAGTTTATTAGCAAAGTTCAAATACATCTGTCTCAGATCTTCCCGTGATATCATCGTGAGAAACGTGAGGTAAAGGGGGGTAGTAAATTGATATTTTTTTAGGAGCTAGAAGGATAAGAGGTAGACGAACATAAATGAATTACCCAAAGAAACATTGCAACCTCCAACAGAATCAAGACAGTATCACCACGGGCCCAGGGCCCAAACAGGTCCTGCTCTATCTATTCCTCTGGAGCCTGGTTTTACAGCAGATACAAAACTTCAGGGTCAGGGTTTTAAAGTTAGTTAGCGTCTATAACCTTTTGTGTAATGTCCACACATTGCGTCACTTGGGGTGAAGTAACGAGAACTCGATCACCTTGGTTTGAAGAGGGAATGTCATCTTACTTTTATTCACTCAGGTCCTAGCAGAGGGCTTCCCATTTCTCAGGCCTTCTTTGTGTGTAGAAGCCCAAACCTGGGAAAAGGCACATGGGCTCAGCTGCCAGAAGGTTCTTAGGGAGCACATGACCAGAAAATAGCAATGGTTGTTACAGTAACAGTCCATTACATTTACCATTAAGATTACCCAGGAAACCCTGGGTCGAGCTAAAATGAGATAGGATGAGCTTATAAACTATATCTGGTTCTTCAGAAATACAGATAATACTCCATGCCTGGGGCAACATGGAGATAACCATGACATCACACGTGCGGCTACACGGATCATCTGCTATGTCACAGGGAATGAATTCCTAAGACTGATACGGAACCTTTACAGTGGATATTTCCTTTTGTTTGGTCATCAGTCATTCAAATGCCAAGTGTACATTTACGTACACCCTACTATATCATCCCCACCACTTGTTTGTAGTGGCTTGGGTGTTGCTATTAGGCAGTGAAATATGGCACCAGTGCTCCATACATACCAGCAGGGTCACCTGTGGAGGGCAGGTTTCAGTGAACTTCCAGACTAACACAGACTGGGAAGAAAGGCCTGGGAGGCTGCTTATGAAGACCTTCTGGAGCACAAGAGAGCGTTGTCTAACTCGCTTGCTTTGGACATGCCATCAAGAGAATCAGCCGTTGGAAAAGGACGTTGAAGCTGAGGGCCAGCAAGGCGAGGGAGACCCTCGGTGAGATGACTGACCCAGATGGCACAACGATGGACATGAACACACCTGTGATCATGAGGGTGGCAAAGGGCATTTTGCTCCGTAGTACATGAGTTCACCATTCGTCAGCGATGCAACAGCATCAACCACCAACAACTTGATAGTACAAGTTCACTCCCAGCTACTAATGTTAGAAGAGGAAAAAAAATGCTTTCTCATCTTCCCTCCAGCTAGGTCTTGGGCACACGACCCAAGTTCCACCAGTAAGAATGACCACCCTAGACTTCAAATATAAAAGTATTCGTTTCTAGAAATATGAATTCCAGAGAGTATATCTGGTGAGGATAGCAGCTGTAGGAGTGGCTACATCTGTTCTAGAAACAGCAGAGACTGATTGTCCTGGCAGCCATCAGAGCCCAGCATCAGTGGTGCCGAGAGGCGTCTTCATGAGACCGATTTTAAGATATGACTCGGAGCTTTATTCTTGCCAAGGTGGTCTTTCAGCTTTCCCCCAAACTTCCCTAAGTTTCCCATCCTTGGAATAAATTAGCCAGAGTGAGTTTTTCTTACCTGCAACTAACTATTCATAGATAGGACTTCTGACCTGAAGTCATGGGCCCAGAAAGATAAATCAACAAAAGAAATCAGTTCCTGCCATCCAAAGACGAAGAGTCGAAAGTATTACTGTTAATCAGCAGAGCAGGAATAAGGAGGAAGTGCTCAAAACACACAAGAGCCAACCCTGGCTGCAGAGCTAGACTAGACCTGCTCAAAGTGTTTGTGTGGACACAGATTTCACAACATGAGAATGTACAGATAACTGAACAGGGAAAGAAAAGTGAAAACAGAACCCTAGAAGAGATTTCCAGAAACATCCAGACCTTGGTTAAATTTGGGGGAGAGAAAGGGCTGTGGCATGCAGGGGGACCAGAGGGTGCTGACAGCATTCTAGTTCTTAACCCCCAGAGTACTTGTGTAAGACGCCTGGGTGGTTCCACAGTTCTGGCTGCTAACTGCCAGGCCAGCAGTTCAAACCCCACCAGCTGTTCTTTGGGAGGAGGATGAAGCTGTCTGCTCCTATATAAATTTATAGTCTCAGAAACCCTATATAAGATTGCTCACACTGATTGCGATAAGAGCTGTAAGAGCCTCCAATAAAATGATTTTTTTAAAAAGATTGCTCATACTATCAGGAGAGACCCACCCCTGAAAAAGCACATCATGCTTAGTTAAGTAGAAGGGCAGCAAAAAAAAAAAGAAAGGTAAGATACACTAACACGGTGGCTGCAACAAGGGACTCCGATACAAGAACAATTGTGAGGGTGGTGCAGAAATCGTGAGGGTGGTGCAGTGTTTCGTTCTGTTGTGTATGAAGTCCTTATGGGTCTGAACCAAGTCGATGGCCCCTAACAACAACATGAACAGAAACGGACTCATGGGCAGGGGGTTTGATTTGGTGGGTACAGTACTTGTAGGAATATTTGCTTTATAGCAAGTCAGTAAATGATACTTTGTTTTCTGTTTTTTCTCAAGAAACATAAATATATTTTCCGACTCAGAGTGACCGCATAGGACAGGACCTGTGAGTTTCCGAGACTGTAACTCCACATGGGAGTGGAAAGCCTTGTCGCTCTCCAGAGGAGCAGTTGGTGATTTCAAACTGCTGACCTGGCAGCTTTTATTAAAATAAACTTTCATTTTACATAAAAAGAAAGGTATTGTATATTCCGCACAAAATACTGTTGAAAAATGAAGCCCCTGATTGCCAAAAGCTGAGGGAATCTTAAATACTAAGTCATAGAAGTCCATTCTCTTTGACATTCTGGGAAAGGCAGTGAGGAAAACCGGTGGTCTCCAGAGGTTCAGGGGGCAATTGGTGGGAGCCAGGGCATTTGTAAAGCAGTAGTACAACTGTGGTGCATGACCCTGAGATAGTAAGACAGATGGATTTATGTGTTTGTCAAAACCCGGAGAACCGGACAACACAGAGTGAACCCTAATGTCTTTAGTGAATGAATATAACAATATTGCCAAAAGCCAAACTCACTGCCATTGACTCGATTCCAACTCATAGTGACCCTGTGGGACAGAGTACAATTGTCCCTGTGGGTTTTTAAGACTGTAAATCTTTATTGGAGTAGAAAGCATCATCTTTCTCCTGAGGAGCAGCTGGTACTTTAGTTACTGATCTTGGGGGTAGCAGCCCAATTCATAACCCACGGTTCCTTGTAGCAATACTGGCTTGTCCTAGATAGCAATGTACCACAGTATAAAATCTTAGTATTAGGGGAAATTATATGCAGGGGAGACAGGAAGGTATGGAATACAGAATTTGGGGAACTAAATGTATTTTTTGAGTAATGCTTCGATAAATAAAAAGCTGCTCTAAAAAAGTAAGTATAAAAAAGTACATTAAACAAAGCCTAACAGAAAGAATCCTATAAGGGTAATGTAATTCCAAGAGGAATTACTGAAACCCAAGTGAAGGCTGAGCATGAGAGTGGGACAAGAGGAAAGTAAAA
>NW_022103906.1:78736692-78752829 GCF_000313985.2 Echinops telfairi | reverse complement strand
GGGGCTTAAGTGGAGAGCAAATGTTTTGAGAATGATGAGGGCAATGAATGTACAAATGTGCTTTACACAGTTGATGTATGGATGGATTGTGATAAGAGTTGTATGAGCTCCTACCTAATAAAATGGTTTTAAAAAGAATAAAGAAAAGAAAAGGATGATGGCAACAAATGTACAAATAGCTGGACACAATGGATGGATGGTGGATTGTGATAAGAGCTGTATGAGCCCCCAACAAAATGATTTTTTTTAAAAAGAAAGAATAATGGTCCTATAGGTTAAGACACCTAAAAAGTATAAATTGCAAAGTGCAAAGGTTTCCATAACAGATGGTTTAAAAGAATAAAAACACCAAGACCCAGGCTCCAACCTTAAAGATTCTGATTATTTGGCATAGTATGGGTCTAGGCATTTATCATTCTTTAATGCTTCCCAGGTCACTCAAAGGAATAACTGGAATAAAGAGCCACCAACCTAAGACAACTTGATTAAAAAAGGAAAATAGACAGAGTGGTGTAAAGGATGGCATCTTGAACCCACCGAGAGGCTCGGGTAAGAAAAGCCTGGCCTTCGGTGGTTTCCATACCCATCCCAGCTAAGACACCTCTCTGAAGCAATTCTACTTTGAACACATGAAGTTACCTGAGCCGCGTCGGCTTGACAGCAACGAGTCTCATTCCGTTTTACATGTGTACAGAAAATATACAAAGGAATAACGACAAATACGTACCAAGCACATACAAAGCACTGACCTTAATTAACACTAAGGGGCATACAAGTTAAAGCAATACTCAAACGTTTCTTTAAATATCTTAAGTTACTCACTCTGTCTCTGGGAACTGACTTTAGTCCATCTAAATACAGTAAAGTATGACTTAGGTAGAATATTTAACACTTGACTATATTTTACTTTTAATATTTTTTAATCGCTTAAAAATAAACAACCCACCACTTACACGCTGCTGTGAGCTGGAAATTATGTTACCAATATTTCAAATACCAGCAGGGTCACTCATGATGGACAGATTTCCACAGAGCTAAGAAAGACTGGGAGAGAGACCGGGAACACCTTAAGGACAGCAGCAGCAGTTGTCCGACTTGGTGTCGGAAGATGTCCCCCTAAGACTGGAGGGTATTCAATAGGCAACTGGGAAGGAGCTGTCTAGTGAAAGGAGAGTCTGCTTTGATGATGGTTCCGCCCACTGGGAGGATGCAAGAATGATCCAGGGGCCTCCAAAAGCAGATGCCTACACTTTGTTCTGGATTATGGGTCATAGTACAAAAGTGTTTTAATTGCCAGAGAGACCTTGAGTAATTTGTTTCCTGAAAAGGAGCAGTGGACCTATGGCACACATGGGGTACAGCTTTCAAGACATTTATTTGCTGATGTGGCTTGACCCAAAATGAGAAAAAGTTGCTTTGGATCAGAACACAGAAAGTACAAAGTATAAATCTAAAAGAGTTTTAAAAAATGTCAAAAATAAAGATTGATATTCTAGACAATGGTAAGCCCAAATGAACTGGAACTAAATGTTCTGGATTGGACAATTATATGGTCTACTCTGACAGGAATGACCAATTGAAGAGAAATGGCATCTCCCTCGTCACTGGAGAGGACTTTAAGATCTACCCCTGAAGAACTAAACTGTCAGTGATGGGATAATCCTTACATGCCTAAAAGAAGTGATACAGATATTCAAATGTACGCACCAAACATGAATTCCAAAGATGAAGAAATTGAAATGTTTTACCAATTTCTGCAGTTGGAAATTGATCAAACTTAAAATTAAGATGCATGGATAACTACTGGCAGTTGGAATGCAAAAAGTGGAAACGAAGAAAGATCAGTCATCGGAAAATATGGCTTTGGTGACACAAGCCATGTTGGAGATGGCATGACAGAATTTTGCAAGACCAACAAACTATTCATCAGAAATGTCTTTTTCAGCAATGTCTAAGGACTCAACAGACGGAAGCCAGAAGAATCAAACTGATGAAGGGGCAGCCTTTTCATCTTTCACGTGGAAGGAGTTCTTGTTCCTCTGACAGAACAGCCGACTGTTTGGCTGGAAATGGAGTCACGGGGTGAGTTCAGTCCCAGACCTGAGAGATGGTAAAAGGCTGTAGTCTCGTTCCTCCTCTTGCCAAGCTGTGGGATCTTGAGTGGGTCAAGGATCTCTTCTGGGCTTCAGCCTCCTCACGGATAAGATGAGTGGGTTAAACCTGGTCACTGTCTGTCTTCCAAGCTAAGAACTATGCTGCTCATCTCAGTACAAGTGGCTGACTTCTCACAGTGGAAGCCCACAATCCATCTTCATGGTCCACACCTGGATGAAGGATCGGGTGAATTCCCTCTGACCATAGTCGAGGGCTATGAATAGTCTTGTTAGCAGAGTAAAACCGTCGATTATGACAGATGTCGTAAGGTTACAATTTATTATCTTTTGACCCATTTTAAAGTTGTGAAGGGGAAATACATGAGGATTAAGCCTCTAGTGAATTCCCTCTAACAACAGACGGCACAGATGTGAACAGCTGGAATAGAATGCTAGCAAAGGATGTTCCTCTGAGGACTAAAGTGTGCCTGACCCAAGCCAGGGCAGTTTCAGTCGTCTCACATGCATGCCAAAGTTGGACATGGAATAAGGAAGTCTGAACAGGAATCGATGTTTTTGAACTATTCTACTGGCAAAGAATACAGAAAGTGCCAAGGGCTGCCAAGCAAACAGCCAAACAAATAAATCTGTCTTAGAAGAAGTACAACCAAAACACTCCTTAGAAGCAAGGATGGAGAGACTTCATCTCACGTACTTTGGACACGCTATCAAGAGAGATCAGTCCCTGGAAAAGGGCGTCATGCTTAGTAAAGTTGAAGGGGCAGCAAAAAAAAAAAAGGAAGGCCCTCAAGTTCTAAATCCATGCAAATTCTCAATACAGACAACACAGAATAGAATAGGCCTCTCCTTGATATGTTTAAAGTGCCCCCATCATGTTACTTTAACATGCATCCAAAGCTGAACACTACCAACACAGAGAGAACTTTGAAAGTGAAATGAAGACTTTAGCTTTTATTTTGCGAGCAATAATGAATCTAAAGACATAATAAAAATTAAAGAGCATTAATCATATACCCTTTGTATACATGTAAAATCCTTCTGGCTCTAAATCTCACTTTCTTCCTTCAAAGGGACAAAAGACTACCCATTTCTGGTCCACAGAGAAGAAACTAACGTCACCTGTGCCAACAAACAGGAAAGCAGGGGAGCCCAGCACCCTGGCCAGAGTCACGTCAAAGGTTCAACTCTCTTGTGAAAAAAGATGCAACTCACAAATAAATTCCATATAACAAGTCTTTAAGGGGTACGCGGACATCTTCACTTCTAACGATTACTAGCACCCCCAGAACTCCCCAAAGTAACATCCTGCGCCAGCATTCCCTTCCAGCTAAAACAGAATATGCGAGTTTTAGAAACGCGTAACAATGTAAACTACTTTACATCTTCTATTTAGAATATTTCTAAACTCAATTCTGTTGGAAATAGTCCTAAATTCAGAAAATCTTATAATCCAATAGATCGTAACAGATATACTCAACTAAATTGAATCAGCATTAAGGCACATGTATGTTTTTCTATCCATTAGTGTTTATTACCATTCTCAACCGCTGGTCTCAGACCAAGTAACTTGTTCATTTACAAAAATAGTCCAAATCAGGCTATACTTACAGTTACAGGATGCAATAGCCACCCCCTCCACAAATAAATACCAGCTATCAGTAATCTGGAGCACGGCTGTAACAATGGGTTCAATCACAGCGATTATTATGAGGGCAGTGCTGGATTGGGCAGTATTTCAGTCTGTTATAAATGAGGTCACCATGAATCAGAACTAACTCCATGGGGCCTAACAACAAAATAGCAACAACCTGCAGTTCCTTAACTCCTCAACTTTCAGGTTCACCCCCTAGTCACTTCTAGTCCCAGCTGCTTCACAGTAATCACTACATACCATCTCCTATGCAACCGTGGCTCTTCTCTCCTCTCTGTCTGTGTTGTGTGCGCTCTTTTGTGTGGGCAAATACAGGGGTTGGTTAACATCCGATACTTCATTGGGGCTGTTCAGGTTATGCATCTAAATGCCAGCACACTCAACAGGATAAGGGGAATACGAAAGTAAAGATGGGGATGCTTGAAATGCAGGTACAAGTAGAGTAACGATCACAGTAAATGCGAAGGAAATCAGTTTATAAACAGGAGTGATGTGGGAATGATGTTTAGTGAGCTTTTAAGTTTAAGAATCTGCATATAAGTGCATAACTCTGCTTCCTGAGGATGGGGAGTAGGCTCAAGGTCTTAATTATGAACTGTATCCTCATTTTGCAATGTTGGGTTTCCAGCTTCAATTATGAAAGGTTTTATTTACCTTTGTATTACAATAAATAAAAAGATAACAAATGGAACCTGTAAAAACCTTGATGTTAACCCCTGGCTATGGGCAAAGAGACACCTGATTGGTGGTGGTGCTCTTATAAAACAAAAAACAAAAACCTTGATGTTAAAGACAGTTACTTAAGTACAACTTGGCACAAAGAAATCACTGGCCAACAAAATTCATGAGTGTTCCCACAATCGTTACTTTTCTCAAGTTTCATGGTATTTCTATTTCTTTCCTTCGGCGAGGAAGACCCTTAGCTCTTTGCTGCTCTCAAGTATTCGGTTCTGAATGCTTTTCGTGGCCTTGAAATCCCTCGGTGCACTTGAGGCCTTTCTACCTCTAATCTCCAAGCACTGCCCCTAAACAAAGCAAGGGGGACTCTCCCTTTTACTTTCCCAATGTTTCGCGGGAGCTCTCTGTCGTCTCTCTCTACAATTAGAGCAACAGAGAGAAACTGCAGTCATCCGCAGCCCGGTCCTCCAGGGGAACTCCGTCTTCAGTCATTCCCCAGGGCATCGGAACCTAATCTGCGTGTACTGGCCAAGTTACATTTAAAACGGAAAGTTTACCTGGTATAGGTAAACTCACAAAAGCCCATGTTTTTAGTAGTTCTGATTTAAAGTTCAAGTGTCTACCAAAACCAATTTTCTTCACACAGTTTCTGAAGAGACACATAACTTGCATTTACCACAAATGGTGAATGTGACACATTTAAAATTGGGTCCATGGTAGCTACAGAGGTGATAAATGGTACAATTTGATGGTCAAGAGTTAACAGTAAATATTAACCCTGTATATAAAGATACTGAAAAGAGTCAGCAAGTACTGTTTGTGGAGCAAAACATGGAAGAGGATAGTTGTTACTTTAACTCCACCCAAATAGAATTCCTCCAGAAAGCACCCTCCTCCTTCAATAAGGGACGTGATTCCCTTTCTCAGACTTCTCTGCATGATGCATTGCAAGAGACCTATCATTTTATCGTCTGACAAGAAGCTATGCACATGACTTCTAAAAAGAGTTCTTATTATCCAACCCTGAGAAAACATCATTATAACCCTGTGCCGAGCTAACCAGACAGTGAGTCACCATTAATAAACACTGTTACGTTTTTACATGCAGGCACCTTCACAAGACTCCGCAATCCTCACCTGTGTCTGTTGGATGGGCCTTTGTTCATTCCAATTTAGTAAGCCCCCGTCACCCGCCACCAAAATGCCTCTTTCGTTTTTTAAACGAACCTAAATTGCTAAGGAAGACTTTAGAAGAATTGATGCATTTGAATTACGGTGCTAGTGTGTGGGATATAAAAATACTTTCCCCCCAGTGTCTCTCCCCCATATAGATGTCAGACTAGGACACTGCTTGCTACTACTGGTAAATGATTGCCAAGTTATCTCCCTGAAGGCACCAGCCATCCAGAGCACGCAGACCCTATTGTCTGTCCCGCTGCAGTCGGTGAGGCTCACTCCCTACTGTAATGGACAGTGGATTGCTTTCCTTGAAGGGCTCAGAATAAATCAAGTCTCCAGCTTAAGGACAATCAAGGTTAGGCCACCATCATGAATCTAGGATCCGCCCATCTTGTCACATGTGTACCCTTAATCCCTCCTCTTCCTATGGTGTGTACACCCCTAGATCATCCCCCTCCCATTACTGTATTACCTATAGTACAACCCCTTCCTGTGACGTATGTCTTTACCTGTAATCAGGGGGCTTGCACGCCCCCAAAATATATATAAGCCTTGGTTAGAAATAAATCGCTCTCTCTCTCTCTTCTCTCCTCCAACCGAGGTTGTGCAAGGACCTGGCTGGTAAGATCATGGCCATCCAGGAAGTGAGCATGCTACCATGAAATGTGTCTGACGCCTTTATTTTACTTTCTCTTCTATCTCTCTTATTCTCTATGACTTTACTATAACCTTTCTATATTTTAACCATACAATTGCACTTACTGACCCCGTGATAGTGCGAGGGGCTGGTTCCCCAACACTAGTGAAGAGTTGTATGTACCATGGATTGACAGAACTAACAGACTGGTCTTGGAGGAAGTACAGCCAGAATGCTCCTTGGGGTGGTGAGCCTTCATCTTGCCTACTTTGGACATTGTATCAGGAGGGACCTGTCCATGGAGAGGGCATCACGCTTGGTAAAGCAGACGGTTAGTGAAAAGGAAAACTCTCAACAAGATGGACTGACACAGCGATCCCAACAGTGGAAAACAATTGGCATCGCAGTTTTGAGTACAGGGTAGGACCAAGCAGTGTTCCACAGGCTCGCCGTTGAGTCAGAACCAACTTGACCTCACCCAACAATAAGTTGGGCAGCATTTACGGATTTACACCATCTATTAAAAGTCTAGACCAGCGGTTCTCAACCTGTGGGTCAAGACCCCTTTATTAGAGTCGAACAACCCTTTCACAGGGGTTGCCCGATTCATAACAGTAGCAAATTATAGTTATGAAGTACCAATGAAAATAATTTTATGGTTGGGGGATCACTACAACATGAACTGTATGAAAGGGTCACGGCATTAGCAAGGTTGAGGACCACTTGTCTAGAGGCTCTGGTGGCATAGTGGGCTACACACTGAGCTCCCAACCACGGGTCAATGGCTCAACCCACCAGCCACTCTGCAGGAGAAAGACGATGCTGTCTAGTCCCATAAAGATTTACAATTTCAGAAACCCAAAGGGACAGTTCTACTCTGTCCTATAAAGTTACTCTACATCAGAGTCAATTAAATGACAGTGAGTTTGGCTTTGGTTTATTAAGGGTTTGCTATTCAAGTTAATACTTTTGCATTAACTTTGCATTAAGACTATGGAAAGCATTTTTTACTACAGAAAACACTGTTTTCTGTATCTTAAGCTATTTCTATACCTTAAGCAAACAGATGTGGGTGCTGTCAACCATAAATTAAGACTTCTTTTATTAAAACAAACATCTACTTTAGATACACTATTAGCAATCTAATCGCCATATGTAGTTAAAGTAATAAGAGCAATTTTCTTTGATTTTCAGAAACTCTGATTTTTCCAATTAATCTTAATTTATCAAACTTTCACAGTTGGATGGATTAGACAATAATCAACTGCAAATCAAAAGCCCATTTGTCAAACAGTTTAATTACTACAGTGAAATCAACTTAGAATATTATCAATTTTCATGAAGTCAGAACGCTGCTGCTTCCCATTTCCACCTCGCAAATAGGCATCAGCGATCCAGTGCTGTGCTTATCGAGGAGCCGAAGGACCGGAGGCCGAGTTCTGCTCACAAGGACTTGCTATCTTCTTTGTACACTTGTAGCAGTTTACAGAATCATAGGATTAAAAGTCAACAATAATGACACAAATAAATATTAAAGGTCATCAAAGAGATAAAAATGGGTGGTAATCACAAGAAAGGCTCTAAAGTAGATAAAAACTTGAGGTGAACCCCAAGGCATACAAGTAAAATAGCATAAACGACTTGGACAGAGGAAGAGATGGAGAATGGGAGTTCCCATGCCCAGGGGAGGGAGTGCAGTGTGGAGTGGAGGCAGGGACAAGGATAACCGAAATGAAGAGAGGAAAAATGAGCAGGCCATATTGAAAAAAGAGCTGTGTCTCAGGTAGCTTCGCCAGAGGCTGGTGTGAGCAGGGAAACAGAGATTGATATCATTAGGCCTCACTGAGGATTACAGACTTAATTGAAAAACCAGGAGTCACTGATACTTTCTCAGATGGGAAGTCTGAGGAGATGAATTGGAGATAAGATACTGAACTAGAGAACTCTCTATAGACTCCAGACTAGTGTTCTGCTCGGTGTCAGAGAAAAACAGAAGCAAAACAAAACCAACACACTTAGGGGAGAAAAAATCCTTATAAAAAGTACACAGTAAAAGAAACCTAAAAGCATAAAAAGAATATTTGCAATACTTATGAAATGGCAGCTAATGGGCAAATCTGTTGCCTATCTATCTGCCTACACTGGAATCAGGAAGATTCCTCTTTGATAATGAGCATAAATACACAATTTCTCTTGGAGAAGGGGAAAAGCTACATAAATGAAATAAAAAGTAAATATATCATGGATACTGCAGGTTCATTCATTTCTGCTCCCTAAACAGTTCAGCCACAAGCAATTTCCAGCTGGTTCAGCATGTGGAATCCATAGCCTGGCCATACCCCACATCCAGTGGGGGGGTTCTGTGCAGGCAGCTGGGCGCCAGTTCCACCAAAGAAGCCATTTTTTCGCACTAGGCTCTGGGTTCCCCCTTAAGATCTCACTATTTTTTCTATTGAAAAGCTCTAGCACATTCAATGCTGTTAAGTGCCATCTAGTTGGTTCCAATTTAAAGAGAACCTATGTAGGGCAGAACAAGACACTGCCTGGTCCCACGCCATCCTGCAATCCTTGTTGTTTGAACCCACTGGTGCTCATTCCCTAACATCTCCTAAAAATGTTCAAAAAGAGCTATAATCAGATCTTTATAAAAGTACACGTGCTACCACTACAGGTATCAAAATTGCCCTACTATTATTAGAGTGTATCTCGGAGGTGTTATGTCAATGGAGGTCACGCTCTTGAAGCTTTAGTATATGCCTTTTCTGTTTTTCAGTAGATGAAACCCAGGACTGATGAACCTAAAGGGACAGCAAGTAGAATAAGGGTTCCAGGGGGAGTGGGGCCGAGGGAGTGAGGGTGGTGGTAAAAGGGAGACAAAAAGGAGTGTTTGGAAACTGATCGTGCTAGCAATTGTACATTCTAAATGATGTGATTGAAATATGGAATGATATGATGTATGTATTAAATCCCAACTTTAAAAAAAAATTTTTTTTCTACTCTGTGCTAGCTCTCTTCTAATTTCATACTTGGCTGATTTTTTTTCTTTAGGCATCTTAAATACTTCCAAGAATTAACAGGGATATAAATAAATACTGCACATAAATACACAGAGTGTTATTTCCTCCTAGGAAATTAAAATTTTGTTTAAAAATCACTAATAGAGAAGACTGTAACATAATATTATCTTTTCTCAGCAATGTGCATCATAATATGCTAACTAGGCAGAATTTAAGGAAGACATTTGCTTCTATTTAAAATTAATTAGTTTTTGTTCTAAGCATCCAGTATTATGAGTAAACCATAAACCCTTTGAATATATCCAAATTAAAATACTAAAACAAGATTTTTAAATAATTGTTAACTATACTTGCAAATTGCACAAGAATTTCCTCAAATTGATACACCATAAATTAGATATATCAAAGTCTTTAAACGTTAAAAACAACAACAACAACCTTTAAATCCTTCAAATTAGCAAAAGGGTCTTCTAGTGAACAAATGATAAACAGCCACCCTGGTCCATTCATTAATATAGTCAGTATTGAAATACTTTAAAGATTATATCCAAATCCAGTTTCATTGAATTTATGTTTTTTTGTAGGTTTGAAATATATAAATTGAGATAGAATATGTGTGAATTGTTGAATGTGAAAGTGATGATCTACTCTGTATACCTTCATCTAATTCATAATAAAAATTTTAAAAGGAAAAAAAGTCTAAAAAGCAGAGGGGCCACAGGGAAGGGATGAGTCAACCAGGGTGTAGTAAAGCATTGATAAAACACACATTATTCCTCTGGTTCCTTGAGGATTCCTCTCCCCCGCTATCATGACTCCTGCTTCTCAATTCAGACTACACCGGAGTATGTACACAGGTATAGACAAGAGATGGGAGCTCATGTCACATGGAATCCAGAAACAGGAGTGGGAATACCGATACCAGAGGGTAGGGGGAAGGGGGGGAAAAGGATGGGGGAAAGGGGGAACCAATTGCAATGATAGACACTAGCCATACACCCTCCTCCAGGGCGAAGACCAATGAAAACATGGGAGAAGGGAGACAGCGGTTGGTGTGAGATATGAAAATAATAATTTATAATCTATCAAGGGGCCATGAGGGTGGGGTAGAGAAAAAAAGAGGAGCTGATACCTAGGACTCAATAGAAAGTTAGTCTAGAAAAGAATGATGGCAACATATGCACAAACATGCCTGATGCAATCGATGTATGGACTGTAATAATAGTTAAGAGCCCCCCAAAAATGATCTTTTAATAAAAGGAAAAATCCTAAAAAGGTCTTTAAATAATTTCTTTTACTTGTGGTAGTTACATAATTTTGTGTCAACATGTAGATAGGGAAGTGAAGGGATGGAGTCTAGTCTGTCAATCAAGTCACAGCCAGATGGCGCCTCCTTGTGGGCGTGACCTTCTCATGAGGTGGGTCCTGGGAACCTCCCCCTCTCTCTCTGTTTCACCTTCCTGCTGGCAAGCCACTCGGAGACCTGCCAGAGACCCACCAGAGCTGTATGACGCCGCCACTGCCACCACTGGATCCATAAGACTTTTCACCCACCGGCCATTGATCTTCCTGCATTTTGCATCATTGCTTGTGGCTGTGAGTCTGAAGAGGGATTTATGAACTAGTATTGGACTTAGGGACTTGAACTGGACTGGGCTGGGGTGTCGTGTTGATGCATAATCATTCCTTGATATAAAGCTCTTTCTTCCACATATATGAGTGTCACTGGATTGTTTCTCTAGTCAACTCGGCCTAACGCACTTGTGAATCTAAGCTCACCACCCTTAGCTAGCAGTATGGAAAAAGAATGATGAAAGGCAGACTTACTAAAATGAAATAAGCACATAAGGTACTAGCCTGTCATACGCAGCAATCATAAAGTTGAGGAGGAGGCTGATGGATTGTTCCACACTAATCTGGTGTGTAGAAGGGAGGCGTTTGTTCAGCTGGTAGTAGATGGATGAGATGATAGTTTCAAGGCGGGACACACTGATCTCGGTGTTATGGTCCAGTGTATTAAGGCCATTATCTCGGAAAGCTTCAATCATGTTCCAGATATCAACAAGATGAACTAAAAACATAAGGAAAACAAACTGTCAACAATTTTAAAATACAGAAACTTCCTTCACAATTAAGACTTACCTTTTTCAATTACATAATTTTTTATAAATAATACGAGCACACATATAGCATGATGAAATTAAGCACAGCAATTCTGGAGTAGTGCGTTCATGAATATACCACACGTCTTTTAACACTTCACTCACTCGTCCTGCCACAATACGGGAAAGTCATATTGTCCTGTTCATTTTAATCTTCTTTTTACATGTATAAAAAGAGCTCGGAATGTTACTTTTGATCATAATTGTACAATAAAAGTATAAGAAGTCATGGTCCTGGCCTTCCAGCAAGATGGTGGCCTTGAAAGGCACACTACACAAACACTCTACAGCAAAGACGTGAGAACACAGATATGGAGGGGAGACTTGAGGCCTCAAAATCTCTGAAGAAGAAAAAAACTATGTGAGCAACAGAGAAAACACACACACACACACACACACACACAGAGTAAGCAGACCAGCAAATTCTCCACTGGTTGGCCATGAACCCAACAGCTCCACCCACACCACAGGACAGTCTCTGGTCCCCAGAAAGGAGAAAGGTGGGACCACCCTCCATTCCCCAGACTCCAGATGAGTGGAGACACATCAAAGGCACTACCTGGTGCCCTCAGCAGTCAATTGTGCTCCTGCTCCTTTGAGCTGCAAATTCAACTGGATAGAGGGGTAACCAAGAAGTTCGGCTGTACCTCCTGGAAAACTGTTGTAGCGGGTAGGGAGAAGTGAAAAACCCTTAGCTCCCACAGACCCCTACTACACACAGAGATCACCAGCCTGTACACTTATGCTCTCAGCAGTGGTGACAGTGGCTGCAATCCCCCAATAGGCATCGATGGGGATGGTAGAGTGCTGGTGCCAGCCTGGGGCTAGTTTTAAACCAGTAAAGCAGTGGAATTGGGGTTAAGACCCACACATTCATGTGTTCAGTGGCAGGAGCAGCTGCTGAAAACCCCCACTTGGCTCAGGAGGAGCTAGAAGTGCCTAGTGCTCTGGGGCTGATGGAGCCAGCTCAGGAGTTTTAAAGAAAGACGAAGAAGACTGGGAGAGCAGACTTAGAAGGGGCAGAGCCCACACATTCTCAAATCCCCATAATCTGCAGTGGTGGGCCAGTACCCTGGGGCTGCTGTTTTTAAACTGGCACAGCAGTGCTAGAGGGAGCAGGGCCCCCAGATTCTGGGGCTTTGGGGTGGCAGTTATGGCAAAGCCCACTCTGCACCAACAGAGCATGTCAGTTCCCTGAGGCAACCAGTACCGGCTTGGGCTGGGATATTTTCTTCCTCTTTACCTTTTGTTTTGTTTGGTTGGTTTGGTAAGAGAGGTGCAAGTATCCCTAACCCCTGATTACACCCTGGTGTCCACAAAAGTTGCCACCACCCACTCATCACACACCAGTGTCTGCCCTCCTATGGGGTGCACCTGAGTGGGACCTTCACACACGTAACTGATGAGGGAACAGCTGCTGGATCCAGCCAGGGGCTGTTTGGTTTTTGTGGGGTATGCTGTTGTTGCTGTTTTGGTGGGGTTATTTTTTGCTTTTTGTGTTTTGTTTTTATTTGTGGGCTTGTTTCTTGGTTAGTTTGCTTGATTTTTGCTACTGTATATTTGTATGTTTGTTTGTTTACTCTTTCCTTTTTTATTCCACCTGATCCAGTCACCTGACACCTCCATCAACTATACCTGATAGGAAAAGACAACCACCCACTCCAGTACCACCTGATCAACAAGTAAATACAGACACGCACACACACACACAACTACAGCGTCTTGGAGACAACAAAAAATAATAGTTCATACAAAGAGATGAGAGAATGGATCAAACCAGTGAGCAATATAACGACCCAAAATACCTCCTTGAGAAAGATAACACATTAGAACTATTGGGAAAGGAATTGAGAAGAATGATTCTTAGGTACTTGCAACAAATGAGGAAAACACACGACAGTTATTTGGAGACAGAAAAAAACAAGATTAAAATACAGGAAAACACTATGAGCAATTTGACAAAATAAATGAAAAATTATGAATTTATGCAAAAAAATATCAAGTAGAAATCCAGAAGATTAATTCTAAGACATTAGAAATCAATAATATATTGAATGAGCAAAGCAGTTGAATTAAAACAATGAAGGGCCAAATTAGTAAGCCTGAAAATCAATCAATACAAAACTACAAGAACAATCTAGAAAATGAACAAAACAAAATCCAAAGAAAGTCTAGAATTATGGAGGATGCTATGAAGAGATATAACAAATACATGACCGGTGTTCCAGAAAGAACAAATGGGGGAAGAAAAAAAGCATAGAGAAAATAGTTCAAGAATACACTTTCAAAATGCTCAAATAACCACAAACAGAATAGATTCCAAAAGAAAATCGCCACAACAGCATAACCAAGCTTTCTAAAAGCAAAAGACCAGGAAAGAACCCTGGGCGCAGCTCAGGAAAAACGAAAAGCTACCTACGAAGGAAAACCAGTCAGACTACATCTTGATTTTTCAGAAGAATCCACACAAACAGGGCAATGGACGACATACATAAAACTCTGAAAGGAAAAAAAATTGCCAACCAAGAATCTTACATCCAAAAAAGAATCCCTCATATTGTCCCTCCTATGTACGCCATACCAAGCCCACTGCCACCTGAGACTGTAATGCCGATGGTTTGGAACTGCCAACCATGCAGATCACAGTCCATCGTACAGCCACGACACCATCAAGGCTCGGGATACAAACACAAGGGAGAGATTAGGGCATTTCCAGACAAGGAGAAATTAGAGGGATTTGTAAAAACACGACCAATCTTGCAAAAATTACTAAGAGGTGTTCTTTGGGCAGATAACAACAACAGCTGGCATTTACTTGGGATCAACCTACAAGACACCACCACCCCAAAACCCATCCAACTACTGTAGTCTTCAAAGTAAACACATAAGACTAAACATAGGGCACCAGCAATATCAATCTGCAAAGAAGACAATTAATGAGTAAATGAATCATGCAGATACAAAACATACAAATGGAGAGAAAGCCTATGTGATTTTAAGAAAGAACAGATGTTTTATACTTGGGGAGAAATTAATGAACAAACATAAGCAAAATCAAGTTGGCACAGAAGTTACGAGGAAGAAAGAAATTAAAACAGCATAACACGACACACACATAGCACACAGCAAAATAAGATTAATAAATCCATACCTACCGATATTGACACTGGATGTAAATGGGTTAAATACACACACCAAGAGATAGAAAGTACCCCATCAATCTGTTGCTTGCAAAAACACATCTTAGACAAAAAGATAAAAATGGACTAAAAATCAAAGGATGGAAAAAACAAATCAAGTTAATGGCAATTTTTTTAAAAGCAGGAATTGAAATATTAATTCCTAATAAAATGGACTCCCTGGAAAAATCCACCATCAGAGAACAAGAGAGGCATTGCACATTGATAGAGCAACTGTACAAAAAAATTAATCAAAAGCATCCAAATTGGCAAAAAAGAAGCAAAACTATTCACATATGGTGTTATTCTACATGTACAAAACCCAAAGGCTCAACAAGAAAAATGTTGGAATTAATTGAAAAGATTCAAGAATGTTGTAAAGCTCAAGATCAACAAACAAAATTCAATCTGAGTGCTGTATTTTCAAAGTGACTTCTGAAAAAGAAATCAATAATACTATTTACAATAGTCACACAAAAGTTGAAATACTTGGAAATAAACATACGCAGTAAAAACAACAAACACGCTATAAAACACTATTACCAGAAACTCAAAGAACCCAAAACAAAACAAAATAAAAACCAAAATCAGTGCTATGGAATTGATTCCCACTCATAGTGACCCTATGGGACAGAGGAGAATTGCCCCTGTGGGTTTCTGAGACTGTAACTCTTTACGGGAATAGAAAGCCTCATTTTTCTCTCACAGAACAGCTTGTGGTTGTGAACTACTGACCTTGTGGTTAACAGCTCATCACATGAAACCAAAAGGGACCTAAATAAATGGAATAATATATCATGTTCATGGATAAGAAGACATAATGTGAAAATGTTTTTACTACCCAAAGTGATCTATAAGTACAATACAATTCCAATCCAGACCCCAGCATCATTCTTTAAAGGGATGGAAAAATGAATCACCAACTTTATCTAAATAGGAAAGAGCCTTGGATAAGCAAAGCACTACTAAAGAATAAGAATATTCTTCTCTTTACCCTTTTCCTTTTCTCCTGCCCCACTATCATGTTTACCCATCATTTACCTCAGTAATTTCTCTCAGATAAATTCCAATTGATCAAACGCGACCAGGAATGCTACACCCTGCTCACCATCAATTTTAGAACCCTTGATATTCCAGTCCCTGTCCTTACTGGCTCTCTGCTCCCCTCCCTCCCCCCACCCTGCCATCTCCCCTCCCATGTCCTACCGGAACCATCAGTCCTGTCACTGTATCCTTGGGATTGCTTATCCTGCCTATTTTGTAAAGATAGACACCAAAAAAGAGGAGGGGAAAAGAAAGACCATACAAATAGTTCCAAGTCTAACTGATAACCTGCCCCACAGTGAGTGAGTTAAATAGAGAGCAGGCCCTGCTATAATCCATCAGTCCAACCCCCTTTTCTTTCAGGGTTCCATATCCTGGGACCCGCTTACCTAACAAAACATATACCCTTTTAAAAATTAGGTATAAATATAGATATGTGCGAGATACAAAAAGTGCTTTCCCCATTCCCCCCCCCC
>NW_022103906.1:78727891-78735211 GCF_000313985.2 Echinops telfairi | reverse complement strand
AGGGAGGGAGGGGATAAAAGGGAGCTGACATCAAAGAATTCAAGAAAGAAACTATTTTGAAACTGATAGTGGCAGCAATTGTACGATAATCCTTGATCTAATTGAATTATGGATTGCTATAATATCTGTAAGAGCTCCCAATAATATAACTTTTTTTAAAAAAAAGAGTAAGAACAAAGTAGAAGGCTTCTCACTTCCTGACCTTAAAACACACACCCAGTTTAGTGAAAACAGCCCGTTACTCAAACGAGACTAGATATACAGACAACTGGAACAAAACCGAGAGCCTAGAAGTAAATACATCCACCTACAGACAATTGGTTTTTCATACAGAGTTGAAACACGTTAAATAGGGAAAAGAGAATTTCTTCAACAAATGGTGCTGGCAAAATTGGATTTCCATTTAAAAAGTCATGTAAGCAAAAGAGGGTGCCAATATCAAGAGTTAAGAAATGAGAACAGTACTATCACAACAGACACAATGAAGCAAATGAGATGATAAAACAATACCATGAAAAACTCTTGTTGTCAGGTGCGGTCGAGTCAGTTCCGACTTATAACAACCCTATTTACTACATTTGTTTATTCTTCCCCCCCCCACACATGTTTATTCTTAATAATATAGCCTTGAAATATAAAATTTAACAAAACTTTGGGAGAAACAGCGTCACAATCCTATTTGCATGTATAAATTTAGCTCTCTCAGTAATAGACCAAGCATATAAAACTTTGAGTATAGATAGGGAAGATATAAAGTTCCCAATGACAAAATTGGCCTAATATGCAGTATATGGAGGACTGCTCTCAGTTACTAGCTAATGTTTTAAGAACAGATATAAAATTGACTGTGAAGCAAATGTCAACAAATTACAAAGGATAAAAATTTATCAACCATACCGTGATTAAAATGCAAATACGTCAGTAACAATTATCCAAAAGGTAACTGAAAGTCCTATCTTTAGAAATTAAGACTCAGATGTCGGACAGTGCAAGATATGACAAAACAATTTATAAATTATCAAGGGTTCATGAGGAGGGGGGAGCGGGGAGGAAGGGGGAAAATGAAGAGCTGATGTCAGGGGCTTAAGTGGAGAGCAAATGTTTTGAGAATGATGAGGGCAATGAATGAACAAATGTGCTTTACACAATTGATGTATGTATGGATTGTGATAAGAGTTGTATGAGTCTCTAGTAAAATGATTTTTTTAAAAAAGGTTAACCAAGGTTCAAAAAAAGAAGAAATTAAGATTCACACTATTAAAACACTTTCTTAATCTAATTAAGACTATTTATAACAAACCTTTAACAAACATATTACCATATATACTCGAGTAGAAGCTGACCCGAATATCAGCCAAGGCACCTAATTTTACCACAAAAACTGCATTAAAAATGTGCTGAAAAACTCAGCTTATACACTAGTATATATGGTACTTAACTGAAAAATGTTAAAAAGCTTTGCTGTGATACTGATAATAAGGTAAGACATAGCATCAACATTGTACTTGAGATCCTAACCAGTATAAATATTCAGGATAAAGTAAGAACTGCTATAAGCATTAGAAATTAAGAAATGCAACTGTCACTATTTAGAAATGACAGAACTGTGCACTTACAAAATAGTAAATATTCTACAAAGAAATTACTAAAATTAATAAATGAGTTCAGGAAGGTTATTAAATAAAAGATCTAAAATTCAATTGTATTTTTTTTCACCAGTAACACATTAAAATGTAAAGATATTACTATAATAGTACCATAAATCATCAAAGACCTACAAATACATTCAATAAGATGTTCAACATTTTTATAAATCAATATAATGGATAGAAATAAAGGCCTATACAAATGAAAGGATATATACCATGTCATAGAAGAACAAAATCAAAACTCAAGATTAAAATGTTAATTCTTCCCAACTTACGAATTCGATGTAAAACTGTACATTAAAAGGTAGATTGTTACTATATATAAATTATGCCTTAATCAAAAAGGAATCTAGAAGGAACACTCCAGCAGGGTCCCCTTTTCTTTTCTCTTTTTGGTTTTAGTAGGAAAATAATGAGCATTTTCTAAAATTTATTTTAAAATAAATGTAAAGGACTAATAGTAGCCCCGAAAGCATTAAAAAGGAAAAAGAGACCTTGGAAGACCAACTCTGTTACACACCAGGACTTGTTAAAAAGCTATGTAATTAAGACACAGCGGTTGGTGGTACAGGGATAGGCAAATACATGAACAAGTTCACGGACTTCTCATCTATCAGTATTACTACATTCCTTTACATTTCTCTCTTTTTTCTTTTACATTTCTCTTAATGAATATAAGGAAGAAAAAGAATGGTCTTTACAATAAACAGAATAGGAACAAGTGAAAACATCTGCAGAAAAAACAAACGTGGCGTCTTCCTGTACCACATGGCTATTGCTAGGTGCTATCAAGTTGGTTCCATCTCAAAGCAACTCCACACACACCAGACGGAAGCGCTACCCAGTCGTTCACTATGCTCACAGTCATTGCTATGCTTGACTGTGGCAGACACTATGGCAACCCATGGCACCAAGTCATCCTTTTTCCACTGACCCTCTAGTAAGCACGATGTCCTTCTCCAGGGAATAGTCTCCCTTGGTAAAAAGTACAAAGTACATGAGACAGAGTCCCACAACCCTTGATTCCAAGGAACAGTCTGACTGTACTATTTCCAAGACAGACTTGCTCATTCTCTGGCAATCGACAGTGTAGTCAACATTCTTTGCCAACACTATAATTAAAATATAGTTGTTTGGGTTTTCCCTATTCATTTTTCCAGTTTTCACATTCCTATGATGCAAATAAAAATATCAAGGCTTGAAGCAAGGCATACCTTAACCCTCGTGGTAATATCTTTGGTTTATAACACTGTAAAGATGTCTTAAGCAGCAGGTTTGCCCAGTGTAATGTACCCTTTGACTTCTTGACTGCTGTTTCCATGGGTGTTGATTGTGGATCCCTAGGCAACAAAAACCTTTCTCCGTTTATTATGACGCTGCTTCCTGGTCCAGTTGTTTGGATTTGTTAGTTCTTTGGGTTGCGGTGTGATCCATATGGCAGAGACCAGTCTTTGACCTTCATCAGTATGACCTTCAAGTCCTCTTAGCTTCCGTAAGCAAAGCATGCCATTTGCAAAGCAAAGGTTGTTGATGAGTCTCCCTCCAATTCTAATGGCATATTCTTCATATAGCTGTTTCTCATATACTGATGGAATAAATATGGTAATAGGATGCACACTTTCCCTAAATTTAAGCCATGCAGCATCCCCTTGTTCTGTTTGAACAACTGTCTCTTGATCTATATATAGGTTATGTAGAATAATAATAAATCTCTAAAAAGCTCATGACCATGGAGTCAATTCTGGCTCTTAGTTAATGTACAGGATAGAGTAGAACTGACCCGGTGGGTTTCCAAGACTGCAAATCTTTACAGGAGTAGAAAGCTTCATCGTTCTCCCTCACCATGTTTGGTGGGGTGGGTTTGACCTGCTGCCTAGTAGTTCAACACAAAATCAACTCTTGTCAACAGGGTTCCTTAAGTACTATGAAGTAGTCTGGAATTCCCATTCTTTACAATGTTATCCATAATTTGTTATGATACTTTATTGACTGGCAGTCAAATGCCAGTCAAGAAAACACAGGTAAATATCTCTCTGGTATTCTGTTTCCTGCTAAGACCTATTAGCAATGACATACTTCATTCTACATCCCCTTGTGAATCCAGTTTGAATTTCTGGCAATTTTTATCAATGAACTACTGCAACTGTTTGTGAATTATCTTCAGGAACACTTACATATATTAATTATATTGTTAAATAATCTCTACATTGTTTGACTACTTTTCTTTAGAATGGACACAAATATGGATTTCTTCTGAATAGCCAGATAACTGTTTCTCAAACTTTTGGCATATATGAGTCAGTACTTCCCATAAAACATTTTTCTGTTGAACATGTCAGTTGGTAATATATCAATTCCTAGAGCCTTGTTTTTGGACAATACCTTCAGTGAAGCTTTGACTTCTTCCTTCACTAACTATCACCAATCCTTGATCATATGCTACCCTCTAAAGTGGTTGAACGCTGACCAAATTCTTTTTGATATAGTGAATTTGTGTAATCCTTTCATCACCTTTTGATGCATCCTGCATCATTCAGTATCTTGCTCACTGAATCCTTCAATACTTCAACTTCAGGCTTGAATTTTTTTTCCCATTGCTTTCAGCTTGAGAAATGCTGAGTGTATTATTCCCTTTTAGTATTCTAATTCCAGGTGTTTATATATTTTATTACATATTTTACCCTGCCTTCTCGAGCTACCCTTTGGAAATCTCATGTTCGGCACTTTCACATCATTATTGGCTTTAGCTACTATACATTAAAGAGCAAATTTCAGAGTCCACTCTGCTGTTGGTCTTTTCTATCTTTCCTGTTGGGGTCATCTCCTAGGACTACTATCAATCAAATTCTGCTGCGATTCATAAGGTCTTCACTGGCCAGCTTTTGTTTCTGTTTTGTTTTTATTGAAGTCAATCACCAGGTTCTTCTTCTACTCTTAGTCTAGAACAGTGGTTCTCAACCTTCCTAATTCCATGACCCTTTAATGTTCCTCGTGTGGTGGTGACCCCCAACCATAAAATTATTTTCATTGCTACTTCCTAACTGTACTTTTGCTACCATTATGAATCATAATGTAAATATCTGATATGCAGGGTGTATTTTCATTGTTACAAATTGAACATAATTAAAGCAGTGATTAATCACAAAAGCAATATCTAATTATATATTGTGAAATATTTTTTCTAATGACAAAGAAATGAGATTTTGTCTTGAAGCATGGGGTAGCATGGGCAACAGTCTTAATGTAACCACAGTAAACTACATTGATACATTTTGTGACAGTATGCATAAAAAGTTAACTTCAGTGCAAAGGTTGAGACAGCTTCTTTCTCACTTGATCAGCATATCTGCATGTGGGCAGACCCGCCTGGAGAGGGACAGCGAAGCAGTGCCTGGGTTCCTAAGACCATCTGAAATATGTGTTTTCCGATGGTCCCAGGCGACCCCTGTGAAAGGGGTCACAACCCACAGGTTGAGAACTGCTGCTAGAGTTTCCCAAGGATAATTACTGGAAGAAATATAGACTATAGCTACTAAGGATGTAGTTTGCAAAATCTCTGACCACAACCTACAGAAATATACTTAAATAAATACATCACATACACACACATATACTTTCAGATATGTAAAAACCAAGTTTCAAACAGCTACTGTCTGGTATTTTCCTTTTCTTTTTTTTTTCTATTAAATGGTTTAAATTCTGGCTACAGGCCACCAAAACGATTTTGTGAACCATTAAAATATCTTAACCTGGGAATAGCACCATTTCTGTTGCTGGCTTGTTGGTAATTGTTCATGTTCTCTCCCCTTTGAGAGCACTCAGTGAAACGGGACTTGGGGAAAGGCTTGCTTAAAGAAGAAGCGTCACGTGTGAGTGAAGAGTGGACTGGTTCACGGCCTGAGCAGAAAAGGTTCCACTGCTGCTGGGGCATAGGAGAGAAGGTGCGGCTTGGAGGGCAACGTTTGTCATCTGCCTTGAAATTAAGGTTGGGGATCAACAGCTATTTTCTCAGATCAATGCTCTACCCCACTTCCTTGTGAGCCAGTCTAGGGAGGCTTAATTTCCATGTTCATAGTTATGAACGTCACCGTTCAAACCATTTTGAAATAAAAACTAATAAGATTGTTAAAATCCAAAAGAAATCATGGCTTGGACTTTTATTCTCCTGGCTGTGACTTTTGATGCAAAAACATTTTAATGTGCAGGTAAGACAACTACTACATAATCATAAGGCAACTGTACATTTTCATTGAAGTATTTAAAAACTATTTAAGAAGTAGCTTTCCCAGGACGGCCAAATGCCTGTTGGCAACTTAAAGAAAGTGGCTTTTGACGTTGACTAAGATAGCCAAACTCGTGTGTGAATGCAATGGTGTGGAATAATGTCATTTTGTTCAGAACCTTAAAAGAGCAAATAAAGAAACACGTTGAAATTGTTATTAAAAATACCACAGCCTATAACTGGAAAAACAACACTTTGAAAGACAAGGAAGCATGGCTTTAGTCTTTTAGATGTAAAATGAAATAAACACTATGCTAATTGTGTCTCATTAACATATGTAATCTGCCCCCAAATGAGATTACAACCACAGGCATAGAAGTTAGGATTTAACACACATTTTTGTGGGGCACAAATAAATCCATATCATTATGTTTTTAACAAATGGTAAAACCACAATAAAAACTCAGGGATTTCAATTCTGAAACTATAACATTATCATTAAATGAAATTTTAAAAAAATACAAGAGAGCTTTAAAAAGTTCACAGGAAAAAAATCATTTTTATTCCATTTTTCCATGAACATACAATGGTCTAATCCCTTCATTCTTGAATCGGTGACCAATTTAACAGTAGCTAACAATGTGTGTATACATGTATGTGTGAGCAAAGTACACTGATTCTGCCATAAGTGAGTTCATCTTAGGATAAATTAAGAAAAGCTTATATATGACGGGGCTTCAAAAAATCCATGAAAATTAGAAGTGAAAAATAATGAAAATTTTCTATGTACGCTCTTCAGACTCCTAATCTGTGTGTGAGCTTGTGTACGCACACACACGCACACACACACACACAAAGGGCTTCAAAAAGGATGTGTACGTGTATGTGCACACATACACAGAAGAGTGAGTTTTTTAAAGTTCATGGAAAAACATTTATGTACATACACGTTTTATTATTTATGTGTAAACAATGATTTATGTAGAAGACTGATTTATAGATGTCAAACTAAGCTTTTCCCCCAAAATTCTCTTTTTTAATCATTTTATTGGGGGCTCATACAACTCTTATAAGCCATACATACATCAACTGTATAAAGCACATTTGTACATTCGTTACCCTCATCATTCTCAAAATATATTCTTTCCACGTAAGTCTCTGGCATCAGCTCCTCATTTTTCCACCTTCCTCCCTGCTCTCCCCTCCCTCATGAACCCTTGATAATTTATAATTTATTATTTTGTCATATCTTACACTGCGCAATGTCTCCTTTCACCCACTTTTCTGTTGTCCGTCTTGCAGGAAGGAGGTTATATGTAAATCCTTGCAATCGGTTCCCCCTCTCTATCCCACCCTCCCAGTATCACCACTCTCACCACTGGTCCTGAAGGGATCATCCGTCCTGGATTCCCTGTGTTTCCAGTTCCTATCTGTACCAGTGCACATCCT
>NW_022103906.1:78715841-78727736 GCF_000313985.2 Echinops telfairi | reverse complement strand
GTCCCCTCCCAGTATCACCACTCTCACCACTGGTCCTGAAGGGATCATCCGTCCTGGATTCCCTGTGTTTCCAGTTCCTGTCTGTACCCGTGGACATCCTCTGCTCTGGCCAGATTTGTAAGGTAGAATTGGGATCATGATAGTTGGGGGGCTGGGGTGGGTGGGAAGGAAGCATTTAGGAACTAGAGGAAAGTTGTATGTTTCATCGTTGCTACACTGCATCCTCACTGGCTCGTTTCCTCCACGCACCCTTCTTTAAGGGGATGCCCAGTTGCCTACAGATGGGCTTTGAGTCTCCACTCTGCACTCTCCCTCATTCACAATGATATGATTCTTTGTTCTTTGATGCCTGATAACTGATCCCTTCGGCACCTCATGATCACACAGGCTGGTGTGCTTCTTCCATGTGGGCTGTGTTGCTTCTAAGCTTGATGGCCGCTTGTTTACACATTGATTTTGTATAACACATTTGATTCATTAAAGTGACAAGTAGAAATCAGATCTCTCGTTTAAATACTTAACACCATGCCAGCCTTAAAACAAGTGACATTACCGAGTTCCCACTTGATGTAGATTGTTAAAACATTTTGAGAGGTACAAGGAGAAAAGTGACAAACCTCTTTCATTAAAACGTTTATGATACTTTTACTTATTATATCCTGACAAATTCCAAAAAAGACAACAACAATCCAATTAGCATTGTACTATAATCAACATTAAAATCTTTTATCTTGTATTACTGAGAATTGACTGGAAATCACTTACGGTTGCATCGTTTTTGTACAAATCGTAATTTGCAAGCTGTTCTGTAGGTTGAAAGTCGTATGACATCAAAATTCTGAGCACCTGAAAAAAAGGGCAAATACGTAATGTTCAGCTGGATTTATTGTGCAGTTTCTCAACACTAAGAAGTTACTCCATCCCATTATTGCTGTTGCCGTATATAATATCAGCTAGGCTGATGAAACAAAAAAGGGGCAAGTAAAGGTTAGGGCATGCTTGGCATGCCCACAACATGCCAAGCATCGTTTGTTTTTGTTTTAATCATTTTATTGAGGATTCATACAGCTCTTATCACAATCCATACACACATCCATTGTGTCAAGCACATTTGTACATATGTTGTCATCATCATTTTCAAAACATTTTCTTTCTACTTGAGCCCTTGGTATCAGCTACTCAATTTTCCCCTCCCTCCCCCATGCTCTCCCTCATGAACCCTTGATAATTTATAAATTATTATTTTTTCATGTCTTTGACCAATGTCTCCCTTCACCCATTTTCTGTTGTCCGTCCCCCAGGGAGGGGGTTATATGTGGATCATTGTGATCAGTACCCCCTTGCTCCCCTGCCTTACCCTTACCCTCCTGGTATCACTACTATCATTATTGGTCCTGAGGGGGTTATCTGTCCTGGATTCTCTGTGTTTCCATCTCTTATCTGTACCCGTGTACATGCTGGTCTAGTTGGATTTGTAAGGTAGAATTGGGGTCATGATAGTGGTGGGGAGGAAGCATTAAAGAACTCAACTAGAGGAAGGTTGTATGTTTCATCGGTGCTATACTGCACCCTGACTGGCTAGTGACCCTTCTGTAAGGGGATGTCCAATTGTCTACAGATGGGCTTCCTGACTGGCTAGTGACCCTTCTGTAAGGGGATGTCCAATTGTCTACAGATGGGCTTAGGGTCTCCACTCCACACTCCCGCTCATTCACAATGACATGATTTTTGTACTGGGTCTTTGATGTCTGATCCCTGATCCCTTTGGCACCTCATGATCAAACAGGCTGGTGTGCTTCCTCCATGTGGGCTTGGTTGACTCTCAGCTAGCTGGCCGCTTGTTTATCTTCAAGCCTTTAAGACCCCCAGATGGCCAAGCATAGCTTTATCTTGTCCGCTAGCCTACAACAACTCTGAAGAAGGTACACTCAGGGCCTGAATAAATGAATGTTCTCCCATCAGAAAGGGAAGGGGTATAGTGGCAAAGACTCTCGCCTGGAGTTATGCTAAATTCAAGCACCAGCCTGATCACCAACCATAGGCCATGTTACATAGAGCTCAGCCGCAGCGTCCTCATCTATAAAAGGGATAACTGGCCTACTGGAGCTCTAATAGCTCCTTGCAGGTCTGTGGCAGCCTGTATTTCTCTAACTGTGGCTGTAGCAGTACACCAGTATAAGTGTCTAGTACCCTGGTGGCCAGGTCAGCAGTTTGAAAGCACCAGCTCCTCCTCAGGAGAACAATGAGACTATCTACTCCTGTGAAGAGATACAGTCTTGGAAACTCACATGGGGAAGTTCTACCCTGTCTGATAGGGTCGCTGTGAGTTGGCACCAACTCGACTGGCAGTGAGTTTGTTTTTTCTGGAGCATCTTGCCCCTCTTCATCGAGAGCTGGAGACTAGGTCCTCTTCAACCGAGGCAGGACACAATGACGGCCTCAATGAGCAGGATCTAACAGAGGTGGCGCTGCAGAGCTTCAGAAGACAAGTGACCTGCCCTCACTCTGTCAGGATGTTGACCTTGGAACCCAGATACCAGAGAGGAAGGACATTCAAACTAGCCCATGGAAAGGGACCTGGGGCGAGGCTTTTATGGAGAAAGTCAGGATCAAAGGTGGAAAGGTGAGCGAGCCTTCTGATGATCCCAGCCTTTGAGCCTTCCATCCAAGACCCCAGACGTCATGATACAGGGCCAAGCTGTCTAAATTCAGATGCTGCTCTAACCCCAGGCTCACAACATGGATGAACAAAATAAATGACTGCTGAGATTGCTTCAGGGTAAGTGCTATGCAGCCACCGTAACTAAAACAAGGTCTAAAATTACAGGAGCCTATAAATCAAGCTGCTGTCTCGTATCAAAATTTGCTGCAAATGAGGCCTCCTGGAATCCAAAGGGCACGTTAGATAGCTTTGGCCCCTAATGTGAGGGTTTGAGGGGTTTTTAAAATTCATCTACACTACTTTTATATCTGGGTGCAACTTCTGACTCTAAATGGAAAATCATCTGGCACAAATTCTTTTCTACCAATATTCACAGGCATCTAAGGAGCACAGTGGGTTACGCGTGCAGGTGTTAACCACAAGATCGGCAGTTTGGATCTACCGGTCACTCTGATGTAGGTGGGATTTTTGGATATCAGTTCTGTCCGTTTCAAAATGTAGAAAGAAAATGGAATTCTTCCAGGCTTTTGCTAAAAGTAATGCATTCTGGCCAGAAGTCAACTTTTACCTTGAGGTCATAATTAAAATCTTTCTTCTATCATCCTGTTCTCATGAAATTTCTATCCATGTTTACTTAGGTCATATAGGCTCATTTTTAAAAAACAATAAAACAGCTTTACTGAAATATGATCTCCATACCACACAATTAGCCCATTTAAAGTATATTCACAGAGGTGTGAATCAGCACCATCAGTTTCAGAATGTTTTTAAGGAAACTAGCAGTTCCTTTGTCCATAATTTAAATTGGACTAAGTGTGAGTTATTTATATTTTCTAGATGATAGTATCATGTCAGATACATCATTTGAAAAATTCTTTCTCCCACTGTGATTTTTTTCACTTTTATAATGACATCCTTTTGAAGCACGTTTTTAATTTTGATGAAATCCAATTTATATATTTGTCTTGGTGCTTGTGCTTTTCACTCATCACTAAAAAGGTTCTTTCTAATCCATAATCACAAAATATTACTCCTCTGGTTTTCTTCTGAAAGTTCTATAGCTTCAGTTCTTGCACTAAGTCACTGATCCAGTGTTTTATATGGTGGAGCCGTGCTGGCATAGCGGATTATGTGTTGGACTGTTAACCACAAGATCAGCAGTTCGAACCCAGCAATCCCTCTAAGGGAAACGAAGAGGCTTTCTGCTCCCATAGAGATTTACACAAGCTCAGAAACCCACATGGCAGTTTTACTCTGTCCTACAGGTTTGCTGTGAGTCAGAATCAGTTCAAAGCCAATGAGTTTGGGAGGTTTTGTTTGTTTTAGAAGGTAGGGGTTACACATCTTTTGACATGTGGATAGATATGAGACTGTCCCAGGACCATTTGTTGAAAAGAGCATGTTCCATTGGGTTGTCTTGGTACCCTTGTCAAACAACAATTGATCACAAAAGTATGAATTTATTTCAGGGCTCCCAGTCCATTTCTTTGATTTGTACGTCTATGCTATGCTAATACCACAGAGTCCTGATTACTGTAGTTTTATACGAAGTTTTAAAAGCAAAACATATGAGTCTTCCAACTGGGCCTTAAGTTCTACAACAGTTTTCGCTATTCTGGGTGCCTTCCACATCCAGAGACAGATACCATTAGCACCAATGCAATTTCATTTTCCAGGAAGATACGTCGAGGGATTTGAGAAAGCGCCTGTACCAAACATCTCCCAATCTGTCTGCACCACTGCATTTGTTACTGGAAATAGTAACTTGCCTGCTGTTGTTTGTCTGTTAGAGTGATTACATTCCCTAAGCCTGCAACTAATAAACAAAAATGTTCCTTTACTTCACTTCCCAGCTCCTCTTACTAAAGTATAAGCATCATGAAAGAAGCCAGGGGCTGTTGTGTAGTCCCCGATAGCCTAAAAAATAGTGCCTGGAAGTTCTACACAGCACAGTCTCAATCAAAGTGTTCACAACGGAATGGAAAGATGACCTCTCAGCTTGGTCTTGGAAGAATAGCAGACATTAGCCAGACTGAAGTGGAGGCAATAGCATTAGCACAGGTGTAAAAGCATGAAATAACATGATCTACCTGGAGGAAAGCCAATTTCATATTGACACAGAAACACGAGATAAAAATTGGGAACTTGCAGCAAGCCAAAACAAGGCCAGAAGGGCCCTGTGTAGCACGCTAAGGAGCTTGGGCTGTACTGTGAAAGTAACAAGGAACAACTGAAGTGGTTTAAACAAAGAAGTAATGAATTTGTGTATTTCATTCTGACAGCATAGTAGACAGCAGATCTGAGAGAGTTAAGAGTGACTGAAGGGAACAGAAATCGGTTGTCTTCATTTAGGTAAGTAAAAACGAAACACCACCAAAAACTTAAGAACAAACCAGCTAAACCATATTAAGTCCTTATTATTCTTGTATCCCTGGGAGCTCTGGTGGCATAGAGGATTACTCATTGGGCTGCTAACTATAACGTTGGCAGTTCAAAACCAACAAAAACTCTGGAGGAAAGATGAGGCTTTCCACTCCTGTAAAGATTTACGGTCTTGGAAACTCAGGGGGCAGTCTAGGGTTGCCTTGATCCAGTGGCCCACGGGCAGGAAACCTGGTTTGGTATTCTTAGATCCCAAGCACTGTCCGAGGTGGTTTCCTCATACTATCTCATTGACACCTCGCTATAATTCTATGACATAGACACTACTGAAATTCTAAAGGTGAGGAAGCTGAGGCACAAGGAGATTAAGTAATTTGTGAAGGTTACACAGCCAGTAAGTGAGGGAAACAAGACCCAAGACCCAATCCAGGCAGACTGACTGCAGTGTCAAGGTTTAAAGTCAAGTCGGAGGAACAGACATCATGGTACGTGCAACAGGCAGATTCATGGCTCACTTAGGATGCGAACTTAATTGCACCCTGTGAGTTCTTTGGATGTGAAAGGCAAGGTGAAAGAAAGTAGAGGGAACGATCCCCCAAGATTTCTGGCTTGGATGACTAACCACGAGAGACTTACAACTATACAAGTTCTTAAGGACTACTTTTTTGCTCTGGCACCTAGATAACAAGTTGCTATCTAGCCTATGCTGATAGGACAAACAGATCTTAGTTATGTCCAATTCTACCTAGTTCACAGGTTCTAGACTTGAACTGTGAGACTTGAAAGGGTCTTCTGAGATTCTGTCCATTGATTTTCATTCTGTGATAGGCAGAAGTCGACAATTCTGCAAGTGCCTCAGCATGGGTTCCTGCTACTTCTCTGCTTCCAGCAAGCAGTACCTATTAAATAATACCCATGACTGTCACTTTAACAATTTATTTGAGAGGGGAAAAAAAGACAATGCTTATTAAAGGTTCACAATCGAGGGTGGAAGGAGGGTGAAAAAAAAAAAAGGTTCACAATCACTGCTCCAGATTATCCATGCGTCACGGTGAAGGAGTTTTGAGATCTAGTAAGCTTAAGCAAGAGTCCCCTGGTGGTGCTGGGCTCACAAGGTGGGCAGTCTGAACTCACCAGAAGCTCCACCGGAGAAAGATGAGGCTCTCTGATCCAACAGAGATTTACAGCCTCTGAAACCCAAAGGGGCAGCAGGGGCAGTTCTACTTTGTCTTATAGGATCATTATGAGTCCAACACAACTGGCTGGCAGTGGATTTAGTTTTTATTCTGTTTTTTTTGTTTTTGTTTTTGTTTTAAGTATAAGCAAGGAACTCAAGGTTGGTCAAGGTGACTAGGGCTAGCAGTCACAGAGCAAAAGAATACTTCAAATACTTGGGGACCATGCCATAGTCCTTGACCATCTTCTCTCTTTGCGTTTTATATACAAATATAATTTTTAGAGGATGACAAAATTGTATAGAAGCAATTTAACAAAGTATACATTCAATTTTTTTAGTTTTTCCTACAGTCCTAAGTGTTCTCCTCTCTAATTTATAACCTGTCTCCAGTGTCATTTATACAGTAAGTTAATTGTTTATTATCACCTGCACGGTCATGGTAATAATGGAGGTACAGCAAGGGAACCCAAAATGGCAGACAGACCGAAAGCACAGATTTTCTAGGTGATATTTATGCATTATTTATGGCTCCACTTAAGAAAGCAATGTCAAGTCAATTCAACTAAAATATGTGCTCTGGCTTGGGATTCTGCAGCTCTGTGATTCTTTAACTCTTATTCCTCCCTTTCTAAAGCGTAAAATCTAAAAATTTTAATTGACTAAAGCTTTTACTTGATCAGTGTGGTAGTTACGTACTCTGGTATCAATTTGGGACTTGAGAGGATTAAGAGTGGAGGGGTGGAGTCTAGTCTGTCAATCGGGTTATAGCCAATGAGGCCTCTGTGTGGGCATCGCCTTCCGCTGAGAATTCTGGGAATTCCTGGATTTCCTCCATGGAGTCGGGAGAGACACTCTCTCTCTCTGCTCACTCCCTTGGAGATGCTCTACTAACAAAACGCATGACACTACACTGATAGACCCCATGCCCTGGGAACTGGAGAAGTCATGTGGAGACCCCTGCCAGCGCTGAGATGCTTCTACCACCACTGGATCCGCATGAGTTTCCACCCACTGGCCCGTGATCTCCCTGCATTTGGGTATCATTGCATGTGTTTCGTGAGTCTGAAGAGGACTTTATAGATAGGTATAGGACATGTGGGCTAATATCAGACTTATAAACTTGATCTCGACTGGGCTGGAATGTTTTCTCATATTCGATTACTCTTGTATATAAACCTGTTTCGTATACTGTACACATATGCAGGTTTATGAATTTGTTTCTCTAGTTACCCAGACTAACACAATCAGGAAAAAAAATCATGCATAAACCACCAAGGGACCCAGAAGCACCCAAGACTCACGCATTTCTATGAACAGCTGCCTCTTCTCGGCCATGGTCTTCCGCTTATTCCCACTTTCCTCAATCATCCTAGAAACAAACAAAGATGCAATAAAGCACTGTATAATTTAACAGTTCAACCGAGTGCTTATTGTTCTGCTGTGAAGATAGAGGAAATCAACTAGCATATGCAGGTATAAAGATGGCATCAGTAAAGAAGGAAAACGCTTGATAACCCATCATCCCTGTATTTGAGAGCTCCTAAACATTAAAGGGGGGTAGGGGAGGAGGCTGATGGCACAGTGGTTATGAATTGGGCTGTAATCCTCAAGGTCAGCAGCTTAAAACTACCAGCCAATCTAAGAGTGGGCTTTGTACTCCCATAAAAAGTTACAGTCTCAGCAACCCACAGGGAGGGTCTACCCTATCCCATACGGCTGCTACAAGTCAGCATCGACTCGATGGCAGTGAAAAACATTAAAAAGCCAACACCGAACTAACCAAATACACATGCGTCCAGTGCCAAAAAATAGAGAACTTTGTCTTAATTCTAGCTTCAATTCTTTCTCGTCTGGATTAGTTGGGGCAGGGTTTGCCGTATCACTAGTATTTTGCGTGGATAAACATGTTATTAAATATAATTTAGAAAATAAATATTTTGAAAGATTGCAATGAAGAACATAAAAATCAGCTAACATGCATGAAAGATGCTGTACATACTAGTTAAATCTTCTATTTTATAGCGAAGACTAGAATAGCCTACATTAAAAATTATTCATTCTCAAATCCAATAGCTCCTAACTATAACAATTCTATTATATGGTAGTTTATACTGACACACTTAGTAAATGTCAGTCATTTTGTCTGACTCTTTCCATTCATTACCTCATTTAATCCTCACAATAACCCCCATGTGTTGCTATTATTACAGACCTATAATGGTGATGCCAGGTAAGCACTGGACTGCTAACCTCAAGGTTGATAGTTCAAATCAACTAGCTGCTCCATAGGAGACAGATAAGGCTGTCTGTACCTGTCAAGATTTACAGCCTCGGGAACCCTATACATAGGGTTGCTATGAGTCAGAATTGACATAAAATGTCAGGTTGACATAAAATGTCAGGTTGACACAAAAATGCCTAGAAAAGAACCCAAATTGTCCCAAGGTCCCTAACTGGTAAGTGCCAAAATATAAACCCAACCCTTTCACCATACTTCTTCTGTAACTGTTGCTTATAGATGTACAATTTTAAATCTCTATGCCTAAGAAAATGCCACACAAATAGCCTATCACATGGACCCTACTGATAAAAAAATGTGTGGCAATTTTTATTTCAATGGATTAATGGACCACATAAACACCAGTCTCCACAACCCAAGACCAGAAGAACTAGCTGATGCCTGGATACCACTACCAACTGCTCTGGAAAGGATCCCATGAGAAGGGCCTGGATAGAGTGGGAGAATCACATGGAACTGAACTCAGGTTCACCGGTCTGACACATGATGGGACCCACAAGACTGTGGCCCTCACCTTCCACTTCTTGGACTAAACACCTCCTTGTTAAAAAGAGCCCACTCCCTAAGATCGAAAGGGGAGCATTTACTCAAGGACAAAGTTCACATGGTTAGGAAAGGAAAAGTCTCATTTTCTGGCACCATCTCTGACAATACTCTGCTGTACTAGCTTTGAGGTTTTCATCCCCCAAAGGAAAGTACTTTAAATATAAAAATATACACCAAAGGGGGAAAAAAGCAAGTAAAATCAAGACCCTAGAGAATAAAAAATAAGGGTAATTACACTTATTACAACCCTGTAATTACAAAGAAAAAAAGATATTTGAAAGCTTGCTCCTTCTTCCCCAGCCTTGATCTCTGACGAGGCAACACAAATTATACATGATAGACAGACACGACACAGAAATCATAGTACTTTTTAATAAGGTATCGTACTTATATTTATTTTCTATTTTTGTTATTCTAGTTATCATTTTTTCTAAAGCAGGGTGGAAGAATCCCTGCAGATCTCTAGATTCTTCATGACCATCTCCCTTAGGTTTGTTTTCATATCTAGATTAATCATGGAATAACAATTAACAGAAGTATGTTCAGGATCACCTAGACGACCAGCATATTCAAGGAATTCATGGCAATTCCAGTGCCTACAATCTGCACGTATAATGACTGAAAATAGCATGCTGAGCAAAAGAAATCCATTACAAAGGGGCAAATACAGTATGATCTCACCTATCTGAAACAGGCAAATATGATTAGTGATTAACAGGGGTTGGACAGAGGGAGGAGAGCTCAAGAGATGTGAGTTTATGCCAATAGTAGTAGAACCATTGGGAACAGGGCGATCAGAATGGTTGCACCGCTGAAAGAATGTAACCTATACATCACAATGTCTAATTACACTATATATGTAGAACTTTTGTTGTGCTTATTTTCACTACAATAAAAAAACATGAAGTGTCTAGAAAAGAAACTGAAGATTTAAAGAAGAATCAAATGGAAATGTTCGAAGTACACTCTATTAAATCCACACTAACTGAGGTGTGGGGGACTGGCTGGCAGATGCAACAGTTGGATGGAGACAGCAGAGGAAAGGCTGCAGGCTCCTGAACTTGAAGAGAGATCAACAGAAAGTATCTCCTCTGAACACCAGGCAGGGAGGAGGGGAGAATCGTGTCTCAGGGCCTGGGGACAATCACGACCATTCATCCCCGTCATCAGAATCCCAGCAGACACAATGGCTGAAAACTTCCCAAGTTTGGTGAATGGCTTACCCTCACAGCAAACCCTAAACAGGTTAAAGCCGAGGAAATTCATGCCTGGACACATGAGCAAACTGTTGAAAAATGAAAGACACAGAGAACTTTGAAGAAAACCCACCCCCACCCAAAAGACAAGAAGACCAGGCTTGGGCTTTCCCCGCCCCCGTATCCACAAATATTTGAGGCCGTTTGAGCTCTGTGGCAACTCAACACCTGCACTGTGTGAAAGCAGCCACCGACAATATGAGGGCACCTGAAAAAGTTCATGCAAAGATTCCATTCTTTTCCATTCCAGTTTTCCACTGTGGTAGAGCTTAAATTCTGAACAGTAAGTTTGGGGAGGGCTATGGTTTAAGGGGTCCAATTGTGTCTTTTCACCATCTTTAATCTGTATGCGGAGCAAACTGTCAGGGAAACTGGACTCTAGGATAAGGTGACCAGATTTTAACATTGGTAAAGCGGGACACCATAGATAAAACTCATATCCTGGCCAAATAGCCACATGGCAGCCGAAAACCATATACCCTCGCTTGTCATGCATTCTTTCCAAAAATCGGGACTTTTTTAAAACGCTGCGGGACACAGGAAAAATTGTTATAAATCAGGACTGTCCCGCCAAAAGCGGGATGTCTGGTCACCTTACTCTAGGAAGAACTCAGCGAGCGTCAGGATTGGAGGAAGGCAGATAAACCACATGCGGTCCCGCAGGTACTACCACCTTGCTTCCTGAAAGCAAGAGGAGGGTTTACAAGTACTCAGTGAAGGAGGATCCAAGACTGCAGCATTCAGTCAGGATGGCAACTCAATGTAGAGAAAAATCGAGATTCTCCCGCTGGACCAGCAGGCAACATCCCGATAAACAGAGGACAGACTGAAGCTGCCAAGGATTTCATTTGACAGGGATCCACAATCACCCTCCCGGAAGCAGATGTCAGGAAATCAAACATCACCCTGCACTGGGCAGCACAGACCTGAGAAGTGCTGACAAGTAAAACGCTGAGAGCCAGTGTTGAAGAGCACGGTGCCTCTTTGAGGAAGAAGATGCACCTGACCCCAGCCATGGCATTTTTCAATGGCCTCATAGGCATGTGAAAGCTGAAAGATGAGTAAAGAAGACGGCATTCGAATTATGGCGCTGGCTAATATTACTGAGCATAATCTGGAATGCCGGAAGAATGACCAGAATGCTCCTTTTGAAACACAGATAGTAATAAGATACTAATACCTAGGACAACTTGTCAGAGACACCAGACTCTGGGAAAGGACATCATACTTAGGAAAGTCATCGAAAAAAATGACCCTCCACAAGACAGATTGATTCAGTGGCTGCAACAACGAACCCAGTCGTAACAGTTGAGATGAGGCAGGGCTTCCTGCTATTCCATGTAGGGCCACTAAGAGAAAGCATCAGTCGCCTCACACGCATGTCAAAGTTGGACACTAAATAAGGAAGACGGAAGAACTGATTTTGTGTTTTAATTATGGTATGGGCAAAGAGGAAATACTCCATGTGCATATATGAATAGATTTAGTATTAAGGTAGCAGATGGACATTGGGTCTCCACTCAAGTGCTCCCTCAACGCAAGGAAATCAAAGATGAATAAAGAAGACAGCATT
>NW_022103906.1:78704494-78714735 GCF_000313985.2 Echinops telfairi | reverse complement strand
GTGCTTTACACAATTGATGTATGTATGGATTGTGATAAGAGTTGTACGAGCCCAATAAAATTATTTATTAAAAAAAGAATAGTTGTACAATTATCACCAGTCAAAAAAAAGAAATACTGTTGCAATTATTCTGATGTGTCCAGGGGCTCTTGGAAGAATGGACTCACGGACGACAGACTGCAAGCAGAAAGTCGTTCACTTGGAAAGGAAAGACAAGCACCGGGTGCAGCAGATAGGGACTCGAGTGAGCTACCGCTGAATGGACTATGTCCAGGGACTTTACCGGATGTGGGGGACTTGGCCTGTGTGTCTCCAGGTTATGTACGGGCCAACCCAGGGGCTGCAACAGTGGGCTCAAGCATAAGAACAATTGTGAGGAGGGCATAGGCCAGGCACAGTGTGTCGTTCCATTGTGCACAGGGCCACTGGGGGTCGGGGTGGGCCCAATGGGTTAGCCTGATGTCACATGGCACTGTGCAGGAAGCACACAGCACCACATATCAAGCCTTCCCACCACACACACCCACACCAAAGCATTAATCTAAATCCAGTTCCTCAACGAGACCAAATTCCCACTGTACAGGACACAAGGTTCAAAGAAACAACTCAAATACCAGGACAAGACAACTCTACAACGTGGGAAACTCTACAGAACAGCTGGCTAGAACTCTTCAAAACCCTGTATTATGTTGAGTAAAGGAAGTCAGTTGCTGAAAGACAATATTGTGTGACCTCTTTGAAATGAAGCAGACAAATGTGGAGACCAAAGCTGTGAGTGGTTACCAGAAGTGGGGTGAGGAGTCTTTGTTTAGTGGGTACTGTGGTGCGAAGGAAGTGGGGAGGGAGCGAGGAAGTAATGAGACTGAGCCAACCGAATATCACACCAGAAGGCCTACATAGCAGTAGTTATTATTTTTTTAGGTTTGGTTTTTTAAATATTTGTTTATTTTATTTGAATAAATCATTTTATTGGGGGCTCTTACAGCTCTTAGAACAATCTATACATCAATTGTATCAAGTACATTTGTACATATGTTGCCATCACCATTTCCAAAACATTTTCTTTCTATTTGAACCCTTGGTATCAACTCCTCTTTTGTCCCCTCACTCAACCATTGATAATTTATAAATTATTTTTATTTTCATATTTTACACTGTCCACTGTCTCCCTTCACCCACGTTTCTGTTGTTCATCCCTCCCAGGAAGGGAGTTTCTACATCAACAGTTCCCCCTTTTCCCCCAACTTCTCCCTACCCTCATGGTATCACTACTCTCCTTATTGGTCCTGAGAGGTTTATCGGCCCCAGATTCTGGGTGTTGAGAACTCTTATCTGCACCAGTGTACATGCTCTCCTATAACCAGATTTATAAGATAGGGGGTCATGATAGTGGGGGTTGAAGGGGAGGAAGCACTAAAGAACTATAGCAGCAGTTCTCAACCTGAGGGTAATGACCCCTTTGGGGGTGTGCCGAACAACCCTTTCATAGGGGTCGCCTAAGACCATGGGAAAACACACATTTCCGATGGTTGGGGGGTCACTACAACATGAGGAACTGTATTAAAGGGTCGCAGCATTAGGAAGGTTGAGAACCACTGAACTAGAATATTGTGCTTGTCGGTGCTATACTGTACCCTGGCTCCACAGCCGTATTTAAAGGAATCCCCAGTTCCTATAACCTGAGAGAAGTCTAAGGCCCACATTCTGACTGGGACAGTCACAAAATTCACACTTACCCAGACAACCGAATTCCTTGCCGTGCAGTGTTTCTTTTGAGCTTCTGGACTAGAAGTAGCTCTTTTCCTCTTGTTATTGGATGGTGGACTCCCTGCCTAGAGACTATGCACAGGGCTCAGGTGCCATACCTCAAAAGATATTTAGACATACACACACACACACACACACACACATACACACACGCACGCACACACGCACGCACACACACCCTCTTCAAGGTCTGTTCCTCCCTCCCTTCTGCTTCTCTCCAGTCTAAGAACATGTGTCCAGTCTTGACATGTTCTGAATACAGAACTATTTTCCTTGCTGTGGATGAGAAGAGGTCGTTCACATACTGGCAGGACCCAGAGAACACACCTGAGGATGGATCTTGCAGGCACTGAACTTGGGGGCAAAGTGCATGTTTGTTGGAAAGAAAAATGTGTGGACATGGGGTCACCCTCTCATGAGTCAGGATTTGATGTTTCAGAAAGGATATCTGGAGTCACACATAAAATCTTGCTTAAATGGCTCACTTAAGTTTAAAAAAAAAGATGGCCTACAACAAATGTATTGCATATAAGACCAGAGAACCCACTAGCAGATTAGCGCTCACTTCAGGATTGGTGGTGCTTAGAGGATATTCTTCACTAAACCCAAACTCACTGCTTTGTGACCCTATAGGACCGGGTAGAACTTCCCCTGTGAGTTTCTGAGACTAACTCTTTACAGGAGTAAAAGCCTCATGTTTCTCCCTCGCATCAGCTGGTGGTTTCAAACTGCTGAGCTTGCAGTTAGCAGCTCACCTCGCAAAACCACAGGCCTTCTGCAAAGCACTTAGAAATAGGCTGATCAGAGGAGCCCCATCTCAGCCGAGAAACTCACCAGCAACTCCTCTGTAAGTCAGGAGTAACAGCTGCTGTCATGCAGCTGGGTTTCCGAAGGTGCACGGAGATGAAGAAACTTGGGAACAGCAGAGAACAGTGGCAGCCCCTAAGGCAGGCAGAATCAGCATTATAACAGGCAGCAAGGCTGAAAGTGCAGCCAGGGTGCTGGCCACCAGAGCATGTGAGGGAGGGAGTCTGCCAATGAGATGTTGCTGGAGTCATACAACCAAACCAGATCAGGAGTGAAGGAATAAGACGGCCATCAGCTGCAGAATTTAGTCATCATAACTCCTAACGCAATTCCGACCTGAACCAGTTCTGACACCAGAGTCCATCAATTAAAAACCAAAACCAAACTCACCGCCCTTGAGTCAATGCCGACTCATAGAGACCCGACAGGACAAGGCAGAATTGCCCCTGTGGGTTTCTGGGACTGCAACACTATGAGGGCAGATAGCCTCATCTTTCACCCTGGGAGTGGCTAGTGGTTTCAAACTGCAGACTTTGCAGTTAGCAGCCCAAGGCAAAGGACAGAATTGTTTTGTCTGATATGAAACCTTTCAAGGCCAAAGAAAGTCTACTCAGCACCAATTGCTCTGTTTCAGATACAAAAGAAATCCCCAATCTCAAGGATAATTTAAGAACATTTATTACATCTTAAACAGGACAAAGACAAGACAAAGACATAAAAACTAGATGAGGGAGACATTACCATGAACTTATAATGACATCCAAGGTTTCACTGAGATTTGTGTACTTTAAAGAGGGGATGGGAGGGCAAAGGAAACTATCATATATGTATGACTAGTGACCGATCACTGTTACAGGTGGGACACAGTTTCGGGTGAGAATGGGACCAGGACTGGGATATGTACATGACGTTAGGGAGAAGAATTTTTAAGATTGGTCCAGGGCATTCCAACCAATGCAGTTAGGACATGGCTCATGACCCCACTATGGCAGTCTTCATCAAGGACACACCCAAGCAAGCCTTTAAGGGAAGTTTCCCAGCCTTGGGCTAGTGGGGACAAGTAGCGCTAATTCACTTTCTATGCACTCTGCCTGAGAGCAAGACTTTCGGTGGTGGCTTAATTCCTGAGGACTCTGTTAGCCACATGGTTAGCCACAGGCTCTGAAACCGAGGTGCTCAGAATCCAAGCTCTAACACGGCTGTGTCCTTCTCGAGCTCCCAGAAGGGAGAACACCCATTTACCAAACTAATAAACAGTGGAGATGGGCAATCAGACTTTTCAAGAGCTGTTGGATATAGAGTATAACCTTTGGATATTAAATGATCCAAAACCTGGTGGCAATGAGTCAAAAGAGTCTACCAACCTGCCTAGTTGTCACTTCCTTGGGCCCTCTTTAACAGAATTCCAAACTGGTTCATTCTGGATTGACCTTCTGCTAAGAATTTGCCTTTCCACTCCAGATATAATACACTGAACCAGAATTTACAGTGTAGCAAGAACCCCAGATCATGCTTATAGAACCACGTGATTCTTATCTATACATAACAAACACCTTGGGATCTTGTTAAAGTATTGATTCCGATTCATTGCTTGGGGTGGAAAGGCACATTTTCAGCAGGGATCCAAGCCTTAGCAGGGAGCCGAGGAGAATGAAGCAGTCCCAAAGCCTAAATAGTGAGGATGCTTAGCAGCTGGAAGAACCATGACACCGGGTTCTTGACATGTGGAGACCAATTCCTAATGGTAGGAAAAGCTGGTGAGAAGCCCTGAAACTGTCCCCATCTCCTGCCAAGAGAATAGGTCAGAAAGAATACCACATTCCAGGTGGAACTGGTGCTATTTTTAAAGGTTTTAATGATTCAGGACTTCGATTTCCATCAAAACCCCTATAAAAACCAGATTGATCATCAAAGAAAATAAAATCTAAACAAGTGGTAGCTCCAATCACAGCGCTGTATCTGATGCTGCATCTGCACTTGGGTGGCTACAGATCAGGTCAGTGCACTACTTTCCTGGACGGCCACCAGAGAGGAGACCCGGCAACAGTCTGCAAGCCTGTGGAGAGACAGCCATGTACTCCTACAATCACATCTCTCTACCTAACTTCACCTGGGCTCCTGACTGCATTTTCTTAGCCTCATGATCTAGAGATAACCGATACCTCCTTCTCATTTCCTTCACAAACCAAATCTAATTTCAAACACTGCCATTTCCTTCCTTATAATCACTCCCATATCTACCACCCACTTTTTTTTCCATGTACGCTGCCAAACTCCCATGTCCATATTTAAGCACTAATAAGGTTCTGTGACCGCATGATCTCAGGACCCTCCACATCCTCTTCTTCCTAAGGTCCATCCTGTGACTATGCAGAGAAATGCACTAGGTGTAACTCTTTCAGACATGTTTGATCTTCAGTGGCTTCATTCCACATAATTTAAAATACAAACAGATTTTAATCTTAACCTATAAAATGTAAAGAAGACCAGAGACTTACCTACGATGAGCTGAAAACAGTTTCTGCAATCTATAAGGATTGAAGCTATTCAGTTTCTACAAGAGGCTATTTGATGTACCAAACCCAAAGCAGAAATAAAAAGTACTTATTACTCACTTAACTATTCTACATAATAAAGGGGTTTTTTTTCCCCACAGTAAGGGTATGTTGTTTACTAAAATTAATGTTGATTAGATTTGGATGGATGAAAGAACTACCACTAATGGATATAGACAAGTAGGGAGGGAAGAAGGAGCGTGGGCTTGCAGAAACATATAAGGCATTTTCCTTATATAAATTTACACTGGCCCATTTTTCTTTAAAGACAGGCCCCCAGAGACTTGAATCACTTCCAAAAATAAAAATAAAAACAAAAACAAAAAGTCAAGAAACTAGAGGAGACGAGCTAGGGCATAAAGGCGGGTTTCTAAGCCTACTTGTGTCCACTATAAAGTTCTTTATGTGTACTATTCCACCCATTTCTCCTCCTATAAAGATTTATAGCCATATGTAGGTTATGTGCCAATAAAACTGCTTTAAAAAAATTTACAGCCTCAGAAACTCACAGGGGCCCTTCTATTGTCCTGTAGGGTTGCGATGAGTTGGAATCCACTTGATGGCAGTGAGCTTTGTATGCCACCCCAATTCATCTCGTCTCCTTTTGGCAGGTGAGTGCACATCATCTAAAAACCATCTAGTGATCGGTAGTCCAGAACAGGATGGTGGCAGGCCCACAAAACAGACTGCCGCCATCGTGCAAAAAAAAACAAAAACAAAACAGGAACTACAATAATTAACTTTGTCACAACTCTAGAAACTAGTCCAAGGGTAACAGGGACTCGGCAAACACTGAATCAAGAAAAAGGCAGCAGCTAATAAGGCAGCTTTGGTTTTTCACTCATGTGTGCCTGACCACCTCCCTGGCTCTTAAAGCAGCAGGAGCCCACAGCCTGTTCTCCCATTCTAAACAGAGCCTGGCAGACTTGACTCACAAATTATTTTCTGTATCTGTTCTAACCTATTTGGCCAATTTGGGGCTGCCTGGAGGCCCTACACTTTCACGTTGGTCCGATCCCCTAGGTTCAGCGCAAGCCTGTCTCAAGCTGAAGGAAGAAGGCCCCAGTAGAGAATCAATTTGCAAAGACTAGGTGTTTTGTTTTGTGTTTGCTTTTTCAACCCCTAGCATTCAAACAGATCTGTTCAAACATTCGTTGAACACAAGCTAAGAAACAGATTTCACGGTACACCTGTCTCCAGGAAGACAGTAATTGCAAAACTCGTGAGGGGCATCACTGGACACAAGCTGATACCAAGGGCTCAAGTAGAAAGTAAATGTTTAGAAAGTGATGGCAACATGTGTACAAATATGTTGATACAATTGATTTATGGATTGTTATAAGAGCTGTAAGAGCCCCCAATAAAATGATCTTTTAAAAAAAGGGGGGGGGAGGTACAGCCACAGCCTGTACCCTGTAACAATTTTTTTAAAAGAATTAGGAAAGGAAAATGGCAAGCCATGGAAAAGAAGAATAATCTGATTTCCAAAGTGACCACATGATAATTTTCAAATACCACAGTTACTTACACACATACATACACAATCACAAGTTATACAGAGACAAGAAGGATGGATGACCCAATATAAAGGGACACAGCCCAGAGTTACAAGACAACGCCTTAAAACAATATTAAATGTGTTCCAAGTGCTAAAGAAAAACAAACATTATATGTAAAAATAAAAACTCACTGCCATCGAGTCAGTACTGATTCATAGCAACCCACGAGGACAAGGTAGAACTGCCCCGGTGGGTTTCCAAGACCGGAACAGAAAGTCCCATCTTTCTCCTGGTTTCAAACTGCAGATCTTTCGGACTGCAGCCCAACTCGTAACCACTACGCCGCCAGGGCTGCTAAATCAATAAAAAGCTTACATGAACAAACTGAGGCTATTCATGATGACAGGAAATATTAAAAAGGAACAAAAGAGAAAAACTAGGACCAAAAAGTACAGTAAGTGAGAGGGGAAATTCACCACTGGGGTTCAACAGCAATTCTGAATTGTCAGAAGACTCAGTCAACAAGCCCAGCTTCCTGGATTAAGTGCCAGAGGCACGCCACTCCAAGAAGCCTCAGCTCAGAGACAACTCAGCTCCACTCGCAGGGGTCAGCAAGTCCACAAGCCAGCTTCCTGCACAAAAGCACCCATCTTTACTTGCTCCATGGGTTGGACAATCCATCACTCTAATCCACACTCCGGCTTCTGGTTCTGCTGCTGGCCCTCTGATGGGATAGCTGTCTTCTGGATCCAGGAGGTTCCCTGTGCCGGGATTTTGGGTCCAGAGGATGTGCTCCTCTCCTGGCTCTCGCTGGTAATGAGATCCCTCCTCCTGCTACCCAGAGGGCTCATTTTATCCACAGCAGGATGGAATTCCAGGGAATCCTGTCCACAATTACTCACAGGTTAATCCGATCAGTATCTTCGCCCCCTTCTTAGCAGACCCATGCAGGGAAAGGGAAAGATCATTTGGTGGGAGTCAGAGATTTTGGCTAGAAAAGGCACATAAAATAACCACAGCCCCTTGCGATCACTGTCTAGCTTCTGCATCCATACGAAGTAAATGAAAATACCATAATTTGGGGCCGCGCACCTTAGTTCTCAAAGTGACATCTTTTCTTACTTAAAGGGTAGTTTGGGGTTTTTTTCCTGCAGCAGATTTGTCCAATACATCATTTGATTACTTCACTGCTGCTGCCCTGGGCTTTGATTATGGATCCAAGTAAAATGAAATCCTTGACGGTATCGACATTTTATCTATCACAGTACTGTTCATTGGTCCAGTCATGTGAATTCTTCTGTTTGGGGGTTTTATGTGTGTTTGTTTTACACTGAGGTGTAAGCCATCAGGCTACAGTTTTTGACCATTAGTAATTTTCTTCATTTCCAGTAAGCACCATGTGTCATCTGCACATACAGGTTGTTCATGAGCCTTTCTCTAATGCTGGCGACCCACTCTTTTTCAGAGTCAAGCCTCTCGGACTACTGGCTCAGCCTACAGATGTAGCAAGTATGCTGAAAGGATACAACCCTGATTTTAAACCACACTGTGTCCTTCTCAAGCACCTGCCTCGGGATCTGAGCTGACACCAAGTTGTCCACCAGGCAGGAAAAGCACCTTATGGGGAGTCCAAAAGCAAGCCCAGGTGAAGGTCTGGTCCAGGTGCTATGAGAGAGAGAAACTCCCATGGTGCAGGAGTGGCATTCCAAGCCCTAGGACAACTGTCTCCAAACAGCTTTTGTTAGGCATCTTTTCAAAGTATCAATTTAGAGCACACATCAGTGCTACATTTATGAAGCATGCATTCTATTGTAATCATGTGATGCATATGATGTGGGGTGATATAAATATGGAATAAAAGCTATTTGGTATAACTTTGCACCGGGAAGTTCATTTTTTTGACACTCTGCACAAGTCCACGAGTAACTGAGAAAGTGCTGTGAGTCTTCATTTGAGGCAACCTATAAATGTAGCTACATGACTTCACCAAAAAAAATTTGATCCAAGGATAAGCTTTCTGAATTATATTTTCAATCTCGCCCCTCGATTATGAAAGTATCTTATTGAAATTTGGCTTATAAATTTCCCTCTAACTGGACTTGAATAAATTGTTCTTAGAAACTAGTCAGAGGGCATATATTTTTATTGAACTAACATATTCAGAACGGATCACCTTCTTCAGAAAGATGGTTTTAAATGTCAAAAATAAAAGTTTTCAAATTTTATAACTGGTCAGTTGTGAAAGTTCTTATAAGGGTGAGACCTCTTTTTGCAGAACAATAGAAAATCACATGATGATGGAAATAGTTACAAACACCTATTTTCAAAATGTTCTCTCCATTACTCAAGTTTCTGTTACAGAAATCTTCTTTCCAATTTATTGTTAAAGCTTCAGTCTGGAAAATGCAAGTTTAGTGTACCTTTTCTCCCCTACACCAAGCTACATAGGGTACTACGGGCAGAAGCTTATCGTCAGACGAACGGGCAGCAAATGTGGAACACACCCTTTTGGCAAAAGAAAAATGTTTAACCTACCTTTAAGTTAGACAAATCTTTTAAAATTTAAAATCTGATTAGTATCTTAAATGTTCATGTTCAATTTCCAACTCATTTTATAATCTGTATTTTCAAGGTCTTGGTTTAGCCATTAAACACAAAGATAATTATACATTTGGTAAAACTGAGACTGGTCTATGAAATTTGCAGTGATTAAAGTTTACAAATGGCACTTTTTTAAACTTTCTCTTTAAACAAGTTCCTTTTTGAAATTCCAAGTAAAAATGCAACTATCATCAGTGATAATATTTACACTATCATGTTATCCAACATTTCTCATTTGTGACAAAGTAAGAAATTTTCGTTCTGCCTATTTTGTGCAATAAGGACAAGCTCCTGGCAGTCACACACACTGAGGAGAAGGTGCAAGGCAGCAGTAACACTGGCTGTGATGGTTACCTGTCAACTTTGTTGGCCATGATTCTCAGTGGTTTGGCAGTTATATAATGATGAAATTTGATAGTTATGTAATTTAGATGTAGGGGCCCTGGTGGCATAATGGTTACAAATTGGGCTGCTAACCATAAGGTGAGCAGTTCGAAACCACCAGCTACTAAGCAAGAGTAAAATGGGGCATTCTACTCCCATAAAGAGTTACAATCTCACAAACTCTCAGGGGGAGTTCTACCCTGTCCTATAGGGTCCCTGTGAGTCAACATTGACTCATAGCACTGAGTTTGGCTGGGGTTCCATAATGATGTAATTTGTTCATGATGAAATGATGGAGTCTTCCTCCATTTTGTGATTTGATGTAATCATCTTCCATTCACACATAATAACCTAGTCTTGAGTCCCTCACCATTTGAGGGAGAAGTGGGTATATATGTTTTCTTTTTCTCTTATCCAAAAAAAGAAAAACACCTGCTAATTTTATTGGACCTCAGGCTTACAGTGAATTAATCACATTCCTTAGTTCATGACACATTCTCATCATTGGTGTATATATATCCTACTTTGTACATTATTATTTATTTACTTTGTTAATTTGTATTTACTTTATTTGATTAATGTATTAGGTCTACAGAAGCAGAACCAGGTTTACATGGGGGTATCCCCC
>NW_022103906.1:78699312-78703583 GCF_000313985.2 Echinops telfairi | reverse complement strand
AAAAAACAAGGGAGGTGCTGTCAGCCATCCAAACAGATGAGTTTGAAAAATGTTTCCAAGAATGGAATCACAGATTTGATAAACGTATTAAGTATAATGGAGAGTACTCTGAAGCTGATAAGGTTGTTTTGTAAAAAAAAAAAATTTTTATACATAGCTTTGAAAAAAAAAACTCCAGGTTTTTTTGTGTATCCGTGTGTGTGGTGTCTGTGTGTGTGTGTGTGTGTGTGTGTGACAGAGAGAGAGAGAGATAAAATGGGTAAGTTCATATAGAGAAAGGGAGTATAACAGCAAATTAGTCCACAAAGCAGTGCTGAGGACTCAGTCCAACTCACATTCGTGGGTCAGTTAATATACTGAACATCCTTCAAACTCATGTAGCCACTAGCCCAAAGGCAAGGAAGCAGACAGTAGGAAGATGAGATGTTGAGGTGCAGCAGTGGCCAGTAATGCAAGTTACAAGGAGCCTCACAGTGTAGTGATGGGAGGTGGCCGACTAGAGGTGTGGCTGGCTGGAGGTGCAGCGTCTGGAGCGGTAGCAAGACGAACAGTCAGTCCACCAGCAGCAGACACAGTGGGGGGTGGGAGGCTGAGGCAAGGCGGTGCTGTGGCATGGAACAGCACAGCACAGAGATGCGGTCCCCAGGTTGGCTCAGCCAAGTGGAGCAGCGCACTGCACAGCCCACAGGTAGCACAGCACACGTGATGAGGCAGGGCACCTGGATCAGGCAGCACGCTGGTTCAACCAACAGAGAGAACGAGAAAGGGGCTGGCCTCCTGATAGCCATTTATCTCAGTTGCACAGCCAAAGGAGGTCATCAAGCTGCAATCTGACTGACAGGCTCAACTCTACCCATATCTTCTTACAGGTGCCATGTTGGCACAAAAAGACTATCACAATTAATTAATCTACAGTTTAAAATAATGTGAAGTACAAACCCGCCACAAAAATGTAAGCTAAGATCGTAACATTATCTGCATTCAACCACAAGGCCTCTCTACCTGTCAGCCTCTTCTCCAGCCAGAGTAACATTCATCTGAACTGATTATTCATGATTTATATACACTACTTTCAGTGAGTTTAAATGCCTTTATATGTATTCCCAGAATATTTTAATATAATTTATAAAAATTATATAATTTAATTGTATAATATATCATTTATAAAAAGATATTAATAACCAAAAATGTCCATCAATTAAGGGATCAACAAAACATGGCATCCCCATTTAAAGGAGTATTGGTCATAAAAGGAATGAAATAGAGATACATGTACAGCACTGATGAACCTTGAAAAGTAAGTGAATAAATAAATAAGTCAGATACAAAAAGCCACCTATTGTATGATTCCATTTATATGAGGTGTCTAGAATAAGGAAATCCATAGAAATAGAAGGTATGAGAAGTCGTGGCAGGGCTGCAGAGGGGAAGATAGCATTTCTTTGGAAGAGTGATGAAAGTGTTCCGGAAGCGACAGTGCTGACAGCTGCATGTCTCTATGAGCACACTGAAAACCACTGAGTTGTAAGGTGAATTTTGTTTAATTCTTATTTTGTACTTCTTTGCACAAACTTTCTTTTTGTAGGGTGAATCTTATGGCATGTGAAGTGTATCTCAAAAACAAAAATGAAATTATACTTTATATAGATTCCTGGGAATTGTTTTCACTTCTCACATTGCTAAGATTCATTGTATTGTCTTTTGCTGCTGTTCTGACTGTTGTATAATTTCATAAACCACACTTATATCATCTACTTTCCTGCTATGAGAATCTGAGCTATTTCCAAGAATTTCCTCTCCCCACTCCCTACTAAGAATAATGCTTTAAATATTCTTGTAACTCGTTGCACAACAGCAAGAGTTTATCTTGGGTACACACCAAAGAGGAATTGCCAAAGTGTTACCAAAGAGCACTGAAGTACACACCCATGCATCCACGTACTCTCTGACACTTGGTCCTATAAGGCTTTTCAAATTCTGTCAATAGCATGGGCATATAACACCATCTCACTGGAGTCTTGGCTTGTATTTCTCTGATCACTAATGATCAGCTCCATTTCTTCGTATTTATGTTTATTAGCCATCTGCATTTCCTTTTCTGTGAAATGCCCATGTATGTATTTTGCAATAAGCTTGTATTGCCGTGGTCATTTAAATCTATTTTAATCTCAAATTAAAGAAGGTTTTTAAATAAGCTTTCAAACAAGAGCTTATAAGAAGGAAAGATATAAAGAAAAGACAGATCAGTCCATTTTGTTTTTTAATCTGTGCATCAAAAGTCCCACCAAGAAGGTAAAAACACTGGGAAAAGATTAGCAAGTCATATACAAATGACTAATAGCTGGAATATTTAAAGAACTTGTATAAACAAAGAAGAAAAATAAAAGTTGACATAAATGCTGAGCCAGCAATTCAAGAAAAGGCCATATAAATGGAAAACATGGTGGGGGGTGTCCATCTCACCAGGAATCATTAAATGTTTAAAACATAGTAATTCAAGACTAAAATAAAATGTCTAAGGATCGACAGCTGGATGATAAGACTATAAAGAAAACCAAGACGTGCTTACCATACAAGTCAATCAAGACAGTGGTGGGTTACTTTTGGAGGGAAGGTTCTGATTGGGGCATGTGCAGGAGATTCTGGAGTAAACGGCAAAATTCCTGACCTAGGTGATTACAAGGTGTTTACCTCATAGTAATTCACTAAGCTACACATTTTTGCTGGTATCTGTGTTAGTCTACATATAAAAGGGTTTTGAAAACAGAAGTTTACCCATCACAACTATCAGGAGAAAATTAAGCCTGGCAACAACTTTTAATCCTAAAATTATGAAAGAAAAGCAACATTCATATGCTGCTGGTGAAAGTGTAAACTACTATTAACTTTGAACAGCAGAGAGATGCATCCAGCAACACTGAAAATGGATATACTGTAGCTCATTACTCCAAAACATGTCTATATAGTATGTCAGCCACTTTTACCAAAACATAAAAAAGAAAGGTTTGTGGTTTTTTTGTCCTTTGCCCCTAATTACAGAAACTTCAAAAGAAACGTCTATAAATGTATCACTGGGCTTATTAAAAATTTCAAGGTACTTGTAAAGCAATGCATGGCTATAATCCCTACTGAGATTAAACACCCAAATTCGACTTCATATTCTGAAGTGCTTAGTTTTTAAATGGCTCAATCATAATATTAGCCTCCTACTATCATTGGCTAATATCTCAACATGAAATGGACATTTGGGGCAAGCCTCTGTGCTGCATTATCAGTACTGTACATGAATCCACATTTCAAATGGCATTCTTAATCACTGTAAGGCTTGTTTTCAATAACTCCTTGTCAACCTGAGGACTGAGTACATCCACTTTTTCTTTTTTCTTTGCATTTTGACTGGCAAAAGGGTCATAATATAAGCAGAGGCATCAGCTCTGCTTTTTGTTTCTTGCTGTGCAGGCATGATTGCTACAGTCTCCAATTGAATCTGAAGCTCTAATGTGAAATTTATTTGCATGAACCTTTTATAAGCTGTCTACTTATCAAAGTTCAACTACTTCATATTAGGTAATACCATTTTTAAACCATTAAACCAGGCACAGGGTGGACCGCAGTGTGTCCTAAAAGCAATGTAAGTAAACACACAGGGAGGATCACACTATCGACCCCCGGGTTGTGATACATTCACTAAGCTCTCCATTGGCTTAGCTTACTATAAGCAATGTAGCTCCGGGAGACACACGGACAGATCAGCCTGCTGATGAAATATAAGTAAAACCTAATTGCTTGTCCTTTCCTGTTCAACTCTGCCTAGAGGATCATTTTGTCTGCCTCCCACATTGTAAATTACTGCTCTGAAGGAAAAACGGGGAGGGTGAAAAGATCGAACTGTGTTAGGCTTCAGAAACAAATCAGGAATACTGATAAGAGAATTAAATAATGAAATGGAGAGCCAGGGTGACTAGGCAACTTGGCCTGTGGTTACATTGCTAGTAATTGTGGAATTAGGCAACAATTTGGGCCTCTTGACTCCTTTTTCACTGTGACATGCTGCCCCTCCAGGACAACCACCACACCTCAAGGAATAAAGCAAGAATAATGAAAAATCAACCCTCCTGCCGCGGCGCAGACTGTGTCTCGTGATGACCCCAGATGCGACAGAGCAGAACTGCTCCACGGGTGGTCTTGGTTTACTCTTTACAGACGCTTCCTTGTCAGCAGGGCTGCTGGGGCATTCCCATCACCAACCTTGAAGTGGTGGCTGTTCGGTG
>NW_022103906.1:78695158-78696565 GCF_000313985.2 Echinops telfairi | reverse complement strand
GGAGAAGTCCATGTGTTGAAAAAAGGTATTTGCAATGAAGAAGTCACTGGTCTTGCACAATCCTATCATGCAGTCTCCCGCTTCGTTTCTATCATCAAGATCGTATTTTCCAACTACTGCTCCTTCCTATTTCCAAATTTTGCATTCCAATCACCAATAATTATCAATACATATTGACTGCACATTTGATCAATTTCAACCTGGAGGCATTAGTAAAATTCTTCAATTTCTGTACCACTAACTATAGTTGGTGCATAAAATGTAATGAGTCATTTGATTGTATTTCCTTGTATCCAGACATGTATTATCCAATCACAGTCAGCACTGTACTTCAAGACAGAACTTGAAATGATCTTTTTCGCCTTGAATGCGGCGTCATGCCTCTTGATCCTATCATTCCCAGCATTCCAAGCCATATGCTTTTCTGATTCAAAATGGCCAATACCTGACCATTTCAGTTCACTAATGCCTAGGATATTGATCTGTATGCAGTCCACTTCATTTTGGACAACTTCCAATTTTCCTAAATTCATACTTGATGTGTTCCAAGTTCCAATTATGAAGAGATGTTTGCAGCTGTTTCTTCTCGTTTTGAAGCTTGCCCCGTTAGCAAATAAAGGTTCCATCCAGAGCAGTACGGTCGACTCAACTTTGGACAGGAAGCTCTTCCTCGGTCATATGCTGAGTGCCTCCCGGGCTCAGCTATCCACAATGTTTTCAGTGGCTAATTCCGCAGAATTGGACAGTCGATCCCTTCTTCATCCTCTGGAAGCTTTACTGAAACCTGTTCACGTTAGGTGACCCTATCACAGCCACACATAAGCTACTACAGTACAACAAACTGACAGACACATGGTGGACCTTTAAGTTGGTAAACAAAAGCTGTTTGTCTAAGGCAAGAATAAAGGGGGCCAAACTGAAGTCCTAGATTAAACCTTAAGTTGCAGTGAGGTCTGAAGGACAATGCAGTGTCCGACCCCTTGTTAGTCCTCAAGGTCTGTCCTAGCTAAAAGCATGTGGTTCGGAGTTGGATTCAATTTGTAGGCAGAGGTTAATTAAGTATCCCACACAAAGACCAAAGGGCGATTTGCAACTATTGCTTATCAGCACAGGGCTTGGTTTTTCATTCTCTTACCAATGGTTTTGACAGAGCAAAAATTTCTTATTTTAGTCACCTCTTTTTTTTTTTTTAAGATCATGAAGAAAATAAAAAAGGCCAAAGGAAAAAGGAGCGAAGATTCTTCTAAATGTTTCCAAGATTTCTCTATACTACAGCTAGTTGTTAAATATCACTCATTTCCCTTGAGTCTTTCAGTGTCTTAACCCTTCCGTTCTCAGTTACAGCCAAGCAACCAGCTACGGGCATTTCTTGGGTCAGTTCACCACCACCAGGCAAAGCTCCTGTCA
>NW_022103906.1:78691017-78693431 GCF_000313985.2 Echinops telfairi | reverse complement strand
TAAACACATATGAACACTACAGGGGAAGTTGTAATCTTGAAATCACACACAAAGCTCTAGTTTTCATAATCACACTTCAGGAAATGCATGCAGCTCAGTGATCAGTGAGTGAAGCTTATCTCAAGAAAGATGTACTTTTGAAGATAAATAAAAATAACTTCCACAGTGACTTGAGAGTTATTGAGAAGCAGCATACTCAAGCCACTTAAATGTGCTCCAACCGAAGTCAAATCTTCCTCTTTCTCTTGAATAGTAGTATTCACCCTCCAGGTACAAAATCATGGATTGTAGCAACAATCTATTTTCTGTTTCTGAGTTCTCATTATCTTTAATTTTGGTTAACATATTGCCCATAATGATTGAGAGCTATAAACCCACAAGCAAAAGAACAGAAAATGAGGCTGTGGGGCTCAAAGATAACCTAGCCTATGCCTTATAGCTTTATTTCATATTAAAGAAATAGAATCAGAAACTCAGAGCTCCTCATTCCTAGTCCATCCGTCCATGCTCTATATAAGAAGAACTGGTCATTCTTCGGTTTCTATAGTGTGATTAAGGGTTTATGTCAAGCAGACATACCTGGGTAAAGGTAGAGGTGAAACTCAACCTATCAATCACGTCTCAGCCTGACATCACCTTCTTGGGGGTAGGACTTTTTGTATAGGAGAGAGGCCCTGAAGAGAGCAGCGCTCAATTTTGCCCCTTTGCCTTCTGTGAGATCTGGATCTTGAATAGGCTTCATCTTGCCTATTGGGTTGCCTCCCAATCCCGGAGCTGTCAGTGGGCTGTTGACCTTGGATTCATTCTGCCAACTTAAGATTCATTTACTTCTGCACCCAGCAGCCTGTGCCATCCCACCTCCACCCCCACCTGCCTGCTTCAACATCCTGCATCCTAGCAGTTTCCACAGCTATATGAGTCAGGAGGTGCCTAAATTGAACAGGACTGGACTTACCTCCTTCCATAACTGTGTAAAGCATTTCTTTATATAATTCTCTTTCTACACACACACACAAATGTCAAAGGTTTCACTTCTCTAGAGGACCCAACCTGGCACAGGTGGTCTATAAAATCGGCAGAAATGTCTAAACATCAAAATTCAATGTGAAAAAAATCAACACTCCTGCAAACTATCCCGTAGCATATACAGGGCTACACAGATGGTCTAGAGATAAGAACCCTTATTTTATGCCTAATAAATCTGATTTTATTTTCTTTCTTTTAAAGAGAGAAAGCTCAAAGCTGAATAACTTCGGCGGTCTCACGGGCTTTGTCTATACCACCAGGAAGGACCAGTGTCTGGAGGAGGCCGTCAGGTGCAGTAAAATCACTGAAAAGAAGGCCTGGGACGAGACAGGCTGACACAGGGGCTGCAATCGGGTTCAAACAGAACAAGGGGAGGAGGATGCAGGACGGAGCGGTATGTTGTTCTGTCGCATGTAGGGTTGCTACCAACTCAACAGCACTCAACAACTAACACCACTTCTTACCTGAGCATCAACAAGCGATGAAAGATATCAGGCACTGAAAAGGTAGGCCTTCCATTTAAGTCAATAACTCAACAAATGCATTTATTGTGAGACCCAAGCTAATCAAAACCTCACAGCAGTCTTAAAACCTAGGAAGTCATTGCTGAGTGTTTGCAAAATAACCATTAATAACCATTTGCTGAGTGTTTGCAAAATTTTTCAGTAAACAGTTTGTACTTTATTACACTTTACTTCTGAAGGATTCCAGAGGCAGCCAGAGGTACCACAGTCAGTAACATCACAGGGCCGCGGTAACTACTAAAGAAAATAACTCTGTAAAGCACTTAGAACAATGCCTGGCACAAAATAAGAGCCCCCAAAGTGTTAACTATTACTATTAATAATACTATTATTTTACAGATAAGAACTGAAGGGAAAAATCATAATTTTGTATGAATTATTCCACAGAATCCTCTCCATTTTACTAAGATAAAGAGGAAATGCCAGTCTAAGGGAAATTACAGGCCAATTTCACTTAATACTACAAATGTTAAAAATTCTCAATTTCTTCACCTCTATCCTGGGGATGTATCACCCTTGGCTACTGAGATGATGCAAAAATTAAAGAGTATTTATCAGCTATGAAAAGCCTTTGTCAAAGAGTAGAAGTTGCAATGGTTGATGTTGAAAAATATCTTTGTAGAGTACCTTAAACTACACAGACATACATGTAATATTAGTAAGACAAGAAAGACGAGGTTGTCTGTTCCCATAAAGCTTTTGAGAAATCCTAGGGAGCAGTTCTACTCTGTGCTGTACGGTCGCGAATAACCCAGTAAAGAGTTATTTGATTATGGGGAACTTACAAGGATGTTTAGTTCCAACCTGATTATTAAAGCAGGCCAGTCCTGTTTTAACTGATATAGATTAGATTTTAAGTGATAT
>NW_022103906.1:78688041-78689581 GCF_000313985.2 Echinops telfairi | reverse complement strand
TCTGTCAATAGTCTGTTTTTTTATTGCAACCACCCAAAAAAGCACAAAACAAGACTTGAATCAGAAACAAGCTGAAATAAGGCAAACACCACAAGCGGGAGTAGAAAAAAAATAGCTGTGTGAGAAATGAACACCTCACTCATTTCATTACAGCAAAAACTCAATGAGGTTTCACCTTATCCCCATTAGAAAGACACGGATCAAAAATGGAAAGTCACCTGTGTTGGCACGCGGCTGATGGGAATGTAAGCTAGTACAACCAGTGTGGAAGACAGTTCAGTGACTTCTAGAGATGCTGAACATAGAAATAACATATTTCCTGGTGGTGCTGTAGGTTAAGCTTGGATTGCTAACAGCAAGGTTGGCAGCTCAAAACCATCAGCCACTCCTCACAAGAACGATGAGGCTGTCTGCTCCCATCAAGATTTACAGCCTTGGAAACCCTAAGAGCAGAACGATTCTGTCAGACACGGTATGATCCACAACCTCCATTCTGGATAGAAACCCAGAAGAAGTGAAAGCAGGGACCCAGCAGAACCCGTACAATGGCCACTGCTGCCCTATTCACAACAGCCGTAAGGTGCAAACGACCCAAATGTCCCTCAACAGATGAATGGATAAACAAAATATGATTTAGACACACAGTAGAATATTACTCAGCCTGAATGAAAAATGAAATCTGATGCAAGTCAATACATGCATTAGCCTGCTGAATGAAAGAGGTCAGCTGCAAAAGGACAAATACTGTATGTCTCATTTATATGAAATAAGCAGATAGACAGAGACCAATGATGATTAGTGGTTACCAGGGATAAGAGGAAAGAGGGGTGGGGAAGTGTATGCTTTGGATGCAGTGAACTTCAGTTGATGGGGGTAAAATAATTTGGAAAAGGATACAGAAAATGGGTACTGGAAGGATGTAATCAATGTCGGTGAGTTGTACTATAGAAATGATTGAGATGGTATGTACTGTACATGTCTATTTTCACCATAGTAAGTTATAAATAATAACTAAGTTAAGCAACAAAATAAACTCTAGAATTCAGCGAGACAACTGAAGAATGAATGGCAGCCCTGAGGAAGTGACCGACAAGACAACACAAAGAGGTTACAAAATACATGAAAATGAAATGAAAAGAGATAGTGGATAGATCAAGAAGTTCACACACAGAGCTAACATTGAAATCTCCAAAGATAAGTGTGAAGGTCCAATAGACTAAGGGACATGTAAATGCCAGCCTCCCCAGCCCTGAGAACGAAACCTTGCCTACCTCCTACTACCAAGTGCTCTAAAAAGGATCTCATTAGAAGGTCCTGCACACAGTGTGAGAGAAAATTCACAATCCTATGAGAGACTGTAGGGGAAAAAAAAAAGAAAGAGAGACTGTGGTAGTTCTAGAATCCTTTGTCAATTTGAGGACTAAGAGTGAAGGGGTGAAGTCTAGCCTGTCAATCAAGATATAACTAATGAGGCCTCTGGGTAGGCATGGCTTTCTCCTGAGAATTCTGAGAAATCTGGTTTTGCCTCCTTGGAGGTGGG
>NW_022103906.1:78685203-78686453 GCF_000313985.2 Echinops telfairi | reverse complement strand
CCTTCAGACTTCCTTTGGTTCCCCAAACCCAAAGCACATTGAAAAGGAACACGAGTTGAGTCCTTCGTGGATGTCAAACTGCTTTTTTTAACTACTATTTTGGCATCAAGTAAATTGAAAAGCACAGAATTCTTCAGGATAGGGTTAAAGAGATAGAAACGCTGCCCTCGGAAGTGCATGGACCTAGATGACGGATATATCAATAAGCAATGGTCTCATGCTTTTATATTTTTGCTTCATAAAGGGCTCTGAGATTTTTATCGAAACACTTTTTGACTTACCCTCCTATGACGAACACAAATGAGATGAGCCTAGCAACCTAACTAGAAATATATAAAGTCAAAGCTAAGAGAATTACAACGAGAAACTAATACAGCTACACTCACAGAGTCTTTCTGACATAGCTATATAGGAAATGGATACATTTAAAAGGAAAAACATTAGTTGTGGCATTAAAAAAAAAAATACCTAAGAACTATCAGGTCTACCAAACAGAGTAATATGAGACTCTATATCCAACAAATACACAACATGACAAAACCCAAACCAAGCTCACTGCTGCTGCCAACCAGTCGATTTAAATGTTTTTGTTAGGAATAAATCTTTGCCTGTATGAACCGGAACCCCGGTACCAATGCTGACTCACAGGGAACGCTATAGGACAGGTAGACAGAGAAACTAAACTCTACCGTGGTGTGGCTGGTGCTGACCTTGCAGATCAGACAGCAGCCCGGCAGTAACCTCTACACAGCCAGGGCTTTTTCAGACAATATTTATTCTTTCTAAATACATGTGAAGCGTTTAAAAAAACTGACTACATAGTAAGTCACAAAGGAAGTCTCTAAATTACAAGGGCTCATCTCTAGGTAGACCCCTTCCTCTACCACAATATAATTTTTTAAATCAGCAATTTAAAAGTATTATAATTTTAAAAAGAAAAAATGTTTGGAAATCAAAAGATCTAGATAACTCGTGGGCTAAAGAGGAAATCAAAAAAGTCATGAAAAAATATTTTAAATCAAATAATGAAAGTATACTCTTAAAATTAAGGGGAAAATAAAAATAAATAAAATTACGGAATGTAGCAAAAAAGTAGTATTCAGAGAATCATGTGCATTCTAACATGTACCTATTTAGCCAGAACAAGATTTTATAAAATTTTAAAAAGAACAGCATACACCAGATTCACTACTTGACTACTTTGTCCTTCATAAGGAGAAAAACTATCACCAAATTTCTGCAGCTTCCTG
>NW_022103906.1:78682612-78684406 GCF_000313985.2 Echinops telfairi | reverse complement strand
AAAAAAAAAAAAAAGAAAATGCTGATGGCAACATATGTACAAATGTGTTTGACACAATGGATGGATGCAATGAGAGCTGTAAGAGCCCCCAATAAAAGTATTTAATTTTTTTTTAATGGCAAAGCCTACATCAAAGCCAAAAAAAGAAAGAAAAAAACAAAAAGGTAATAGGAGAAATCGATTAAATATAAAATAAAGAAATAAATTCTTGAAATCAAAAGCTGTTCGTGGAGAGAAAAATTCAGTAAAAGGCAGAAACATCAAGTAGAAATGATCAAGCAGAAAGAAAAATAAAAGGCATCAATGAACATCAAGAGGGAAAGAAGAGAATTCTCTACACAGCAAAGATGCTTTTAGTCATAAAAGAATACTAGGTAAATACATTTTAAATTTTAGAGTAGATCATTGTTTGAGAAAAAGAGAATTACCTGAATTGATGAAAGAAAACAATATACCAAGAACTCAAGTAGAAAAAGTTTTGAAAATGATGATAGCAACTATTTACAAATGTGTTTGATACAACTGATTGTTATAAGAGCTGTAAGAGTCCCCAACAAAATGATTCATTAAAAAAAATATATAAATAAACCAAAAAAGCATGAAAGAAACTAAATTTGTAACCAAGATGCCCAACCACTGGAACATACCAGACTCAGAGAGTTGTATGACTTGTGATAGTCAATTCAGTAGATGAAAGCATATTCTTCAATAACAAATGCTCAAAACCTAGGGACATAGACACACACAAAGGCAAAACCCTACCTCTTTGTTATATGTCACTGGGAGACAGACGGGCTTTCTACTCCCGTAAAGAGGTACAGTCTCGGAAACCCACAGAGGCAGCTCTACCCTGTCCTGTAGGGTCACCATTGGTCAGAATTGACTCGATGGCATTGAGTTTGGTTTGGTTATATCTCACAAAGAAACAAATTCCACATGAAAAGTAAAACTTTTACTCATAGAAGAAAACAGGAATAAATAATCCATAGCCTGGAAGAGAGAAAATTTTCTTAAGCCATTCATAACAAAAACAATCCATTTAGGATTTTTTTTCATAAAAATGACATTAAAACTGAAAACATGCACACAGCAAATGGCAGCTTCACCAAGGTGAAGGGCCAACTTCAGACTGGCAAGATGATGCCTCTCCAAAACCCCTATCCATCCAATAATTAGTACCCAAAGTAGCTTCAACGTCCTTCGCAGCATGAAAAAGACAAACTGTGATTTCAGTCAACAACTGAACACTAACTATTCTGCTGTTAAAAATAAGTAAAGTATCAACCTGGTTGATGTCCCATCGAATAAAATTTCAATCTGCACTCCTCCAACCCAACAATTCCCCTCAGCAATGTCTGAAACAGAAAAAGATGGGCAAAGACTATCAATAGGAGAAATGTCCATTCGTGAGAAAAAACAACTAACCAACCAACAAAAACTACAAGACCCGGGTCAAAGAGAATGGGGAATTTTCATCTGAAAGGCATCCTGGTAACATGAGGGTTACTCGTTGGGCTTCCATCTGCAAGGTCAGTAGTTCGAAACTACCAGCTGGAAGCAGTTAGTCTCAGAAACTCACAAGGGCAGGTCTACCCTGCCCTATATGATCACAATGGCTCTGCATTGACTTGGCAGTGAGCTTGGTTTGGGGACTCAGTTTGAGTATTTTACAGGCGGATGTACACTCATAAAGAATACTGGAGATATTATGCTTACAGCCCTCGATCGCTCACCGAAAGTTCAGTAGTCTGCATCCTGTAGGCTCCACAGGGCAAAGATGCACCAGTCCACTTC
>NW_022103906.1:78679961-78681611 GCF_000313985.2 Echinops telfairi | reverse complement strand
CCTATCACTGAGGGAATCTGGAGCAGGGCACCCAAGGGTGTAGCACCAAGGCACCCCAAAACTAGAAATAACAGTTACTCTGAAGTACAGCCCTAGAACGAAAGAGAAATCAATTGACCTCTTCAAGACTCTTACTCTGATTCACAGGCCCGAGCAGACTGCCCATAGAGCTTCCAAGGCTGTAATCTTTAGGAACAGAGGAGCTAGTGAGTTCAAACCACTAGCACGCAGAGCAGCCAAGCACTTAACCACAGTGTCATCAAGGCTCCTCAGTGTCAAATTTGGATTCATGTTCCACAAGCGTTTGACTGTTAACTGCAAGGTCATTGGTCCAAATCCATGTTCCACAGGAGAAAGTTCAGGCTTCTGCCCCTGTAAAGATTTAGTCTTGAGAATCCTATACAAGACAGCTATGCATCAGAATCGACTCACAGACACTGGGTTTGGAGTTTTGTGGTTTAAATGTCTCATGTGAGGTGCCGAGGGATTATGTATGTGGTAGTTACATAATCTGTGTCAACTTCGGAGTATTGAGAGTGAAGGGGTGGAGTCTAGCCTATCAATCGAGTCACAGCCTAATGATGCCTCCTTGTGGGCATGGCCTTCTCATGAGGATTCTGGAAACTTCCCCTCTCTCTGCTTCACCTTCCTGTTGACAAGACACACAGGGGCTTGCTGAGACCTGAGAGGAGCCCCTCTCTCTGCTTCACCTTCCTGTTGACAAACCACGTAGAGACTTGCAAGAGCCTCGGAGATGCATCCACCATCACTGGATCCATAAGACCTTGCACCCACTGGCCTGTGATCTTCCTGAATTTACCATTATCACATGTGCTGCCTGAGTATGAAGTGGGATTTACGGACTAGTATCCCTTATGGACTTGATCTGGATTGGGCTGGGACATTTTCTTAATATAAAATTGCTCTTTGATATAAAGCTCTTCCATATATATATATATATATGAGTGTCTCTGAATTTGTTACTTGAGCCAACCCAGACTAACACAGTGTATATTAAAGATATAAAATAAGCAAACAGTTGGCTGAAATTCAATTGGTTCTAACCATCAGTCGAAAGTTTGGGCATAGTGGACACTCAAAAAACCTTGTCAGGACTACCTGGACGGCACATCCCTCTTCAAAGGCAACTCCACTGTGTACGATGAAAACCCTCAGAGAACTCATAAAAGGTCAAGTTTTGATTTGGCAGACAAACTAACCCAACAGGCACAGCAGCCAGGGAACTGAAAACAGCAGCCTTGAGCTCAAGAGTCCAAACAAAAACCTAACCAAAGCAAAAGACAGCTGGAATTCCAAGCTTAAAGAAAGCAAAGGCATGAGCATTTTCTTACACAGATCTAAGATCCAAAGACCACATAAAAAAGATAGCATGTTCTGGAAACAAAATTACCTGGATTCTTCACATGATAGAAAGAGCCCATGAGAAAACCGAGAGGGTAGAACTGCCACAGTGGGTTTTCCAAGACCCGTTTATGGTGGTTTCAAACTGCTGACCTTGTAGACTACAGTCCAACTCATCACCACTGTGCCACTGAAACAAGCACTGAAATGGGTTCCCCTCAAGTAACTGCCGGAGGAGCAGACTCCTCACAGGCAGTATGCAGTAAGCTGCGGCCTGGCCACAAGAAA
>NW_022103906.1:78667155-78678288 GCF_000313985.2 Echinops telfairi | reverse complement strand
TGCGCTCTGCAGGGTTTCCGCGCCAAGCTAGCGGTGGGCGGTGGAGGTGCGCTTCAAGTCCACAGGTATTTGCCGGGCTACACGGATGCTTGACCTGATGTGACTACTAGGTAAAAAAATGCAAAGAACCACCCCATGACTCATCCATCCGCGCCTGAAGGAAGAGATCCTGCCCTGAGTGGTTTTCCAAATTAATTCAAGTCAGCTAGCGTTCACTGGGCACCGCCTGACTCTGCCTAGCGCTGTACCAGGTGCCCTGTGACAGTCACGGTGCCTAGTCTCGAGGAACGCATAACTTAGTAAGAAAGCAGCCAGGCAAACCACCGGGTCTGGTGACCCATGCAAAGGCAAGCCGCGAGGAGATGCTGTGGGCAGACAGAGGGGCGAAGAGATGGCTTCTGCTAGGTGGGTGACCAGGGGTACCTGGAAGAGGTGACACGTGTGTGCTCAGTCTTCAAGAAAGAAAAACGAACCTAGGTGGAAGGAAGGAGTGCATCAAACCCGGGAGAACAGCTGGGACAAGGGAACCGAGGTGACCAAGGTTCACTAACTCCACACTTGCTCTTTTCATTTTGTTTCAAGAGTATCGTTATTGACAGAATCCTTCCCAACTGGTGCAATCCAGAGAAAACGGTGCCAAAATAGAACTAAGCCTTGCCCCCCTCCTCCCCGCCCTTCTTTAATAGCTTGAAGGATCGTTTTCCTTAACAATATTTCAGACCCAAAGCAGTGACATGCTACTGGTATGTGAATGAGGACTATACACTCCTACACTGTGACCATAGGCCACTGCGTGTGAGTCTGGCTGGCCCTGCTTTTTACCCCCTCGCTTATGGTGAGACAGACCATGCCACCGCCTTCTGCTGTCTGTCTGCCTGCTGCCTACCAGCCTGTCTGCCTACCTTCAGAACACCCTCTTCCTTCTCCAAGCCTCTTCCTATTTTTAACCTGCTATGGTGAAGTCAATGCTGTTGCCCGACTCTGTGATGGTTCGTTTTTGAAGAAAGAAAAAAAGGGGGCCTCCCCTTTCACACTTGACGTTTGTAGCTATTTTGCCTGCTTGAGACGGCTTCACTGGAATGTGAGAACACCTGACTGTGTTCTGAAGGTGTTAAAGGTTCAAACTTCTAGCTTATTCATTCGCCATTTATTGTCTTTGGGAGAAAAAGATATGTGCATAGAAATGATGCAGGCCAAAGGTGGAAATATTGCTGCTCTATCTTCCTTCTAGAGCCCCTGGGTGGCACAAACAGTTGGGTGCTTATCTGCTAGCTGGAAGGTTGACCAACGCCACCAGGAAGTGCCTGGAAAGACCGGCCTGGGGATCTGCTTCGGCAAGGTCTGTTCTACCCTGCACACCTAGGGGGTACCCAGGGCCGCAACCCCAGACAGCAATATGCAAGGGGGTTTCAAAAAGTTAATGGGAAAATGGAGTTAAAAGATCGTGGAATTATCCACGAACTTTTTGAAGGCCCTCTCGTATGTGCCCTATTGTTAGAAAGACAGCACACCGCTGGCGTCAAGTGGATTCTGACTCATAACGACCCGATACAAGGTTTGCAGAACTTTACATCTTTACTGGAGAAAGAGTCGCTGCTGGCTGTGCAGTCAGCAGCCCAATGTCTACGCCAGAGCTACTTCTATGAAGCCAAGGTAATTTCAAAATGTAGGTTAGACTATTATAAGCCATTCTGGGAATTAAAAGATATTAAATACACTTACCTTTAACATCTCTTCCACTCTGTTCTGTATTCCATCACATTTAACATCTTCAGAAAACGTCTTTCAAAGTTTTCCATCATCCTCGGCCTCTCGCTTCCAAAATCATCATCCACTTACCTTACCACTTGTTCTTTCCTTCACCACCCCGTGGGAGAACATGGTCAGGCTTTCCCTGTCCTAAAGAATAGGGCAGAAACGCTTCTGTCATGCTATATTTTGCTCCAAGGATTCGCTGGCCAAGGACTCGCTCACTGCCAGCGAGTCAATTCTAAGTCACAGCGACCCTACAGAACACAGTAGAACTGACCCTGTGGGTTTCCAAGACTGTACGTCTTTATGGGAGTAGACACCTCATCTTCCTTCTGCAGAGCCATTGATAGTTGCAAACCACCAGGGCACCTTGCTTCAGTGACTCTCAACACTGCCATCGAGTCAAGTCCGACTCAAAGCAAATCCCCTATAGGAGACAATAGAGCTGTCCCTGTGGTTTTCTGAACCTATGCTGCTTTATGGGTCTTTCTCCTAAGGAGTGGCTGGGGTTTTTGAACTGCTAACCTTGCTGTTAATAACCCAATGTGTAAACACAATACCACCAGGGCTCCTCTCTAGTGACTACTCCCTCCTATTTCCCTTCACAGCCAAATGTCTCCAGGTCTCCACAGCCATAGCTATGTAGCTTCTGGCCCCATCAGCTCACTGCACTACTCAGAATCACCTATGGAAACTAGATCCTAAATGCCAAAGCCATTTTTGAATCCTTATATTATTAGAGTTGTCAGTGACCAGGGACAGCATTGCTCTTTTTGAAATGTAATTGCCTGTGCCTCCTTGACATGAACAAATTCCATGACCACTGCTCAGTCTCCAGGGTTCCGTGCCAGCTCTCATTCACTCCTGACTTCCGCACTCGGACATTTCATCCAGTTCCTCTGTGAAGCTACCACGTATCTCAGCAGCTTCCAAATCCATTATTTTTAGTTCAGACAGCGCACCTGTGACTGCGATTTCTTTTTGACTTCCTTTAATCCAGGGTGCCCTTAGTGAATTACTTTGTAAATACAATATGTGATGTTCTGGGACTTCCAAGGCTAGGTAATAAAAAGTGTGAAAGCGTTCACCTGGGTTTTTGGAACACTTGCTTTTGGAAACTTGAGACATTTTATTTATTTATTTATTTAATCTAACTGCCTGTGGAGAGGCTCTGAGATCACCTGCAAAAGAAGATGGCTCCAGCTAACCCAACATTCCATGCACTCTCACCAGGATGAATAGGATACTACCTATACATTCACAAGGAATTCCAGTTAATACAACTATTATTTCACACCAATCATGAAAGCTAGTGATGAAGAAACTGAAGAATTCTACCACTTTCTTCCGTCTGAAATGGATCAAACATGCAATCAAGATGCATTGATAACTATTGGAGATTAAAGTGTGAACATTGACAGATATAGCCTTAGTGATAGAACTGCATCTGGCGATGCAGTGATAGAATCCCGCAAGACCAACTAGTTTTTCATTGCAAATACTTTTTTTCAATAACATAAATGGTGAGTGCTATATACATTGACTTAATGAGATGGGAAACACAGAAATTAAATTGACACCATCTGGAGGAAGAAATGATGGAGAAACTCCACATCAGTAGCCAAAGCAAGGCTAAGGGCCGACTGTGGAACAGACCACCAATTCCAAGCTCAGATTGAAGCTGAAGAAAATTAAACAATCAATGAGAACCAACATACAACCTTGAGTGTAGACCACTTGATTTTAAGAACATCTTCAGAATAGATTCAAAGCATTGAACACCGATGACAGAAGACCTGGTGAGGTATGGGATGACATCAAGAACATTGTAACACAAAGAAAGCAACGCGTCATTTAAAAGACAAGAAAGAAAAGACTAACATCATGTCAGAAGAGACTTTGAAGCTTGCTCTTGAACATAGAATAGCTAAAGCACATAGAAAAAATGATGCAGTAAAAGAGCTGGAAATAAATCCCAAGGACAGCTTAAGAAGACAGAGTATTGGATTATCATGAAATGACCAAAGACCTCAAGTTAAAAAGTCAAAAAAGGGAAGACACTCCAGGTGTATCCCATGCTGAAAGAATTGAAAAAAAATTCAAGCCTCAAGTTACAATATTAAAGGATTCTAGAGGCAAAATATTAAATTATGCAGGAAGCATCAAAAAAGATGGAAGGAATACACAGACTCACTGTCCCAAAAAGAACTAGGTGACATTCAAACATTTCAAGAGGTAGTATATGACCAAGAACCAACAACATTGAAGGAAATAATTCACGCTGTACTGAAAACATTAGCAAAAAAAAACAAGGTAACAGGAATTGAAAGATTATCAATTGAAATATTTCAACAAGTTGATGAGATTCTGAAATGTTTCAACAAGCTGATGAGCTGGTAGTACTCATTATTTTCTGCTAAGACATTTGGAAAAGAGCTACCTGGCCTGTTGGCTGAAGATTAATACCTGTGCCCATTTCCAAGAAAGGTGACCCCACAGAATCTGGAAATTATCTAACAATATCATTAATAGAACATGCCAGTAAAATGCAGCTCAAAGTTAATTAATAAATGGTTGCAGCAGAACATTGACGGATCTGCCAGAAATTCAAGCTGGATCCTGAAGAGGATGTGGCATGAGGGATATCCATGCTGGTGTCGAATGGGTCTTAGCTGAACACAGAGAATGCCAGAGAGATGTTTACTTGTAGTTTATGGCTATGTGAAAGCCTTCCACTGTATGGGTCATAGCAAATTATGGGTAGAATTGAAAAGATTGGGAATTCCAGAACATTTCATTGTGTTCGTGCGAACCTGACACGGAACAAAAGGCGGGCATACAAACAGTGCAAAAAAATGTCGCATGACTTAAAAGCAGGAAAGGCCTGCTCTGTATGTTGAGCAAATAATTCAAGAAGCAAAATAAAAATAATAATCCAAGAAGCTGAACTATACAAATCTAAGCCATCTCTATATAGAGATGATATCATAGTATACTTACAGAATCCTAGAGAGTCGAACCCTTGGCAAGATGGATGGACACAGTACCTGCAGTGATGGGCTCTGACTTAACTGCCATTGTGAGGAGGGCACAGAACCCAGCGGTGTCTGGTTGGGTTGTACGTTGGGCTGGTGTGCGTAAGAGCCCACTTGACAGCACCTGAGAATCAACGACTAAAATAATTGAAGCAAATAATGACAATAGTTCAGCAAAGACCAGTTTACAAAATTAGGTTTAAAAAAGTCTTTCAAAACACTGAAGAATAAGTTCAGCCAAAAGCATATCAGAATTGTACACTGAAAGCGACAACATATTGTGAAACAAAATCTACAAGGGGGCTTCCAAAAGCTCATGGAAAAAATCCATTATCTTTTGATTCTATTTTCCAATTAACTTTTTTTTAAATCATTTTACTGGGGACTCTTACAGCTCTTATCACAATCCACACATATATCCATTTTGTCAACCACATCTCTACCTATGATGTCATCATCTTTTTCAAAACATTTTCTTTCTACTTGAGCCCCTAACATCAGCTCATTTCCCCCCTCCCTCCCTCTCCTTCCCCCATACCCCCTTGATAATTTATAAATTCTTTTTTTTTTTTTCATGTCTTCCACCGACTGCTGTCTCATTTCACCCACTTTTCTGCTGTTCATCCCCCTGTCATGGGGCAATACGTCGATCATTGTGATTGTTTCCCCCTTACTCCCACCAACCCTTACCCTCCTAGTATGGCTGCTCCCCTTATGAGTCCCTGAGGGGTTTATCTCTTCTGGATTCCCTGTGTTGTGAGCTCTTATCTGTACCAATGTGCATGTTCTGGTCTAGTCAGACGTGTAAGATAGATTGGGGTTATCCCATGAACTTTTTGAAACCTTCTCATAAATAAATGAAAAACACATCCAGTGTTCATGGTTAGAAGACTTAATATTATTAAGATATCAATTTAAATCCCAATGGTCTTTTTAAATCAGAAATGGAAAAACCAATTCTAAAATTCATATGAAACTACAAGACACTCCAAATGACCCAAAAAAAATCTTTAAAAAGAATGAAATTGGAGAACTCATACGTCCCAATTTCAAAATGAACGACAAAGCTACAGCAGTTAGAACTCTGCAGTAATGGCATGAGGATAGATATAAATCAGTGGAATATAGCTAAATGTTCAGAAATAAGCCCACATATCTATGACCAATTGATTTCCACAAGGGTGTTAAGATCGTTCAGTGGGGAAAATAGTATTTTCAATAAATGGTGCTTGAACAACTAAATATCTATAGACAAAAGAATGACCCTTCCCTCATACCATATACAAACATTAACTCAAAATGGATTTGTGACCTACATGTAAAAGCTAAAACTATAAAACTCTTGGAAGAAAACAAGGGCAAACCTTCATTGACTTTGGTTAGCTTCACTGACCTTCATTGACCTTCTTAGACACAACACCAAAAGCACAGGTGACTACTAAGAATAATCATTTGGACTTCACCAAAATGTTAAACTTGTGGTATCAAAAAATATGCATTGAACTGTGTCTTCGCAAAATATCGTGTTGATACTCTAACCCCCATATCTCTAAAGACAGTCCTGTTTGGAAAGACTGGTTTTCTGTGGTTTTCTTAATGAGGTCATATAAGGTAAGGTAGATCCTAAACCTGGTCTCTTCCAAGTGATATCTTAGGAAAAAGAGTTAAAGTACAAAGAGATGACAGAAACAGGTGCATTTACAAGCCCAGGAATGCCTAGGATCATTGGCAGCTCCTGGAAGCTGAAAGACAAAGAGCCTAGAACTTATGCCCATCCCCATGTAGCATCTTGTTAGGACAGCACCAAGGTGACTAAGACAGACGTTATCAATAAAATGAAAAGACAAACCTACAGAATGAAAGCAAACACACGCAAACCACAAACCTGATTAGGATTTAATATCCAGACTATATAAAGAAGTCCTACAGTCAACAGAAAAAAGACAAGCAACCCTAAAAGATAATCACTGCACCAAAAGGTGCAAGTGACATGAACGGAACTTCCCCAAATGTCTGGCAATGAAAAATGGGTAAATAAATCACAGTATGTTCCCACAATGGAAATACTAAGCAGCAGGAAAATGGAAAGAACTACACCTATATCAGGGGATACCCCGCTCCCACCCCAATGGGATTTTTTTTCCCCAAAGCTATGTATTTACATTTTTTTACAAAACAACCTTATCACCTTTAAAGTACTCTCCATTACACTTAATACATTTGTCAAATCTGCGATTCCATTCTTGGAAACATTTTTCAAACTCATCTGTTCAGATGGCTGACAGCACCTCCCTCATTTTTTCCTTCACCTCTTCTATGTTGTCAAATCGCTATCCTTTCATATCCCTTTTCATTTTTGAAGACAAAAAGAAGTTGCACAGAGCAAGGTCAGGTGAGTCAGGTGTGTGGGATAAGAGAGACAGGCTGCTTTTTGCCCCCAACTGGCGCACTGAGATGGCTGTGTGAGCAGGTGCATTGTTCTGGTGGCTAACTAGTCCCCCGTCTGCCACAAATCAGGCCTCTTTTTTTGCACACTGTTACACAATCTTTTCAGCACCTCTAATAGAAAACTTGATTAACAGTCTGACCTGGTAGAATGAACTCCAAATGCACTATCCCCCTCACATAAAAAGTACAAATGAGCATAGTCTTTATATTTGATTTCACTTGATGAGCTCATTTTTAGCTTTTATGGTGGTGATGGTGGGAGAAGGTGTCGAGGTAAGGACGGCACCTTCCACTGGCTTGATTGATGTTTGCTTTCAGGGTTATAAGAATAGTTCCGATGTACAAATGCGCTTTACACAATTGATGTGTGTATGGATTGGGATAACAGTTGTATGAGCCCCTAATAAAATGTTAAAAAAAAAAAGAATAGTACCTTGTCTCATCACCAGTAATGACCTTGGGGGAACATCTGGGTCGCTTTGGAGCTGCTCTTTCAAAGCATGGCATGTTTCCACTTGCTGCTCTTTTTCCTGGTCAGTCAGAACCTGAGGCACAAGGCACAAATTTCACAGTGACCCTTCTCATTCCCAAATCTAAAATTATCTGAACCGAGCTCCAAGATAGTCCAGATAACCTCCCCATCTCTTCAATGGTCAATCTTCAAGCACAGTGCACAACTTTTGTCAACATTTTCATCCATTCAGGAAGTTGATGAACACCCAGAATGGACATCCAACTCAAGTTTTGCCAGGTAGGCACAGAGGAAGGCAGCCAACTCGAGTTTCAGTGTAGGCAAGGGTAAGGAAAGAATTAAAGGATTTCTTCACTCACTAATGATTTGGGAGAGGAATCTGGGAGCCTGAAAACCAGTCCTGGAAGTCATCACTCTACCTACTGGATGTCCACCAACTCAATTGACATTCACCTTTTTTTGAAACAAGAAAGCCACTCGTACACTTGATTGTTCCCATAACGCTGTCCTTATAAGCTGTGTTCAACATCACAGCAGTTTCTGCGGCATTCTTCCCGAGCAGGAAACAAAGTTTCACAGCCGCCCACTGTTCTCTGAAATGAGCCATCATCAAAAAACGAAGTTCAAGCAAAACTGCTTTCACAAAAAATTCACTGTGGCCAGAAAGACCCTTCCCAGGTAATGCCACTGGGTGTACTAAGTTAGAGTAAGTTGTTCAGTGCTCACTTATGCTTGCCTAGTGGGAAAAATGTGTATTATGAAAGCTCCACCAGAGCTTTTTCCATTTTTGTTTGTTTGTTTGTTGGTACCCCACTGTCATATAACATAATGAGGGAATTACATATCCAAAATTCAGAGTAATCATTACCATGTTATGTAAATGAGTACTCATTAGTTAAAATGTCTCGTTTCGTGTGTGTGTGTGTGTGTGTGTGTGTGCGTGTGTGTGTGTGTGTGTGTGTTCCTCCCTGAATAAGATTGAAGGAATGTAACCCAAAATATCAGCAGAGGTTTTCTCTGAGACATTTGAATTTTGTTGTATTTTCAAAATTGTCCTAACTGAACATGAGTTTTTCTAGAAAGAAGAAATTAATATTTTTAAAAATCTGTCTTAGGACCTGCCCTATGTTCATTCTGCCACCTGAATATCCAAGCCTTGAGTGACAGATATAAATGCTCTGCAGGAAGAGGCACTCAGTGGGATCGCCAAGGTCACCAAAGGCACCAAGTTTTGCCAGGTAGGCACAGAGGAAGGCAGCCAACTGACAGCCGAGTTTCAGTGTGGGCAAGAGTAAGGAAAGAATTAAAGGATTTTTTTACTCACTAATGACCTGGGAGAGGAACCTGGGAACCTGAAAACCAGTCCTGGAAGTCATCACTCGTCTTACTGCCTTCTGCACCTGCCTGTCCTCACCCCCCTCCCTGGAAAGCCCTGAAAACATGCAGACAAGACCACTGGGAACAAAACATCACGGCTGTCACCCTTGCATCAAATTCTAATAAATGGACACCATACTGTGTGCCATTCTGCTCTCCACTAGTTACAGGCGACATCACAGGACTGGCAAGGGTCCAACAGAGAGCAATTACAACGATAGGCATCAAGACTGTGTTTCCACCTGATGGCAACAAATAAGTAAACAAACAAGCCCTGTCCTTCCGAGGAAAATGAAAGCCTGGAAGCATTTTGCCAGAGGTGGGCACGCCTGGAACACAGATGTAGCAGGAGCACTTATGGGGGAAAGACACGGATTGGGAAGAAATGAAACGGAGTTGCCATGGAGCACAGGGTAGAACAATCAGGTTGTTGTCAGAGCATTCCTTTCCGTCTTGTCCACATCTGGAACGAAAGGGGAATGGGAGACAAACTGAGGCTTCTGGATGGGGATGGGGGTGGGGGTGGGGACCATCAGGAAGAGGGAGGCAGTGCCGGGACAATGGCATTACTTCTTATTTCTGAACAATCTATCCTCTGGTCTCTGACAGACACTAACACATTTCATAGGGAATTGTAAACTGAAAATTTTATGGGACTAACATACACTTTTCCACCACCATTCTGCCTCATTTGTTTTACTACGGTGACTTGCATGAGCATCTCAAATGCCAGCAGAGTCCTCCCCAGTCGACAGGTTTCATCGGAGTCCCCAGACGAAGAAACGCCTAGTGATCTGCTTAGACAATGAAGGAAATGAAAGCTCAATGAAGCACCAGAGCAGATTGTTCTGTGTGAAGCTGAAAAGAAGCCCCCGAGGTCGGAAAGCTCTAAGGACACGTATTGGCCTCAACCATGGAGTTGAGTGGACGGACCATCGTGCAGATGGCCCACGACTGGGCAACATTTCATTCTTTGGTCCCTGAGGGGATTCGGAGGCAGAGGTGAATTGAGGGCCGCTAACAACAGCAGCAGCAGACCATGAACTTTCTCAGACTTGTCTCATGCACAGCAATCGTGATCTTCCCCAAAACTGTTCTTGGGTGTCATTCTGAAGATGGGATGGGCGGCTCAAATAACCCACCAGAGTAATTCCGAGTGCTTCCGGTCATATGGGTGGCTACAGTTCTGCCATACTGGGCAAAGCTCAAGAGGCCAACATGAAAAGGACCCCAAAAGATCCCCAAGAATTACCCACAGGAAGCAATCACCAGGCCACCATTTCCGAGAGAGGATAAACTCGCCGGTTTTATAATGGTATCAAAGGTAATTTACTTAGGTATTATTATCAGACATCTCAAAGTGGCGACAAATTCTATGTTGATGAAACTTTCTAAATTGACTCCAAATTTGCAATTCCATCCATTATCAGTCTGGCTACACATCAATTATACTTTTCAAAATAATGTCTTGTTTTAATATTGGTTGTGGTGATGATTGTACAACTCTTCCTTATTTAAAAAAATTTTTTGTAATTATTTTATTAGGGGCTCTTACAGCTCTTATCACAATCCATACATCAGTTGTATCAAGCACATTTATACACGTGTTGCCATCATTATTTTCAAAACAATTTCTTTCTACTGGAGCCCTTGGTATCAGCTCCTCTTTTTCCCTCCTCACCTCTCCCCACCCCCCCAACCCCCCCACCACCACCGAACCCTTGATAAATTATAACTTATTATTATCTTACCTATAATAATATCTTATCTTACACTGTTCACTGTCTCCCTTCACCCACGTTTCTGTTGTTCATCTCCCTGGTGGGGTGGGCAGTGTTATACATCAATCATTACAGTCAGTTCCCCTTTTCTCCCTCCACCTTCCCCCTACCCTCAGGGTATCTCTACTCCCAAGACTGTGCCTCAGGGGTTATCTGTCTGGGATTCTGTGTGTTGAGAGCACTTATCTGTACCAGTGTACATGCTCTGAGCTAGCTGGATTTGTAAGGTAGAACTGGGGTCATGATAGTGGTGAGGAGGAAGCATTAA
>NW_022103906.1:78664518-78666346 GCF_000313985.2 Echinops telfairi | reverse complement strand
CCTGTATTTCTTTTTCCTTTCATCCTGTCTCATTATCATGTTTGACCTTCATTTGGCTCTCAGTGATTCCTCCTTCTAGAGGACTGGAAATTGGTTAAGTGACCCCAGCTAATTGAATTGAGCTTCACTCACAGTGAGAGTAAGGAACTCCTGAGCTACTCCATCGGTTGAAAGTCTGTTATTGGAAGAAGGTCTGGCTGTAGGGAAAGTGCAAAGGACAGTGGAGAACAAGCTAGGATGGGGGCCAAGAAGACAATCCAAACCCAAACACTCCTGAGTGTCCGCATGAGCCTTAACACTAACCAAGCTGCGAGCGTGCTCCTGAGAAGCAAGGATGGCAAGACTTCCTCTTACAGGCTTGGGACATGTCAGGAGAGACCCATTCCCAGAGAAGGACATCACGTTTGGTAAAGTCGAGGGGCAGTGAAAAAGAGGAAGACCCTCAATGAGATGGACTGACACGGTGGCTGCAGCAATGGCTCCAGCTTACAAACAATTATGAGGGTGGCACAGGACAGGGCAGTGTTTCATCCTGCTGTGTCTAAGGTCAGCATGGGCCAGAGCTGCCCCTGCCTGGATGATGGGGACAGAGACTGGCAGAAGGAAAGGTTCGGCTGCTTTCAATTACAGAATGTTACCGGGTCTGGCCATCTACTTCTGAAAGGTCACAGGCACGGAAAGCCGGATGACAAACCAATCGACACCAGTCATGGTGTCTCAAGGGTCAGACTCGACTCCGTGGCTCCTGGTTTGGTTTCCTTCCCTCTTCCAGGCTCCCGCCTCCATTCTCGAATTTGAGAGAGGGATGCAGGAAACCAGCAGGCCCCAGGAGCAGGAAAGCGCTTCCTAGTCACTGTTACTGGTCTGTTCCATCCCTTTCTCATTTTTGCTTCTCGGCGTCTATCAATTTCTCTTGTATCGGGGCTGGCCTCTGCTCTGTGCCTCAGCTTATTTGTGCTCCTTGGCTTGGCATTTCAGAGCTTAGCCTGTGCTGATCCAGCATCTTTCCCAGTTCCCCATACGTATTCCTGGAAGCCAGTTTCTAGGGACAGAAATGCTTCTCTGCCCCCCCCCCCCACCTCAGGGCTTCTAAGCTGAGTTAGAACCACTGCTAGACTAGAGGAGTTTTTCCTTTCTCTCCCCTTGAGATGTTTCCAGTTTTGACAAAATGCAGGAGCAAGGACCCCAAATTGCAAAACAAGAAAAAGAAAAAGGGAATAGCTAGATTCTCAGGTGGGAGGGAAGGAGCCACCCCCACCAGGATATGACTGTAAGGTATTCAGCCCAGCTGAAATCCACGTCTTCCTGCCAGCTGCTTTGTAACACAGTGCTCGGGGTTCTCCCAAATACCATGTCCTTTGGGGTGCCTCCCTTAGTCCTGTCTCCATATTGGTTACGTGTAATCCTAGCTTTGCAGTTGCGTAGAATGTAAAATCACTTCACTGTAGCGGGAAGACATCTCCAGAAATAAACGTCTGTCAAGGAAACATTAGGTTTGGTTTGATTTGGTGCGTTGATGGCTTTCAAGACATAGATATCATCCAACTTATTTCTCTGTGATCTGCTTACCCCCTCTACATATCAAAAGTTAACGTTCTACTTCATTCAGCTTGTTGCATGCTCTTGCCATCTAGAGAATCGGTTCTCAACCTGTGGGTCGTCGCCCCTTTGGAGGTTGAATGAGCCTTTCACAGGGGTCGCCGGATTCATCACAGTAGCAAAATGACAGTGATTAAACAGCAACGAAATTCATTTTATGCTTGGGGGTCACCACAACATGAGGAACTGTGTTAAAGGGTCACGGCATGAGGAACGTTGAGAACCACTG
>NW_022103906.1:78662190-78663619 GCF_000313985.2 Echinops telfairi | reverse complement strand
CACGCAGCCCATTCTGACTCACAGCGACGCAGCGACCGCATGTGTGCAGGGCAGGGTTTTCAACGATGACTTTTGGGAGGATGGTCACTAAGCCCTCTTTCTAAGGTCCCTCTGGGTAGGCTTGAACCTTCCACCTTTCAGTTAGTAGCCAACACATTAACTTTTGGCCCCACCCAGGGACTCCTCAAAATGGTACCAAAACCCAAACTCATTGCCATCGGGTCCGCCACGCTGACTCAGAGCTACCTCTTGTGGGTTTCTGAGACTGTAACTGTTTACAGGAGGAGAAAGCCCAGTCTTTCTCCCGTCTCAAAGTGCTAGGGGGACCCAAGAAAAGAGGAGATGGTCTGGAAGCATGGTCTGAAAGATTGCAACAATCATGGTTCCCAACACATCATGCCCCGTGGTCCTCATGGGTGTCCCTCTCCTACGTTCGCTTTGTGACTTGCCTTGATCACTGAGTAATTAGTGCATGTGACATAGACAAATGTTTGATAACTCCTTGCTCACTGAGGCTTGCTCTCTTGGAACCCTGACTTGAGTCTGCCAGGCAAGGAAGGTCTCTAGCCCAACGAAGAATAAGAGGCCTGTTGTTCGGTATGGTTGAATTGGTTCTGATTCATAGGGACCATGCGTACAACAAAGGAAACACCGCCGGCCTGCACCATCCTCAGAATGCTTCTTATGATTGGGCCGTTGTTACAGCCACGGTGTCAATTCATCTGGCTGAGGGGCTTCTCTTTTGTGGACCCGCATGAGTCCTTCTCCAGGGACTGGTCTCTGCCAGTCGTTAGTAGCCACTGCCAGACATGGACGGAGGCCATCTCACACCCTGAAGTCCTGTGGATCTATAGCGAAGTGCAGCCAGGGGAGTGAGCCCCGTGAAACCGGCACAGGAACTACCCCCATTGGACCCACGGAGTTTAGAGCAATAATACATGTATTCCATTTTAAGAAGCGAATGTCGAAGTGATTTGTTACACAACAATCGATATAGCATACAGAAACGAAGGTAGTGCAGTAACAACAATACCAAACATGCCACCCTAGCTTCGACGACAAGGCAGATGGACACTGGAAAGGTGGTGAGGCTATTGTTAGTGGAGGCTGGAGGATTCAGGAGGAATTTGCTACAGGAGATTGGAGAGGAAGTGACCCTTTATAGTCATGAACAAGTGACAAAACTGCTAGCTGTAGTCACGTGAATGGTGGAAAGCCTGCTTAATAAACTTGTGAATCCGCTAAGGACATTCTCCAGGAAGAATTGCTGAAGGCAGGACAAGGGAAAGGGGAACAGAAGCTGTTCGGTCTGCCACCCAAAGCTGGCAGAAACACGGAGGGTCCAGAATGTGCTGGGCTGCAAAATAAAAGTATTACACATGCCCAGTCTCTGAAACCCACCAAAGCATCTCAAATAAGAAGTGGCCTT
>NW_022103906.1:78659581-78661687 GCF_000313985.2 Echinops telfairi | reverse complement strand
GCAGCCATCCAAGTGAGGCATCAACTAAGTCCACATGGAAGAAGCACACCAGCCTGTGTGATCCAAGGATTGTACATGATACAATCCAAATCTGAAGGAGGGAATGCTATCAGAGCTTAAATTGTGAACACCTGTTTTGCAGAAGGCTATGCATGGTAGTGAAAGCCCAAAGTCCAACTTCAGGGTCCGCCCAGGGATTTAGCCTCCAGTGATTCCCCTTGATCATAGATGAGGGATGTGGATAGCCTTGTTACCCAATAAAGAGCATCGTGAAGTCGATTATAGCAAATGTAGTTAGGTTTAAATGTAATGTCTTATTTGATCTCCCTTTTGACCCATTTTAAAGCTATTTCAGTTTTTTAAAAAAAGACAAAAAATACAGTGGATGAAGCCTCTGGTGCATTCCCTCTGACCACAGACCAGGGATGTGAGTAGCCTTGCTATCGTGCAGAGGGCATTGGAAAGTGGATGACTGAAGATGCAGTGAGGTTAAAACTTAACATCTTATCATTTGATCTCCCTTTCGATCCATTCTTAAATTTATTCTAGTTTTTAATATTCTCTGATTTTTTGATTGAGGTTTTCCCTCTGTTTTACTTTGTTATGTTGTTAGTTTTTTTTGGTTTTTAATGTTTTCTGCATATGAAATCTAGGATAAGTAAATCTATAGACAATAACTAGATTAATGGTTCCTTGGGGGTATGGGCAGGGGAGGTTGGGGAGGAAATGAGGAATTAACAACTATGAGAACAAGAAAAAGGAAAATGTTCTACAACTGATTGTGGTGATGATTATACAACTCTTCTTAATGCGATCAAACTACTGACTTGTATGATATGTAAATTACATGCCAATAAAACTATTTTGTTTTAAAAGGAAATGGTTTGAGGGTCAAGATAAAATTAAGTTTGGGGCTTTCTTAAAACTTCAGAAAGACTGGAGATCTTGCCCAAGGAGCTTTGGTGGTTCTGTGGGATAAATGTTAGGCTGGTAACCACCAGATTGGTGGTTCAAACCCACCAGCTACTCCATGGGAGAAAGCTGCGGCTGTTGGCTCCCATTAAGGTTTGCAAACTTGGAAACTACCTAGGCTCATTGAGAAATGGAATGGACTGAATGGCAGTGGTTATGGCTTTGACGCGTGGACCTTCTCAGAGAGAACAAAAGGGTTTTACGAATCATCCCAGGCATTGCCCCCTCAAAGGTTCCTGACATGCTGCCCAAAGAAACAGGACCATCTCTAGAAGCATGGTGCTTACAGCTTGTGTCTAATCAAGGGGCCTCTATTTTAGTACATAAAGATCCCTGACAGTTTTTTTCCCTTTTCCTTGATTTTGTTGTTAAGAATATGCATCGCAGAACATACAACAATTCAATCATTTCTACATATAAGGATCCCCAAAGTCAAAAAGGATAGAGACAGAAAGGCCTTGGCCTCCAAAATGCCGAAGGGCAGACAGCAAATTAAGCAAGTTACTCAAGCATATCCCTAGAGCAACTCCTTGGAAGAGGAAAGACATCTCAAAAGGTAGAGCCAAAACCCCAGAGGTGGAAGCTAAGAGTCAAAGGTCCTTGACTGTAGGGGCCCTGTTGAATTTCTGAATTGCTATGTCCCTTCCATGACTCCCTTTCTGAATGTTATGTGCTTACTAGGAAGTCCTGACTCATCACTGCATGTTAGCTCCTGAAAGCCAACATACAAAAGCCAAACTCACTGCAGTGCAGGTGATTCCAACCCGTGGGGACCCTGTAGAACAGAATAGAGCTACACTTCATGGTTTCTGAGAGCACACAACCTCTTTCACCCATTCAGCAGCTGGTGAGTTTGAACTACCGGTCAGTTGAACCCACAAAGCCACCAGAGCTCCAAGATTCCAAGAAGCTGCACAGATTCTTTATCTTCGAGTCTCACAGATCTTGAGTCAAGAGGGGCCATCTGAGGAATTGTACCTAGGGATCCCTGGCCACTCCAGGACCTGCTATCGATTGTGAGACCCTACACGTCGAGTGAATCTGTTTGCCTCTGAGAGCTAGCTGAGCCATTTGGGGCAAAGTGAGAACTGCAGTAGATTGTTACAGCATGGTGCAGGGAATCATGTCTCTGGG
>NW_022103906.1:78657893-78659132 GCF_000313985.2 Echinops telfairi | reverse complement strand
GAAATAATGAAAACCAGGGGAAATGATACAGTTTTCTTAGCGGAGCTAGAACTTGAAGATTAGAGAGATGAGAAAGGAGAGCCCTGAGAGGGGAGTCCCGGCACTGCAAAGGCAGGAGGGTGGGGAGGAGCATGGTATGTGGGCCACACGGTGCTTAATGTGCCTCAGCCTTGCAGGGATGACTCCAACAAGGAGACCCAGCTCATAGCAACCTTACGTGTCACAGAATGCAAAACATTGCCCGTGCTGGGCCCCGCTGGTAGGCCTTGGTTTCAGCCACCATGTGGATCTATTTTACACGGGTTTGCTTCACTATATCACACCCCCTCTTTTCTACCCATTGGGCTTGTCCAGTGACATGTCCAAAGCGAGCCAAACAAAGTCCTACCATGTTCCTTCTAAGGAGCTGTCCTCCTTCTGAGAGTCGTTTGTTCATTCTTCTGGCAGTTCCGGGTCTGTTTGCCAGTACCCCCGTTCATGTGTGTCCATCTTTGTCCTTCCTTGTTCCTTGTCTGCTTTCACATGCATATGAGGTGATTGGAAGGTCAACACGGACTTGGTTCAAGAGCACATCTTGGTCGTTAAAGGAACACAGGCCCGCCCTCTTACAAAGCAGCGCCAGCAAGTCTTTCGTGATTTAACAGAGCTCGTGGGCAGCTGCGAAGTCCTGAAGGGCCAGAGCTTTTCCATCATGACTCTTGTGTTCTATCAGGTCAACGTGAGTTAGAGTTGAATTCTCTTATTTTTTTTTTTGAGCTTTAAGTTATTGCTCTTGCATTACAGAATAAAGAACTCACTTGGTTTCCAAACCTTTATACAGAATGAGCGAGCCAATTCCAGTTCAAGTAACAGCAATCAAAGGCAGAAGTTCCATACACCACAGTAGATGCTCGACGACATTTTCTGACTGGAGATGGGATTTCTTTCTGTTCAAGAATGGATGCAGGAAGCTGGGAGTTACTTACTTTTTCAGAAGTACAAAAAAAAAACTCGCACCCCAATCACTTAGTGCTCAGGTGAGTTCCTCCCGGGGCTGGAGGAGCTCAGCAGGTGGCCAGGGCACACCCACCTTTGGAAGGACCCCTGTTTGCCTGTTGTAGCCTCTTTCTGGAACTCAGGACTTGTATTAAAGACAGTGGATCATGGCCAACCCCACTATGAGACGAGATGCTCCTCACTGGCCCATGGCCCTGCAGGGGACAACACCAGGAACACAGTGTGGGAATTGCGCCTGATCTG
>NW_022103906.1:78653617-78655317 GCF_000313985.2 Echinops telfairi | reverse complement strand
ATAAAATTATTTTCGTTGCTACTTCATCACTGTCATTTTGCTACTGTTATGAATCGTCATGTAAATATCTGATAGGCAGAATGTATTTTCATGGTTACAAATTGAACATAATGAAAGCATAGCGGTTCATCACAAAAACAATATGTAATTATAGATTGTGAAATGCTTGTTTCTAATGACAAGGAAATGAAATTTTGTCTTGAAGCATGGTGTATCATGGGTAACAATCTTCACACCGGGTACTTGTATGTGGGCGTATCTGCATGTGGGCGGACCCGCCTGGAGACAGATAGAGGAGCAGTGTCTTGGTTCCCAAGACCATCGGAAATATGTGTTTTCCGATGGTCTTAAACGACCTCAGTGAAAGGGTCATTCGACCCCCAACGGGGTCCCAACCCACAGGTTGAGAACCACTGTTCTAAAAGATCGTAATGCATACAGAACAGGAACATAATAGATGATCAAATCTTTGTTAAACCTAAGTGAGCATTAGCAATAAAATGGAGTATAGTAGAACCAAAATGCTATTATCTATAGATTGGCACAAGCCCATTGCAAAGCAACATCTCCAGACTCAAGGTATGTTCGTAGTCTTGATTTTATAATTCCCTGCTTGAGAATTTATCCTAAGAAAACAATTAAACATAAGAAAAACATCTATCTGCATCACCCATAATATAAAAGATCAGAAATAATAAAGGACACATGAATTATTGCATGGACTACATTATGAAGTTCCTACAGGGCTTATTATGAAAGCTGCCGTATGATGGGCGCCTTGTCCATGATTTCATGGTTAGTGAAAAAGGCAGAATGCATCTGCTATCATTATAACATATGAAAATAGACAATGTATATGGGCAAAGATGAAAACGAAACGGGAAACTAATTTTTTAAAAAGGGCTGAAAGATTATGATAGGGACTTTTTCCTTTTTTCTCCCCTCCCCATTACTTCCTTTAAGGTTCTTATTGGGTTGTACTTACAGCAAGTAAAGTTTTTTAAAACCCCATGATCTCACCTGGTGGTGCAGTGTATTAAGTGCTGGGCTGCAACTCACCTCCGCTCTATGGGAGAAGGACGTGATCGTCTGTTCCCAGAAAGATTTACAACCTCGAAAATCCTGTAGAACCCTTCTCTTCATGGGAGTCGACAGCCTCATCCTTCTCCTCAGGAGAGTTTGCGCCACTGACCTTGTGCCACTGGGGAAGATGAGGCTGTGTACTCCCATAAACATCTTGGCGTCTTGGCAGCCCCCAGGGGCAGTTCCACTCTGTCCTGTAAGGTAATTCTAAGTCCGAATTCACTTGATTGCAGTGAGTTGGAAAATGAAGTCCTTCACTCTGCTAACTAACCAGCAGAATAGGAACACCTTACCAGGCTGGGCAGGAGGCAGCTGGGAGTGCTCCGGGACCCCTGGCAGGAGACTTGGCACAGGCCTGAGCATCTTCTGACAGCACCTGGCCAAAGCACCCGTGTGCTTGGTTGAGTTTTGTCCCTCAAAAAGCGATGATGAAGATCTAACCCCCAGAACCTGGCAGTCTGATCCTATTTGGAAATGGGGTCATTGCAGATATAACTAGTCAGGTGAACGTGAGGCCGTGCTGGAGTAGGGTGGGAACTAATCTAATGGCCTGATGGCCTTATAAGAAGAGAAGAGACACAGGCACCACGAGAAGCACAGGACAGGCGACCCTCTGA
>NW_022103906.1:78650622-78652257 GCF_000313985.2 Echinops telfairi | reverse complement strand
CAGGCTCCTGAGGAGGAGCCCCCGGCCCCCGGCTTTTCCCCAGCAATGTGGGCAGCTTCGAGCAGGAGCAGGTGACAGTGAGTGCCCAGGTGGAAGGCTGCCACAGCCAGTGTCACAGAAGCTGGGGCCTGCGAGACCTTCGGGAGCTTTGAGGGACATGCTGGAGAGGGCCTGCCTGTCCCGAGGCTCCCTGTTTGGGGGCCAGGCAGCAGGGCTTCCAGCTGGAGCATCCCTGCTCCGGGGATGCCCTCCCTCGGTTGTCAGCAGTGCGCAAAGCTGCTTTATCAGAACAGACGCAACAGCTATGAATCAAGATTTTCCGGTGACACCTTTTATAATGATCTTCATCACTGAAAAAAGAGAGATGAATGCCGCTGGATTGTACGTATGAAGATGGTAGACGGGGCAAGCAAATGCGTGATTCATCACAATCTTAAAAAATAGGTGAAAGCGGCTTTGAGCAGAGAAGAGGTGCAAGAAGTCTCAGGGCTCACTCCGGGGAGAGCGGCCAGCCTTACCCTTCCTGGGCAGAGCTGAGCGTGTGGCGAGTGTTCCTCCTCAAGCCCAGAGCCCAAGGCTGCGGTGCCTGAGCACACTTTTAGTGTCTAAGGGTTCACGTGAGAAGGACACTTGGTCGTTTCGATTTCGGGGAAGAGGGGGCCATGTCGAACTTCGGAAACTCCATTCACTGTAGGCAAACACACAACACTCAGCTGTGTGGAGGAAGCATGAAATGCACAAACACAACAGTGCTTTAGGCACAGATAATAAGAACGGAACTGGCCACTGGTAAAAAGAAAGCCAAATTGTTTGAATGCGGTCTTCAGGGAGATGCGTCAATCCAGTGGCTTACACAATGGGCTGGAACCACTGCGAGGATAGGAACCGATGGCACCGAGATCAGCCGCAAGATCCGGAGTGCCATTAAGGGGAAATTGCAAGAATTAAGAGCTTAGGTTGATGAAGAACTTCCTGATTACATTATGGTGATGGTGGCCAGCAAGAAAAGTCAGGACCAAATGACAGAGGACCTGTCCCTGTTTCTAGGGAACAACACAATTCGATTCACCGTATGGCTTCCTGGTGTGTTAGGTAAACTTCGCTCAGTTACTACTGACCTCTCTAGCCTAAAGTCATCCGACAGCAACATCTTTGATAGTAACGTGCCTCTGAACAAGGGTGGCCTCAGCCGAGGGGAGGAGCGGCGGCACGAGGCCACAGCGCCACCCCTGGCCGTTTCTAGCTCCAGAGTTGAAAAGAGAGATTCCAGTGTCCACCAGCTCACAGGATCCGAAAATCACTAATGCCAGACAGACGTATGATGATGGAGCTGAAACCCGACTAACGTCAGCAGTGAAACCCCTGCGGGAGCCGGCACCCTCAGAAGACGTGATTGATAGTAAGCCTGAACCAGATGACCTCATCGATGAAGACCTCAACTTTGTGCCAGAGAATCCCTTATCGCAGAAGAAACCCACAGTGACACTAACATACACGGCTCCTCGCCCTTCTATCGAAATCTACCGGCCGCCTCCCAGTCGAAATGCAGTTGGTGGTGCTCATTTAAACAGGTTGCAGTTCCAACCACAGCAGAACAGTATTCACGCTGCCAAACCAGCCGACATTCAGAACAGC
>NW_022103906.1:78647237-78649277 GCF_000313985.2 Echinops telfairi | reverse complement strand
CCTGTAAGAAGATGGAATGTCCCTTCTATCATCCAAAACACTGTAGGTTTAACACTCAGTGTACAAGACCTGACTGTGCGTTCTACCATCCCGCCATTACTGTACCACCATGCCATGCCTTGAAGTGGATTCGACCTCAAACCAGCGAGTGACACCAAGGCCTCCCGGCAGAAGACGATCGGTTGTGAGAGTTGCCATCTACTGATGAGAGACTTTCAACCAAACTTGTCAAACCTTTGAAACTTGGAATATATTGCTGTCATAATATGAAGTGTAAAAAAAAAAAATAAGACTGGGTTATTTGTCCCATGGTTTGCTAGCTTCCCTCAGAACTAGCCGGAATGCTTGCTTTCTGTGTGGATGACCTGACGTGGTCACTTTCAGTCTGATAAAAACTTTGACTCGGGGCAGATGCCATTCTTTACCAAGGCAAGAAACGCCGAGAAAGGAGCAGACTTGGGACAGCCCACTCTGGGCATTATTGCCAGGGCTTCACTGGGTCCCTTCGGGTTCACTCGCCTACTCAGAATTCACTTCCACCCCAGATGTGCTGCATCAGAATCAAGATCAAGGATGACACGTGCTTAGAGCCCCAGGCAACCTCCCGACCCTTAGTAAATTACCAAGAGCCCGATCATGCTCAAATGTTGGATTATCTCTTTAAGCCAAACTTTGGTGCCTCTTTGCATATTCTAAAGGTCGAAATAGGTGGCGATGGGCAGACAACAGATGGCACTGAGCCCTCCCCCATGCACTATGCGCTCGATGAGAATTATTTTCGGGGCTATGCGTGGTGGATAATGAAGGAAGCCAAGAAGAGGAACCCTAATGTTACCCTCATGGGGCTGCCATGGTCCCTCCCTGGATGGCTCGGGAAAGGTTTCAACTGGCCGTATGTAAACGTTCAGCTGACTGTCTGTCTATCATGTCGTGGCCTGGATTGTGGGCGCCAAGCAGTGTCATAATTTGGACATTGATTATATCGGGATATGGAATGAGAGAACATTTGACATCAGTTATATCAAGATGTTAAGAGCAATGCTGAACCATCATGGTCTGGAGCGAGTGAAAATCATAGCAAGTGATAATCTCTGGGAGCCCATTTCTGCTTCAATGATGCTTGATGCGGAATTCTTGAAGGTGGTTGATGTTATAGGGGCGCATTACCGTGGGACCTATACAGTTCAGGACGCAAAGTTGACCAAGAGGAAACTTTGGTCTTCTGAAGATTTTAGCACTGTGAATAATGATGTGGGTGCAGGTGGCTGGGGTCGTGTACTGAATCAGAATTATACCAATGGCCACATGACTTCCACCATCGCTTGGAATTTGGTGGCTAGTTACTATGAGCAGCTCCCTACGGGAGGTGTGGATTGATGACTGCTCAGGAGCCATGGAGTGGGCACTATGCAGTAGAACTTCCCATCTGATAACAGCTCATACCACGCAGTTCACGCTACCAGGTTGGCATTACCTGAAGACACCTGGCCTTTTAAAACAAGGGGAAGCTATGTAGCTCTCACTGATGGTTTAGGCAACGTCACCACCATCATAGAGACGATGAGTCATAAACATTCTTTCTGTATACGGCCCCTCCTCCCTTATTTCAATGTGTTCAGACAAGCCGCTTCCTTCTCCCTGAAAGGCTCTTTGAGCCAAATACCAGAGCTACAAGTGTGGTATACCAAAATTGGAAATTCATCGAAGAAATTTACTTTTAAACTGGATCCTATATGGACCCTTGACACCAATGGCACCTTCGCCCTGGCGCTGGAGGAGGATGAGCTCTTCGCCCTTACTGCCCTCACCACAGGGCAGAAGGGCAGCCACCCGCTTCCTCCAAAGTCCCAGCCCCTCCCACCGCATTACAAGGATGACTTCAACATCCGTGACCCACCGTTCAGTGAGGCTCCAAATTTTGCTGATCAGACAGGCGTCTTTGAGTATTTCATGAACGGGGACGACCCTGGAGAGCATCGCTTCACACTGCGCCAGGTTCTGAACCATCGACCCATTACTTGGGCTCTGGATGCATCCAAC
>NW_022103906.1:78643523-78646372 GCF_000313985.2 Echinops telfairi | reverse complement strand
CAGGTGTGTAAGTGAGCGGAGGCCCTTGCTGTAAGTTAATGCTGCCTGAATGAGAAACTGAACAACACTGGACATGCTTTTCCCCTGAAAACCACTGCTGCTGATAGTCCTTACACTTTACAAAACATTTTCTAGTTTCTTCTTTTCCTGTGTAGAATGGTGTTTTTGAATTGCAGGGTGTGAGGAATGGGATGGTTTGAAAAATGCCTCATTGACCAACTACCTCTAATAAAAATATTAGAAGGTTAAAAAAAAATAGCATAGGAACCACTGTGAGGATGGCCCAGGACCGGGCAATGTTTTGTTCTGTGGTGCATAGGGTCACAATGGGTTGGTACTAACAATAACAACAAATTTAAAATGGATCAAAAAGGAGATCAAAGGATAAGGTGTTAAATTTTAACCTCACTGCATCTACAACCATCCACTTCCCAATGCCCTCTACACGACAGCAAGGTCAGAGGGGATTCACCCAAGACCACAGGGGATTAACCCACGTGTATTTCCCCTTCACTTTTTTTTAAATTAAAACAACTTTTAAATGAATCAAAAAGGAGATCAAACGGTGTCTCTAAGGTGAATGAGAATCTAAACCATAGATATATGAATGGATTGGGGCTTTCACTTAATTCTGGCCCTAGTCTAAGAACAGTTAGTTCGTATGGCATGGCCCTGCGTGATGTTGGCCCTCATGAAGAGATGACTGGAAGCATAGATGCCGCAGCAAAGTGTGGTGGAGAAACTAGATGGTGCCTGGCTATCAGACGGAATCGCATCTGGGATCTTAAAGGCTGTCTTCAAACAACCATCTAAGTGAGGCATCAACTAAGTCCACATGGAAGAAGCACACCAACCTGTGTGGCCCAGAGATTGTAAATAATACAATACAAATCTGCAGGTGGGAATGCTATCAGAGCTTAAATTGTAAAAACCTGTTTCACAGAAGGCTATGCATGGCAGGGACCGCTCAAAATCCATGCTCAGAGTCTACAGAGGGCTTTAGCCTCTGGTGATTCCCCTTGACCGTAGTTGAGAGATGTGAATAGCCTTGTTACCAGACAGAGAGCACTGTGAAGTCAATAATGGCAGATGTCATTAGGTTTCAGTGTGATGTCTGACATCAGCAATGATATCCATTGCTCCAACCTCTCTTCTGAATCCAGCTTGAATATCTGGCAGCTCCCTATCAATGGACTGCTGCAATTACTGTCGAATGATCTTCAGCAAAATTTTACTTGTTAATGTGATGTTAATGATATTGTTCTCTAATTTGGGCATTGTGTTGGGTCACCTTTCTTTGGCATAGGTACAAATACGGATATCTTCCAGTCATTTGGCCAAGTAGCTATCTCCCAAATTTCTTGGCATAGATGAATGAATGCTTCCAGGGCTTCACCAGCTTGTTGAAATATTTTAATTGGTATTCCATCAATTCCTGGAGCCTTGCTTTTTGACTAATGCCTTCGGTACAGCTTGGATTTCTTCCTTCAGTACCATTGGTCCTTGCTCATATGCTACCTCTTGAAATGGCTGAATGTAGGTTAATTCTTTTGGGTACAGTGACCCTGTGTTCTTTCCATCTTCCTTTGATACTTCCTACACTGTTCAATATTTTGCCCATAGAATCTTTCAATATTGCAACTTGAGATCTGAAAGTTTTCTTCAGCTCTTTCATCATAAGACATGCTGTGTGTACACTGTTCATGTATACTACACGGTTGTCTATTACATGTGCAGTAGCATCATGAAAAAAGAAGGAAACATTGTGAGAATTATGAAAATGTGACACAGAGGCAGGAGGTGAGTCAATGATGTTGGAAGAAGTGTGTACATTGACTGGTTTGATGCACCGTTGCCACACATCTTTCATTTCATTTGTAGAATGCATCCTAGGAGAAGTACTGGCCTCACTGGGCACCTGGGATTGTCCTCCTCATGTGAAAGGAGAGTGAAACTACCTTAGGTCTGTGGTTCTCAAACTTCAGTATAATAAGAATCATATTTGGTCAGGGGTGCTAAAATTATAGACTCTAATTCCTCACACTCAGAATGACTGGTCAGGTATGGGGCTTAGGAATTAAACTGTTTTATATCTATCAAGTATTCTGATACAGTGGTTCACTCGATATAAAGCACAATGCCTTAGGACATACATCAGGGACTTGTACCAAGACCATGTTTAGGCTGGAACCTGTATCTGGGTCTGTCCAAGTGGATCTGTCTAGTTTCAGAAAATGGAGCTTCTTCTAGGCCCTCGGACCTCCCTCGGACCTGGCTGGAGCCAACTACTGATCCCAGGCCTCTGGGATAGCCGCTGCCAGCACGTGGTCCACAACCTTTGCCTTGCAACCACATGGCATGGCCTGGTTGTCAGGGAACTCATCAGATGGCTTTTTGAATTGACACCTGTCCATCTGCATCCTCTCCTATTATTTTTAAAGTAAATGAATATTCTTTTATTTGTTTGTACCAATATTTGGAAGTCTGCCTTTCATATTGGTACATTATTACCATAATTCAGCAAAATACAATATAGCACAATACAAATAAGAAACCAGGTAGAATTTACAGTTCAAACAGAGCAGAAGGGTAGAAGAAATCAATGAAGCTCCTTATGGCTTAACTTTCCCCACTCCTAAGTTGTTTGTAAGAAGACTTCCAATCTGATCTATAATCCTTCCAATTGAATAATCCTTCATTGCACATCTTTGTACTTTTAGTTCCTATTCTTGAGGCTAAATCCTAAATATATTCAAAGTAGCATTAAATATATTTATAGACAGGGACATTTTATCACGCGGTCCAGATTCACCAAGGTACACTGTCAGGAGGCTATCTTTGAATCTTTG
>NW_022103906.1:78634593-78640207 GCF_000313985.2 Echinops telfairi | reverse complement strand
AAATGTTTTGAGAATGATGTACAAATGCGCTTTACACAATTGATGTGTATATGGATTGCGATAACAGTTGTATGAGCCCCTGATAAAATGTTTAAAAAAAAAGAGAGAGACAGAGATACTCTATGTGTGGTGAGGAAATTAGATGGTGCCCAGCTATCAGAAAGCACAGCATATGGGGTCTTGAAGGCTTGTCTTCAAACAAACAGCCATCTAAATGTGGTGTCAGCTATGTCCACGTGGAAGACGCTCACCAGCCTGAATGAACCAAGGATTGCACGTGTTAGGAGAAGGGTATTAGAAAAAAATTACCATTAAAAAGAAGAGAGTGGTATTAGAGTTTAAATTCTGAGCACCCAGTTTGCAGAGGTATGGATGACAGTAACAGCCCTAAAATCCATTTGCAAGTCCCCACGTGGATTAAGCCTCTGGAGAATCCCCTCTGACCATCGGCCAGAAATATGAATAGCCTTGCTATCAGATAAAGTGCACTGGAAAGTGATGTAGTTGGGTTAAAATTTAACACCTTATCATGTGTTCTCCCTTGTCATGCATTTTAAATTTGTTCTAGTTTTCACTATTTTCTGATTTCTTTTCCGTTAAGGTTTTTCTGTTTTATATATTACTCTTGTGTAATCCGGGATAGGTAAATCTATAGAGACAGTAGCTGGATAATAGTTCCTTAGAGTTATGGCAGGGGAGGTTGTGGGGAGAAAATGTTCTAGAATTGTATTGTAGTGATGATTGTACCAATCTTTTAAATATGTTTGAACCACTGAATTGTATGATGTGTGAATTATATGTCAATAAAACTATTAAACAATTTTAATGTGGTAGTAAATTATTTTTGGTTTAAAATTTTTTTTAACTAGCTTTCTATAGGTATTTTATCAACAGGGGCCTTCAAATGGCCACCAAACATCTGAAAAGATTCTCTGAGTCACTGGCGATAACTAAACCAAAATTATGATATGATGTCATTATACTCCCACTAGGACGGTTAAGAAAAAATGAGAGAGAATGACAAATGCTGAGAAGGATTTGGGGAAATACATGTGGTGTACACACATACCATGGACTGTAACTCAGACAGAGGGAGAACGGAGGTCTAATACAGGCTGCAGTGTGTATGAGGCATGAAGACATTATACTGAGTGAAATCAGTCAGTCACAAAGGATCTTGTACAATCTTCCTTATAGAAAAAGGTAAGAAAAGACAAACATACAGAGATCAAAATGCATTACTGCTTACCAAGAGTCGTGACAGGGGGTGGGAGAAAGAGGGAGAACCCGACGCTAACAGTGTTGGAAATGAACCGCGTGATTCTTGTCACTGCTGGCAATAAGTTAGTTGTACACTTGCAAAAGCCACGTGATAGATATAGTTACCACAACTGCAAAAACTTAGCTGCCGAGACTGCTCGTGCACATCCAAACCTTTTATGGAATTTGGTTCCTTGGTTTGAAGGGTTAGGGTCATGATTTCATGGGACTCCCCAGTTAAGTGGCCTAATGACATGGTAAGTGCTTCTGTTCTACCTCCTGGTTCCTTGTGCAGTCCTGGGAGCTTTCTAGTTTTGCAAGCAGCCATCCAAAGCACCAGAATTGGTCTCAATTTGCTTAAAACAAGAGAGGGAAACGGAGTGTCCGGAACAGGGGCAGATGTGGAATGGGTGGCTAAGAGCCTCCGTGAGCAGCGTCTCATTTGCTGTGAGGGGGAAGCACGGGCTGTACCCGGCTGTTCTTACGGGGCCTTTTGATAAACGATTGCAGAGGAGAATCCTGATCTCGGGGCTGCGGAGCACAGTTTCACATTTTCATGGCTTCTGGACTTTCCACAGTCACGGTGGGTGAGGGGACCACTGAAACTATGACCCTGAGGTAATCTTTAAACCTAAAACCCCAAATATCATCTGACATGTTCTTAGATCCCGAGGGTAGTTTAACTTAACTAGTAGATTAACTAGTTAAAAAATAAGGCTCCCTTAAGTATTTTGCTTTTTGAAGATTTATTTATATGTGATCAGTAAAACCAAAATCAGGATGCAATATCATTACACTCCCACTAGGATGGTTAAGAAAATATGAGAGAGAGAGAGAGAGAGAGAGAGAGAGAAAGAGAGAGAGAGAGAGAGAAGCAGCATCAACTTGCAAGATGAAAGAGGAACCGAGGAGCATCGAGTCCGCGCTCACGAAGGAAGAAGCACTCAGAAAAGGAGCCTGACAATGGTTGCCCACTTCAAAGAACGCAATCACTGTCATTAACTGTACATGAAAAAATCTGTTGGCGTATGTTTTGCTGTGTATCTTCCCAACAACAAAATAAAATTTAAAGGTAAGAAAAGAAAAATAGAACAACCACCTTTCTGCCTTTTCTTCTCTAAATTACACGTTAAGAAAGTCTAAGATTGAAGTGTAGAGAACTGTATATCATTACTGAATATCCACTCACCTTGAATGTTCAAAAACAATCCCACTGAAGGCTGCGGTGGATAAGTTGGCTGGCAGCTACACACCCAGCTTTTGCTTTGCAACCAGAGCCCGACCTACCTGCTCGAGCAGCTTGTTAATGGCCGAGCACAGATGCGAGAGAAGATGTGCAGTCCCTTAGCAGCTGCTGGCGCAGCAGGCTGGGAGACATCCTATTGACAGCATGCAAGGAAGGAGTTTGGGCTAAGCAGAATGATAGCTCAGAATCTGACATTGTGTATGGCAATTTCTGGGTGAGTTCTACTTTGCATACATTCCTTGGCCCATGCTGTCCTCCCAAATGGCAGGTGTTCAGCCTCTGTCTGTAAAAGGATAGAGGGGAAAGTGTATCCGACAAGTGCCCCCTCAGTCTGCGAGATGAGGGGGAACTTCGATGAATCTATATATACTCCAGGGGAAAATGCGCTGGGCTGGACATTCCAGAGTGGAATTGCATCAGCAAGTGGTATTGCTGGGCAAGGGCATACAATCAAAAGAATATTATCCGAGTGTCGATCAAGTTTTCCTACAGTGAATTCAGCATGACAGCAAATTCTTGCTCCCTCGTAGGAGGAGAGCAGGAGGAGGAGGCACATGGGGAAATCGGGAGGACGTCTTGGCAGGAGGAAGCCAAGGGGGATGTGCAACAGGATGCTATTCTTACCACAGTAACATTGGGGGTACTGGGAAAAGAGGGAGAGGAAGAGGGAAGAAAGCACCATCATGAGAGAGAGACCATAGGAGACACAGTCTCATACTGATGATTTCTCTTGTATGACTTCTTGCCACCCCAAGGGCGTAAACATGCTATCATCAAATTTATTCTATCCATGGGTCTTGAAACTGGTTCTGTAAAGTGTTGCTGACTAAACTTTGAAACAGTGATGGACTAACATTGAAAGTGCAAATATCAACCATCGTGTTAAGGTTATAAGGGCTATCAAAACTATTTCCTCCTGGTCACAGTGTCAGTCATTTCAGTAATTGACAGGAAATGGGCAATGGCTAGTCTTTGGCCCTGATGGTTCAATGGTAAGATATAACGTAGGCATAAAAAACTAAAAGGGGGGCGTGGGCACAAGACTAACCTGCAGTCTCTTGATACTCTATTTATAAACGCTGTAATTTTTAATCCCTGGCTATTATTGTATTATATTACTAGATTAGATATACTCCTTATAAATAATGATGCTTACCTATTTCCATCTTAAAATCACATGAGACTTGATACTTACTGATCCTAGCTAGTAAACACCAACAGAACAAGTTCAAGTCAAGTCTAATGTCTAAAGAAAATTTAAGACAGCATTCCAAAATCAGCCAGGGCAGTTCTCAGAAATTTATAGTCATAAAACACTCAAAAAAGATAAGTAAACTAAACTTAAAAGAAGCAGAAGAAGAACATAATAAAGACTATACTGGAAATGAATAAAAAAGAAATTAGTGAGAATAGAAAATAGGGGAAATGAAGAAAACCAAAAATTGCTTGAGTGAAAAGATAAAGCTAATAAACTTTTAACTAAGCTGACAAAGAGAAAAAAAGAAAGATGCCTCAAATTATTAAAATCAGGAATGACATAGAAAGAGAAAGAATAAATACTATGAATGATTGATCTAATCGTAGGGACTTTGGTTTTCTTTACAGTGAGCTGTAATTCGGACTGCAACTTGTAGTCCTTGATCTTCAGCACGTGCTTCAAATCCTCTTCACTTTCAGCAGGCAAGTTGTGTCATCTGCATATCAAAGGTTCTAGTAATCCTTCCTCTAATCCCGATGCCAAGTTCTTCTTCATGTAATCCAGTTTCTCTGACTAGTTGCTTAGCATACAGATTGAATGAGTATGGTGAAAAATTACCAACCCCTTCCCAATTTTCAGTAAATAATATCGTGATAAATGGAGAAAAGACTGAAGTTGTCAAGGATTTAATCTTGCTTGGATCCTCACTCAATGCTTATGGGAGCAGCAATCAAGAAATCAAATCATGGATTACAGTGGGCAAGTCTACTCCACAAGACTTCTTTAAAGTGATGAAGAGAACACTGTCTTAAATTCTATATAATTGGTTAAACTGATGACATACCAATGCATAGTGCTTACACATTGGGCTGCTAACTGCAAAGTCAGCAGTCTGAAATCACTGAGCAGCTCTGCAAGGGACAGATGAGGCTTTCTACTCCTGTGAAGATTTGCAGGATTGGAGAAACACAGGGGCAGCTCTACTCTGCTTTATAGGGTGGCAATGAGTTGATGTCAGAGAAAGTAATGCCCCAGGGGGTGATTGATAATATTCTCTAACATAAAATGAAATTAAAGTGATCCAGAGACATATATAAGTCCTAGATATATGTCTATGGTTTTGGGCTTTGGGGTTTGCACTTAATTCTAGCCCTAACCTAAGAACAATCTGTTCTCATGACATGGCCTTGCTTTGATGCTCACCCACATGAAGAGATCACTGAAGAGATGGGTGCTGTACCAAAGTGTGGCAAAGAAATTAGATGGTATCTGGGTACCAGAAAGAAGAGTATCCAGCATGTCTATCTAGGTAAAATAGGCTGGATAAACAATCCAGAGGAGAAACAGGGTACCGATGGTTCTGGGGACTCAGGAGAGGTGGGAGACTGGGGAAAAGAAGTAGGTGTTAACAAACCCAGGGAAAAGGGAACAACAAGTGATCTAAAATCGATGGTGAGGAGGGAGTAGGATGCCTGGTGGGGCTTAATCAAGGATAATGTAGCTGAGAGGAGTTACTGAAACCTGAATGAAGGCCAAACGTGATAGTAGGACAAGAGGAAAGAAACTAAAAGGAAATAGAGGAAAGAACTAGGAGGCAAAGGACATTTATAGAGGTCTAAACACAGACAGGTGCATAAGTAAATATATTTTTATATAATAATAGGGAAACAGATCTATGTACATATATTTATATGCTACATATTAAGGTAGCAGATGGGCATCTACTCAAGTATTTCCTCAAGGCAATAACACTTTATTCTACTAACCTGACATTCAGTGATGCTCACCTTCCCGACACAATCACTAAAGACAAAATGGGTGCATAAGCAAATGTGGTGGAGAAAGCTGATGGTGCCCAGCTATCAAAGATATAGCATCTAGGATTGTAAAGGCTTGAAGATAAACAAGCA
>NW_022103906.1:78616701-78628480 GCF_000313985.2 Echinops telfairi | reverse complement strand
TGCAGTATAGCACCGATGAAACATACAACTTTCCTCTAGTTCTTTAATGCTTCCCCCCTCCCCCCACTATCATGATCCCAATTCTACCTTATAAATCCAGCTAGACCAGAGCATGTTCATGGATACAGTTAAGAGCTGGAAACACAGGGAATCCAGGACAGATAAACCCCTCAGGACCAATAATGAGACCTGGAGGGTCAATAATACGAGGAGGGTAAGAGGAAGGTGGGGGAGAAAGGGGGAACCGATCACAATGATCTACATATAACCCCCTCACAGGGGGACAGCCAACAGAAAAGTGGGTGAAAGGAGACATCGGTCAGTGTAAGACATGAAAAAATAATAAGTTATAAATTATCAAGGGTTCTTGAGGGAGGGGGGGAAAGGAGGCGAACAAAATGAGGAGCTGATACCAAGGGCTCAAGTAGAAAGAAAATGTTTGAAAGCGATGATGGCAACAAATGTACAAATGGTCTTGACAAAATGGCTGCACATATGGATTGTGATAAGAGCTATATGAGTCCCCAATAAAGTGATTTAAAATAAATAACTCATTTTGTTGTCATGGAGAGTAGACACAAGTGGACAGATGCCAGTTCAGCAGCTTGTACACATCCCACTGAGCACCTCTGGTCACGTTCTTCATGGCGCAGCCATTCTCCTCGCCTTTTGCTGAGCTGTTTCTCCTCAACCCACATGCACTCAGAGCCCTAAAGGTCTGATCTCCTCGAGGTAGCTCTTACACGAGCACAGCACAGAACAGCATTGTGATAAGCATTTAAAATCCCTTTGAAAATTAATTTTTAAACAAGGATATGTGTCAGGAATACCAGCACACTCCAGTGCCCAGCTCGCTGGCTTTCCCACAACAGCTGCATATCCATTTAACTTAAAGTACCTGTCCTCCAACACCACCCTTTTCCTTGGCTGGGGCTTGGTGGCCTGCCTTGAACTTCACCATCAGCCCTGGCTTATCTGATCCCATCACCCTGCACAGGTTTTTCAGAGAGGCAGTGATCCCCTCACCGGTCCTACCCACAGCAGGGTGGCGAGCACGTGCCTGGTCGCGGCCCCTGCCTCATCTTGTTCAGCCTTGTCACAGATGCTACATTTTTCTGCCCACCTGTTCTTACCAGGCCAGTCCAGTCCTGCCCGCTGCTCACCTAGGTATTCCTGATTCACACGAGTTTGGCATAGCTTAGAGGTTGTTGGCTCCAAACCAGGTCCAATTCATCTCCCTTCCCATTCCCATCGATTGAAAACATGACCCTCCTCTGGAAACACGGCTCTGCTCCCACTTGCAGAATAACTATCTCCTCCCCGGAGGTCAACGAGTGGAGGATGGGGTCAGCCCAACTTGGCTTGGTTCAGCCTTGGATGGCTATGCAACAGCTTTGTGATTTGGGCAGTTCAGGTAACTTCTAAGGGCCTAAGGCTCCTCATCTGTAATACAGAGGTGACATGGGGAGGAGCAGCGAAAAAGAGGAAGGCCTTCAAGGCGATGGATCGACACTGTGGCTGCCTCAATGGGCTGAGGCAGAGGAACACTTGTGAGGATGGTGCAGGACCAGGCAGTGTTTCCTTCTGTTGTGCAGAATGTGGGTCAGAACAAACTCAATGGCACCTAACAACAGGTGCCCCGAGTCACAGGCTCACAGGCCCATTGTCTCGGCCACCGAGAGGAGGACAATCCTTCTGAAGCCAGCAGTCAGACGGGCCTCCTGGATCTCCAACTTCTCACACGCGCAAGCGTCACACAACAGCACAGCCTGCGTTTCTAACCCCGTGCTGGATGAAAATGTGTTTGGATGCTGTCAGGTGTCTGACAGCATGTCTGACCGCTATCTGCTGGATGCCGGTAGCACCTCCCCCACACGTGACAACAAAATAATGTCTCCAGACAGAATGAATTGTGGGGCCTGAGAAATCAAAATGAGAGTTTCAGGGCCCCCATGGATAATCAATGTAACACTGTTAACAAAAACGTTCTAGATGCTACTTGGAGAGTAGTGGCTGGGGTCTTAAAAGCTCATGGCAAGCAGCCATCTGAACACAGCGATCTGCCTCTCCCTGTGCAGAGGAAAGAGGGGTGATGAAAAGTGCAGACTCGTGGAAATAATTCATGCAGTGAAGCAATGGAACATGGGGCTATCAGTCTCCACAACCCCCGAGACCAGAAGCACTAGATGGTGCCCGACTACCACTACCAACTGCTCTGAAAGAGCGAGGGTGAAAGGTGGAACAGAAGTCAAAAATCATAAAAAAACAAAACAAAAACAGGTTTATTGGTTGACTAGAGACTGGTAGAACCCCTGAGACTGTGACCCTGACTCACCTTTCAGGTCACACCCATAAGCTCACACCCATACCTCAATTTTTCACTGAACAATAGGTAAGTCTATAAGGAGAACAATGGAAGTGTGCACACTTTAGAATAAGCAACCATTTGAGATCAAAAGGGCAACATTTACCGAGGACAAAGTTCAGAGTAAATAATACCCTACCACCTATCTGCTAATTTTGCTTTATTGTAATGCTGTATTGTTTTGTTATGATGTTGGAAGCTATGTCATTGGTACTTCAAATAACAGCAGGGTCACCCATAGTGGACAGGTTTCAGTGCCTTCAGGACTAAACTCTACCCATCCTGGATTTCATATCAGAAAAACATAAAAAACAGAAAACAGAAAAACAAAACAAAAAACCCACTAGACGCTGCATGATAGCAAGGCTGTTCACATCCCTGGTCTGTGGTCAGAGAGGATACACTGGAGGCTTGACCCATGTACAGACCTGTGAACAGTTTGCAGGGTCCCATTGAACTTCACAGCCTTCCAGGTGTTTACGACTTAAGTTTTGATACCATTCTCTGCTCCAGGTTTGGATTTTATCATTCACAATCCTTGGATCACACAGACTAGTGTACTTCTTCCATGAAGTCCCAGTTGACACCCCACTCAGATGACTGCTTGTTTGAAGTCAAGCATCCTTTAAGACCTCAGGCACTATTCTTTCTAATAGCCAGGCACCATCCAGTTTCTCCACTACACTTTGGTATAATAGCAACCATATCTTCAGTTATGTCTTCATGAGGGTAAACACCAAGCAAGGCCAGGTAATAAGAACTAATTGTTCTCAGATTGGGGCTAGAATGAAGTGTGAGCCCCAGTATGGTGGGGAAGGTTGGGGAATGGTGGGGAGCTGATGACAATGAGTAAAAGAAAGAGGTAAATGTTCTAAGATTGGTTATACAAAACTCTTATTAACATGATCAAACTATTGAATTGTATGATATGTGAAATATATGCCAATAAAACTATTTAATAAATAAATAAATAGACTAAGCATAGGACGAAAGGCCCGGTAACCTGCTCCCCCAAACAGGGCAATGAAAATCTTATAGGTCACAATAGACCATTGTCTGATGCAGTGTTAGAAGAGTGCAGACCACACAACATCTTCTGCTGTCACTCATAAGGTTCCCATGAATTGTACCTGGCACCATGACAACCATCAGTGCCACCAGCAAACCACCCAGCTAGAAAGGATTTGGCTGGCATTGCTCAGACCCCTGGAAATCACAGATAACGAGCCATACAAGGTCATCCAGGTCTTTTAATTGACTTCCCAATGACCTGGTCCTGAGTTTTCCTTACCGAACATGACGTCTTTCTCTGGGGACTGGTCTCTCCTGACAACATGTCCAACGTCTGTAAAATGAAGCCTCGCCACCCTTGCCTCTAAGGAGCTCTCTGGCTGTACTGATTCCTTGGTTGGTCCTTCTAGCAGTCCATGGTATTTTCAGTATTCTTTTCCACCACCACAATTCAAATGCATGCATTCTTCTTCAATCGTCCTTATTCAATGTTCAACTTTCCCATGCACATCAGGCAATGGAAAATCCCATGGCTGGGGCCAGGGCACCTTGGTCCTCAAAGTAACAGAGAACTTAGCACTCTTTTTATTACAAGTTGTATCTGATTAATTCTCTTACAGGAATAGATTGCTTAAATGAAAGTTCCCAACTGTGGTTGTAAAAATTGTCATTGTACAAGGTGTAACAGGAAAGGGGGAGTTGTGAATTCCTCAAGAATGAATGAGAGAAGAGCTCAAAGAGCCAGGGTGGCCTGAGAGAACAAGCATGGCCCTTCTAGCCATTGAGACGCCCTGGTGGAGTAATGAACAGATATGAGTGGAGCTGCTAACCACAGGGTCTGCAGTTTGAAACCACCGGTCACTCTTTGGGAGAAAGATTCGGCTTTCTACTCCGCAAAGAGTGTACTCTCAGAAACGCATAGTGGCAATTCTACCCTGCCTGTAGGGTTGCTGTGAGTTAGTATTGACCCAAGGGCAGCGAGGATTTTTCCCTTAGCCATAATTCCTTATGTAATGTATGATAACTCTGGATTCCGTGCCTGTGGCCACATCCCACTGTGGAGGGAGCTTTCTGCTATGTAAATGGACAGGATGGAGACAGCATTGGGTTCTGACTTTCATAGAGAGTGGGAACCAAGTCACACCCTCCGTTTCCTTGGGAGCGTGGTCGGCCAAAAGAGAAAACCCACTTTCCTTCAGAGCTACTCCTCTGTGAAGAAGAGCCGTCTCGGAGAAAGCCAGGCCCATCAGAAGCTCACGTTTGAGATCTGTCTGAAGTGGCAGAGGCCCAGACCGGGGCCACCTGAAGCTGTGGCACAGAGCCGGAGATAGAGCAACTCACATTTTCTATGCCTTGAAAACACCACTAGCTTATGCAAATGTGCCAAGTAAACTCCAAGCCACGGAATCCAATTTTTTAGCTCATTTGATTTTCTTTCTTTTAAAAGGTGTTTTAAAAACCTGTTGGGACACAATGGATCCAATTTTATCGAACATACAATCCAATGGTTTCATCGTATTAAAAAGAGTTGGGCAATCATCACCACAATCAATTTTAAAACGTTTTCTTGTGCTCATTATGGTTAGCTCCCCATCCTCCCCACGCCCCCAAAGCTCCCCTGCCATCTAATGTGGCCTTTAGGGCAGCCCAAACTTCAGGCCCGAACCTCAAGCCCAAACTTCAAGATTGACCGAGTTGGGTTTTTTGTTTGTTTGTTTGTTTGTTTTTTAAGTCATTTTATTGGGGACCTCATACAACTCTTATTACAATCCATCCATCCATCCATCCATTGTATCAAGCACCTTTGTACATTTGCTGCCATCATCATTCTCAAAACATTTGCTTTCTACTTGAGCCCTTGGTATCAACTCATCCCCCCTGCCATGAACCCTTGATAATTTATAAATTATTATTATTTGTCATGTCTTACACTGTCCGATGTCTCCCTTCACCCACTTTTCTGTTGTCTGTACCCCAGTGGACATCCTCTTACAGAAGGGTCATGATAGTGGGGGTGAGGGTGGGGGGGAGGAAGCATTTAAGAACTAGAGGAAAGTTGTATGTTTCATCCTTGCTACACTGCACCCTGGCTGGCTCATCTCCTCCTCCCACGGCCCTTCTGTAAGGGAATGTCCAGTTGCCTACAGATGGGCCTTGGGTTCCCATCTGCACTCCCCCTCATTCACAATGATTTGATTCCTTTTTCCTTTGATGCCTGATACCTGATCCCTTCAACACCTTGTGATCACACAGGTTGGTGTGCTTCTTCCATGTGGGCTTTGTTGCTTCTGAGCTAGATGGCTGCTTGTTTACCTTCAAGACTTTAAGACTCCAGATGCTATATCTTTTGTTAGCTGGGCACCATTAGCTTTCTTCACCACATTTGCTTATGCACACATTTGTCTTCTGCAATTGTATCGGGAAGGTGAGCATCATGGAATGCCAGTTTAATAGAACAAAGTATTCTTGTATTGAGGGAGTACTTGAGTGGAGGCCCAATGTCCATCTGCTACCTTAATACTAAACCTATAAATATATGCACATAAATCTATTTCCCCATCCTCATATATAAATATATTCACACATGTACATGACTTTATTTAAACCTCTATAAATATCCTTTGCCTCCTAGTTCTTCGCTCTATCTCCTTTTGCTTTCCTCTTGTCCCACTATCATGCTCAGTCTTCATTTGGGTTTCAGTAATTCCTCTCAGTTACATCACCCTCGATCACGCCCTGCGAGGCCTCCTACACCCTCCTCACCGCAGGGTCCTGTATTGAAGCAGTCTATAACTCAGAAAGGAATGTCTGACCTGTATGTGAAATTCAAGATGACTTTGGCATGCCCACTGACAGCAGAGTGGATTAGCCATAAATATGTACTGTCGTTGATGGTGATGAAGCTTGAACACCTACTGGTTAGTAGCAGACACAGGATGTATGAATCACGTCCCTGTTCGTAGTGGATGCCTACGATTCAAGCTGTGATGTGAACCCTTTAACATTGCATTTCATGCCCCATTAGCGCTATATACTGTTTCATAGATATGAAATTTTACTTTAATATATGCAACATCTGATCTGAAATGTACAAGATAGTCTTCCAATATAGGATTTAACTGGAAATTTTTGCAGATGTTCAATGCACTCTCATGGGTTCTTTGATATAATTTAATTCTGAGATTGTAATTCTTTACAGGGGTAGAAAGTCCTGCCTTTCTCCCTCTGAGCCGCTGGTGGATTCGAACTGCTGATCTTGCTGTTAGCAGCCCAACACATAACCACTATGCCCCCAGGGTGCCTCCATCTGAGAGCTGGACGAATTTTGTTTCTTTTAAGCATTATTCTTCCTACGGTCTGCCCCCAAATGTCCATTTCAGCTCACTAATGCTGATAGGATTAGCCCAGTTAGCGTAGTGTTTATGTGGTGCGACACTAACCCAAAGGTCAGAAAGGTGAAACTTTCTACTCCCACAAGGTTACAGTCTCAGAATCCCACAGGGGTGAGTCTACCCTGTCCTCCAGGGTTGAAATAAGTCACAATCGACTCCAGGACGTGAGTTTGGTTGGGGCTTAAGATAAATACGAATTGAGTGAAATCTCCGAGACAATATTTCTTTGCTGAAGCCTTCCCTTGGCCTATTGGCATTCGTTCAGTAATAAAGGTCTTCTATGATGCCGTCATGAGTCCGTATCATTGGTTCGTGGCAGTGAGACACCACCCCCAGGAGCCCTGGAGGCAGGGTTACCAGTTGGGCTGCTGACCACAAAGTCAGCAGTTCGAAAACACCAGCTGCTCCGTGGAAGAGGAGCCTTTCCACTCAGGCCGAGAGATCCAGTCTCTGAATCGCACCCGGGCAACTCCCCCGGCATATGGCGCTGCTATGAGCCAAAATGCACGCAACAGCAGTGAGTGGAGTCTTTTTAGCATGTTGAACTTTACTGGCATAAGCCCATGTCCTGATCAACATATACTTCCTTTTCTTGAATTTTTCTTTCTTTCTTTTTTTTTTTTCAGGAGACAGCCGTTTTATTGTGTGTGTCTGGGTAGAGGTTCGATTTGCCCCTCAGTGTCCTGGGTGGAGAGACGAGGAGGAAGCCCAGGATGCGAGGTCTATGCGGTGTCTTCCTCCCCCTCAGTTTCCTCATCACCGTCCACAGAGAGGGCAGTGTACTTGGTTGCAGAACTGAACTGGGAGGCTGGATTTTCTTCGGCTTTCTTTGGCTCAGGTGCAGATCTGGAGTCTTGATCCTTTTTGCCATCTTTCCTGTCCAACTCCTCTCTGTTCCCTCCGTCTGCTGGGCCACGGCTCGAGCTCCCACTTTGGCCTTTAGGGAGACTCACCCCATCGACTTTTTCATCTTTCCTTGCTGGTCCTTCTTCAGATGGTGGAACTGGAGCCACCTTCCCTCCAACACTTGTCGGGGACTGCTGCTCGGTGTCTGAGCTCGGAGACCGAGCAGGAGGGTTTGCACTTCGCTTCACCCAGGCATTCTCCTTTGGCGGAGGAGCTGGCATGACTTTTAGAAGTTGACCCAGTTTGGGGGGCTTGGAAGTTGGAGAGTGACAGTCTTCCTCCTTATTGAACATTTCATTTTCCAGAGACTTTTCTTAATTGCTTCTTTTTTAATTCATCTCTTATGTTCAGTGAATGGGGTTTTCTTTTGTTGTTGTTATTTGTTTCCCGGGCTTTCTTGCAGAATATTTAATAAACTGTCCACATGCCTTCGACGTAGCAGGCGCTCATTAAGTGTTCATTAGATGGTGGAACAAGAAGGGCTTTGCAAAACATGCAGTTGGCTGTCAGACTGAGTGGTTCTGTAATGGCTTGTCCTCTGTCCCTTCTCTGGCCATTTCCAGGACCGGTGGTGGCTCTCCCTCCAGGCCAGTCTCCCTCCACTGCTGAAAGGAGTCATTGTGTTTCAGACTGAAGCAGGAAGGCCATGGTCAGGGCCATTTCTCAGTGAGCCAGCTCGTCTGCTCTGAGAAGCGCAGACTAATGAGAGGAATGGAAACGATGAGCCCTGAAACGTCCTCTTGCTTTGTTCTTCTGATGGGTGACAGGATAATTAGTCCAAGTGAGTGCAGCCTCTCCCTGACTACATTTAGTCTAATTACAGAGCTTTCTTTCCCCTGGAGGGCCCTGGATGCCTCCCTGGTACATGGTAGTGCCGGAATAGGGAACAGAGTCAATTAGGCCAGCCATCGCCACTGAGGGAGGGGCTGCTTCCCCCTTCTCAGCCAATGACTCGGCTGAGCCCCCGGAGCTGACCAAACATGATCATCTCCGCCTCACAGGGGACTGAGGAAGATGGACTGTGGTCACCTGGGTAAAGTTTGCTTTAGAAATTGTGAATGTGTGATACAAACGTATGAAGTACATTGCCATAAATAAAGGGCGGTGCCCCCTCCACAAATGGGGCCCTGTGCCCACATACCCTTGAACAAGAGGCCCTGACAATTATAAAGAACCCTTGTTTTCTTATTTTTTTAAATCGTTTTATTAGGGGGCTCATACAACTCATCACAATCCATACAGACGTCAATTGTGTAAAGCACATTTGTACATTCATTGCCCTCATCATTCTCAAAACATTTCCTCTCCATTTAAGCCCCCGGCATTAGGTCCTCATTTTCCCCCTCCCTCCCCGCTCCCCCTCCCTCATGAGCCCTTGATAATTTATGAATTATTATTTTGTCATATGTTACACTGTCTGACGTCTAAGAACCCTTGTCTTCATCTTTTCTCCCTCCCCTCACTGGGACCCTTGTTTCCCAGTCCTCAAGCACAGGGTTGGCTAAGGCACCAAAAATAGTTGATCGCTGTTCTTGCTATGTGCAATTTAAAAAAAAATATTGATTCAGCACACAGAGGAGATACACTGTGTATTTGATTGTCTAAATGTGCTTATTTGCAAATAAATCAAGGAGACATGATATTTAGAACATTGTCATATTCCCAACCCCAAAGTTCACTCCCATGAAGTCTGTCCCGATTCAGTCACCCAATGAAGGGTTTCTAAGGCTGTGAATTGTCATAGGAACAAACAGCCTCATTTTTCTCCTGTGAGGCAGCCGGTGGGCTTGAACCGCCAACCTTGCAGTTAGCAGTGCAATACTTACCCACCAGCCCCAGCAGCAGCCCCCAAAAGAGTATGTAATGTTGGTTGACCTTTGTTACCACTTCAATTGTACATCTTTTAGTTTAATGCTTTTTAGAATAACTTGATGTTATTTCATTAACTTCCTGATAGGGCTTTAACAATATGTAGATTCTATTTGCTTTCTATTCTATTCCTTTTTATATAGGACTTTGAAAAACAAACAAACTTCTTCTTGTTTTCTGTTTGGCCTGTTTCCTGAGCCCTCAATTGTAAAACTGCAAATTTTTCAAAACTGTAAATGAATTTTTCTACTTGATCAAATTTTATATATAGTTGTGAGGTATATTATATGCAGTAATACTATGTATAGCGTGACTATTCTATTTATATCACAGCTAGGCAGACCTGGAAAAGGAACTAGGTATATGAAATTTTCTTCCCCAACTGAACCTCAATCCCAAAGCCCCCGCTCCATTTATCGCCCTCACAGACTTGCTGTTTGACACGCGGCTCTCAGAGCTTTAGATTTCCCTCCATCTCATTAACATTGTTCATCTGCATCGTTCAGGGACCATCATGTGTTTTTGCTTCTCTGTCATTCATCCTCTCCCACCTTCCCACCCCAGCAATCCGACCAAGTAATGCAGGGAGACGCTTCCTTCCTCAAGAAAGAGAAGGGTTGACATGGGGTAACACAAGTTCCTTTCTAGTTCAAACTTGACTTTTTACCATCCATAGAGACGCAAAGGTCTTAAAATCCAGGCTTCTTTGAGAAAGCATGGTGGAATTCTCAGAAATCCGAAGCTGGGTTTCTATAACCAAAGAAATAAGGCTTCTTAGAGGACAAACCTTAGAGGGCAGGTAAGCAGCTAAGGACAGGCATTTAGACGCAGGTCTTCTTGGTTGCAGAAGTGAAATGCACAGATAAATATGCGGGAGATCCAGGAACATCAAGGTGGGGTCCCGAGCCTGAGTACAATCTCTCAGAACAACGTTGACATTGACTTAGTAAAGGAGTAGCAATGTGCCCTGGAGATGGGCTTGCCACTGGTCACTTGAGCTGTTACCTACAGGCCCACCCAAGGAGTCCCGCTGGTGCGGTGCGTAAGCATTGGCCTGGGCACCTCAAGCGGGGGCACAAACTCACTTCCCCCTGAAGATTTACAGCCTCGGAACCCGTATACGGGGTCGCTATGAGTCAGGATCAATTCCAGGGCGGGAGGTTTGGAGGGACGGGCACACCTTGCATGACTGCGCTGTGATTTCCTTGTGTTTCGCAGAGATTACCTTTTGAAAAGTAGGCTTATGGAAACACTGCATCAAGCATGGCTGTCGGCGTCATTTTTCCAACAGCGCATGCTCATTTTCTGTGGCTGTCACGTTTTGGCCGTTCTGACATTTCAAACATTTTCATCATGCTATTACATACTTAACAAACAGCACCGGGAAACCTTAAAAAAAAAAAAGGGTATGTGGCTCATTTTATTGCGCTATTTGCATTATTGCTGTCGTTTGGACAGAACCGACAGTATCTCCGAAGTCAGCCTGTCGGCCTGTCAGCCTGGAGGGGACAGAATGGGGCTCCCAAGCTTTTTGGTCCCAAGAAGGTGCTTCTCTAGAAGAGTGGCTTCCAAAATCTTTGGTCTTGGGATCTTCTGACTCCCGTCAAGAACGATCAGGGCCTGTCACACAGGGTCCCGATGAGTCTAAACCAAAGCCTTGGGAGGATATGGTGGACTTACTGATACAGTGAAAATCCTAAAACACTACTGAAGCGGATTAAAGAAGACTCTAATAAATGGAGTCTAATAAAAGGATTAAAAAAATCAGTTTTTCCCAAATAGTTGTAGAATTGAGACACACAGGAGGTTTGAACTTCTGTTTCAAGAAAACTACTCTAATTATTCATTTTAACATTGAACATGTGATTTGCCCATTATAAATACTATCAATCACTTGTTATAAAATATTTTTTAACTTCAAAAAAAATAAATAGATGGAGAGATGCCCATGTTTGTAGATTGGGAGAATCCATATAGTTAAGATGTCAGTACTCCCCAAACGATCATAGATTCAATAGAATCAGACTGCAAATTTCAACAGCCTTCTTTATAGAAAGAGAAAAACTAAGCCTCACTCTTATTTAAACGTAATAAGCCCTGACTGGCCAAAGCAATTCTGAAGAACACAGTAGGCGAACTCATACTTCCTGATTTCAAAACCTACTATACAGCTATCGTAAACCAAAACAGTCTGATAGTTTTTCTGTATATCAACAGACAAACAATCCAATAACGG
>NW_022103906.1:78614733-78616243 GCF_000313985.2 Echinops telfairi | reverse complement strand
GCAAGGGAAACCAAGAGTGTATTTAATAAAGAGTGATGGGAAAATTAGATTCCACATACAGAATGATTATGTGTGGTGAGGGTATAACATGATTACTCACTGTCATTGAGTCAATGTCAACTCATAGCGACCCCTTCTGGGTTTCTGAGACTGTAACTATTTACAGATGTAGAAAGCCCAGTCTTTCTCCCAAGGAGTGGCTGGCGGTTTTGAACTGCCAACCCTGCAGATTGCAGCCCAACAACAATTGATATCACTAAATTTTACAAGTGGAAAATGTTGACATAAATGATTTTCCAAGAATGTTTGAATGTAGTGAGAATAGCATTGTTCTACATTTCCCCAGTCTAACATCAGACTGAATAATGACAATTCTTAAATCTGATTCTACATTCAATGTGTTATGAAAAGTGAAGAATGTGAAGGAACCCCAGCCTTGCACAGATATGAAGTTCGAAAAGGAATGAGGGAGTGTTTTGATTTAGAATTCAGAGAGGTGTGGATTTCGTTCTTTGAACTACATGAAAATTCAAGAAGTGTTAGTATTTTTAGTCCATAATTTTTTGCTGATGTTGACAGCAAAGCATACACCAATGAAACAGTTTCGGCGTGTATGTGTGCCACCCCTGACCTTGGTGACATTCATCAACCTGTCATCGTTCTCATCCTCCCTTTCTGAGTTGCTCTTTACCCGAAACACAAACTCGCTGCTCCTAAACCTCCTGTCTAATCGTACCAGTTGCCGATGTCAATTTGACGACATAAAGATAGCGCTGCAAAGAACATAACGCTCAAGGCATTCTTTATTTACTAATAAGCTGTGGTTTGGGTTTAAGAAGGCATGCTTTATTTACTAATTAAGCTATGGTTTGGGTTAACATTTAAAGTCCATGAGAATTTAGAATTCTGTTCTTCATTGGCCCTCTTTCGATCATGATTCTTCTATGAAATCTTTGATCACCATGTTCAGTTATGGTAGCCAGGTAAGTCTAGTTCTGGTCTCATGACAGACGATGCATTGTTCATAGAGGCCAACAACCCTACATGTTCCATATCCTCCTCCTATTCCTGCATCTTTCCTCTGTTCTTCCGGGCAGAGACCAATCACTGTGCCTCGAATGGCTGCTATAAGCCTTGAAGGTCCCAGGCCCGACACTTCAAACTAAGAGGCATTAAACATGTCATGAGGCCAACTTCCTGGATGTCCTCTGAAACTGTGAACCTAAACCTCCAACCCAAGAGAGTAAATCTTATGAGGTTTTTGGTTGTAGATAAATAAGAGCCATGGGGGGAGGAGGGAGGCACATTGTTAAAAATCTATCTATCACACGGCTTTTTGCCAACTCTACTTTTTACAAGTGTTATTGATAAACAAGTACAATAATAGAGTATAGTACCCTATCCTTGATCAATGTGATATTTTCATCACCATTAACACTTCCTTCTGCCTTCTGCCCCGCATAACCATTCATAATCAACTTTGGTTTCTATACATTTGTGTGTGTGTGTG
>NW_022103906.1:78612081-78613747 GCF_000313985.2 Echinops telfairi | reverse complement strand
GTGGAATGTACAGAGTCTAAATCTAGGAAAATTGGAAGGGGTTGAAATGAAACAGAATGAGTAAAGATTGATATCCTAGGCATTTTCACTATCATCCAGTTGATTCAACTCATACCGATCCTAGAACTGCCTCTGTGAGTTTCCAACACTGTAACTCTTCACTGTAGTAGGAAGCTTCATTTTCCCCCATGGAGTAGTTTGTGGTTTCAAAATGCTGATGTTGTGGTTAGCAACCCAATATGTGGGTGGCCACTCCACCACCAGGGTGCCCTCTCTTAGGCATTAGTGAGCTGAACTGGACTGTTTTAGGCCTGTTGGGCAATCATCTGGTTTACTAAGCCAGGAATGACAAATTCAAGAGAAATAGCACCACACACATCATCAAAAAGAACATTTTAAGATAATATTGTCTGTGCTAGGATAATATCTATACACTTATAAGAAAGGCAGTTACTACATCCATTTATTCCAATTGACATACCCACTCCTAACGCAGTGATGAAGAATTGAAGAGCGCTGCCATGAGAGCACTGGTGAGGATGGCACAAGACCGCCCTCTGGACGTGGGGTCGGTATGTGTCAGAACCCACTTGACAGCATCCAATAACATCAGCGTTTTCGGCCTGAACTTGATCAACATGTCAGCAAGATGCATGTGTAAGTGCTGGTGGTTGAGGATGAGAATGTGAAAGTTGGAACCAAAGAGGAAGGGTCAGCAGCTGGAAACTACAGCCATGGAACTAGAAACGAAGCGGGAGATTGCGTGATGCCACTCTTCAAGACCAACAGCTTCTTCAGTGTAAACACTTTCATTCAACAGCATAAACGCCAACTACACATGTGGTCCTCACCACATAGAATACATGGGAATCTAATTTATCACACATGTGAGAAGAGTGATGGAAAAGTTCAAGATCATCAGCCAAACACAAGGCCTGGAGTTGACTGTGGACCAGTTGCTCTTCTGCACATTCAGGTGGGAGCTGACAACAAGGAAAACAAGTCCGCGAGAACCAAAATACCACCGTGAGCACATCTCACCTGACTTTAGAGACCATCTGAAGACCAGGCTTGACCCGTTGGACGCTAGGGATAGAGATCTGATCAAGTGTGGGAGGACATCGAGATGTCGCACATGAAGGAAGCAAGAGGCCATTAAAAAACCAGAAAACACCAAAATGGATGTCAAAAGATAATATGCACTTGCTCTAGAACAGCGGTTCTCAACCTGGGGATCGTGAGCCCTTTGGGGGTGAAACGACCCTTTCACAGGGGTCACCCGATTCAGAACAGCAGCAAAATGACAGTGATGAAGTAGCAACGAAAATAATGTTATGGTTGGGGGGTCCCCACCACAGGAGGGACTGATGAAGGGTTCGTGGCCTGAGGAAGGTTGAGAACCGCTGCTCTGGAACACAGACTAGCTAAAGTCAACGGAAGACAAGATGAACAGCTGGACAGAACATTTCAAAAGGCAAATCTGGGCAGACCAAGTAAAGCCCCCTAAGGAGCTGTGCCGAAACAGAGCAGGGAACACAAGGGGAAGGACACGCTCGGCAGGCCTCAAGCTGAAGGAACTGAAGAAAAAATTGCAACCTTGATGTGCGATACTGAAGTATCCTCCTGGCAAAATAAAGAGCCCTGGTTGCACTCTTGGTTAAATGTT
>NW_022103906.1:78606900-78611665 GCF_000313985.2 Echinops telfairi | reverse complement strand
GAAATCCTATAGAGAGTTGCTATGAGTCAGTGTTTATGGGTTTATGGCAAAATATTGCTTGATGCAGGAAGCATCAAAAGACGATGGAAGGAATACAGAGTTACAGTACCCAAAAGTGTTCATCAAAGAGACCTGGTGGTGTGGTGGATAACTCATTGGGCTACTAACCACAAGATCAAGGGTTTGAACCCATTAGCTGTCACATAGAAGAAAGATGGGGCTGTCTACGACCTCCCTGTGACCCAAAGAGCAGCTCTCTTCTACCCGATCGAGTCCCTGGATGGCAGTGAGTGGGCTGAGTTGATAGCACCATCCCAAGAGGCAGTGTCTGAGTAAGAACCAGCGATACTGCAGGAAGAAGCCCACCCTGTGCTGAAGGCTGTAAAAAAACCAGGCTCTGGAAGCTAACAGAAGAGCAATTGCAGTATTTCAACAACTCAATCCGTAGTAGAAGCACTCCCTAGACTGTGCCACGAAAGACAGCTACTTGGTGAATATCTGTGCCGATTCCACAGAAAGGTCATCCAACCGAAAGCAGAAATCACCAAGCAATTATCACTTGCAAGTAAAAATTTGTTGAAGATACTTAAAAAATGGAGATAGCAGTACATTGGTAGGAAGCTGCCAGAAATTCAAGCTGGATTCAAAAGAGGATGAGGAATGAGGGATACCATTACTGTCATCATATGGATCTTGGCTAAAACCAGAAAATACCAGAATGATGTTTGTTTGTGTTTTGTTGACTATGAAAAGGTATCAGACTCTATTGGTCATAACAAACTACTGGTAGCCTTGCTCGTAGGAACTCTGGACCATTTCCTATAAAAGCAGATGTAGTATAAATGGGTAAAGGAAGATACACTCTTCTAGCAAAGAAGACCTGGCAGCACAGTGGATTAAATGTTGGATTGATAACTGCAAGGTCAGTGCTTCAAATCTACCAGCAGTTTCTTGGGAAAAAGATGAGACTAATGGCACCAGAAAGAGTTACAACCTCAGAAACGCTAAGGAGTCTTTCAACTCTGTCCTATGGGGCCAGTATGAGTCAGAACTGACCCAATGGCAGTGGGTCAGCTTAAAAAAAATAATAAAAGGAATGCTGGAGTAGCTCTGTTTCAGTCAAAGCAGATTTGGGAGCAGAGACTATTAGCAGCAATAACAAAGCTCATTTTATTTTTAAAAAACAGTGTAAATTAATCAAAAAAACATAATAATCCTAAACATGTATGTACCTAATAACAATAATTCACATCACATAAGTAAAAATCTAACAGAAGTGCAGCAAGAGCAAGCCTACTCAAGGTCCCGAGCTAGGGAGTGCCAGCTGACTTCCGGCTGCCGGCTCCAATAAAGGTTTTTATTTGAAAAAAAAAAAGACTACTAGTGGTTGACAATTTCAACAATCCTCTCTCAATAACTGATAGCACCAAGAGACAGAAAATAAAAACATAGAAGACAAAAAAACAAAACAAAACATAGAAGACTTAATTTTTATCAAGCACATTGACCTAGTTAATATTTATACTATACCCTCCCCCAACAGCGACAAAAGACACTTCTTATTTTTCAGAAACACACTTAATTTTAACATGACAGAGCATAATCTGGGCCATGAGATGAGAGTTAATACACTGAGAAAGATTCAAGTGACAGGGCGTACGTTCTTGGACAACAGTGGAATTAAAATAGAAATCGACAAGACACAAATCTGTGAAAGCCTTTACATACAGGGAAATTAGATAAAACCAAATGAAACCAGTCCCTCCGGTGTTGATTCCAACTTACGGTGACTGCATGCGTGTCAGCATAAAGCTATGTCCCACCGGGTTGTCAATGGTGGATTTTTCGGAGGTGAACTGCCAGACCTTTCTTTGGAAGAACATCTGGCTGGTCTGGAACCAACAACAATTTGGTTGGCAGTCTGGAGCGTACCCATTTGCACCAGAACAAGGAATGACAACAGATCACAACTGTGGAGTACTTCAGGGTCCACGTGTCATGTGGATGCCCACGCGCATCTAGTCTAGCCTTTGTTACTCCCACCAAAGGAGCTTTCTTTTCCTGACGGGTCTGCGTAAGAAGGTGGAGAAAGATGTGACTGATTCAGCTGTGGTTGTTCACAGAGTTCGTTCTGACTGCCATCCTGCCATGTCTAGAGGTACCGTCCGATCAAGAACCAACGGTACGGAAGAAAGAAGTCCAACTGCGCTGAATGGACTGCTCACAGGACAGACCCATCTGTCTTGGGAGGACAGCCAGAGGTTCCTTAGTGCTCCTTAGAGGCGCGGAGGCCAAGCTTTCCTCTTACATACTTCGGACATGGTATAAGCAGAGATTAGTCCCTAGGGAAGGGCAGCATGCTTGGCTGAGGGGCAGCAAAAAAGTGGAAGGCCATCAACAAGATGGACTGACCCCGGGGCTGCAATAACGCACGCCAGCATAGCAACCACTCTGAGGCTGGGGCAGGTCCCGTGGTGTTTCTCTCTGTTGTATACAAGGTCACTATGCGTCAGAACTGACCCCATGACACCTTACAACAGCAAGCCATCCTGCTGGTCTACAATGGACCATCTCAGAAGCCGTCAGTGAGGACCTTGCAAAGACAAGGACCGGGAGTGGGGTGCAGGCTTTGGGACACGAGCACCCTGTTCATGGACCTCCTTGAGCCAAGAGACACCTCTGACACCAGGGGAGTGGCTGGAGCTGAACCAGGAGCCAGAGCCTGAGACAGAGCAGTGGTCGTCTGTGGGATACCAGCCCCCACAATCGAATGGGTTCAAGGGACAGTTGTGTATTCGAAGGGCAAAATTAAAAAGACATCAGACAAGATATAGCAGGCACATGCTCACCTCCAGGACTGCCATGACTCAAGGAGCCAGGCCCACGCAGAGAGAAAGAATATATTTCCAACCAAGGCTTATATATACTCCAGGGATGTACAAACACCCCTAATTACTTGTCACCACATACATTAACCAAGTGAGTTGTGCCTTAACCCTAAAGGTCCCTGAGTTTCATTGGAGGAGTCACCTAGCACCAGGGCTGGGGGCTGGAACGGGGGAGTGGCTGTCTTCAGAGCCTAGAGAGCAACAGCACATGTCTCCTCTATAGTTAAACCTGCCGGGTACATAGCAATCAGCCAGGCACTTGGAAGAGGTAACTTTAAGGTAGCACCATTATGGGAGGATAGAGTGGGGAACAATATTAATTATGAGAATGTGGTTGGGACTCACCTCCAGCTCACAAGGGTGAAGGCCTCCCTCCACCTCAGAAACCCAGCCTGCCAGGCTTCTTAATATATGCGAATGAAGGATTCATTCATATATTCTCTTCCCATTCTCTGCTCCCCACAGACTTCCTAGACCACGGAGCAAGAAAAGCTGGACAGAGTGAGGGCCTTCAGTTTGAGGTTTATGGAGGGGTGGCATACCCTTTGGGATTTTATTGTGGAACCCAGTCACAGAAGTAGAGTGACATGGGAGGACAGTTGGCATAAGAACAGGGGAAGGAAATGGAAGGTAGAGGCATGTCAAGCCTCAGCCTCAGGGAAATCCTTGGATGTTGCTGATGTCCACAGATGTCACCCCCCAGACGTCCTTCCCCCGCCAGATGTCACCAAGTCATTTCATTTCATTCATTCATTCATTCTTAAAAACAACAACAGTATTAAATACTGTGCGATTATAAGAGACTTCCCCCCCAGCTTTCTCTCCCCCAAAGATATGCCAAACATTAGAGGCTGTCTGTTAGCACATGGCGGAAGGTCAGATGCTTAGAGATATCCTCTGAAGACATTAAGCCACTGTCTGATCTCGCCAAAGGTAGGGTCCACTCCCTGCTGTTAAGGACAATGGGCTACTTCTCACTGAAGGCTTGTGACCATTAGTCTGGTCCCTGTAGGTGGGGTTCACACCCTACTGATAATGGTTTCTATGGAGATCCAGAGAACAGGCCAAACCTGCTCAGTGACATCCAAAATTAGGCTGCCATCCTAAATCTAGAATCTGCCCATCTTGTCACATGTGTACCCCCAATACCTCCCCATTCTTATTGCATGGATACCCTTAGATTACTGTATAGCCTATAGTTCAACCCCTTCTTGTAATGTATGTCTTTATCTGTCATTAGTGGGCTTGCATGCCCCCGAAAGATATATAAGCCTTGGTTAGCAATAAAGAGCTCTCTCCCTCGCCTCCCTCTCACCCTGGTGCTCTCCCCCACCCCTCCCCTCTCTCTTGTTCCCCTCCCCCTCTCTCATGCCCTCCCGGTCTCCCATCTCCATGTGGACCACCAAGTGGGGCTGAGGTGAGCATGCTACCATGAGATGTGTCTGACTCCATTATTTCAATCCCTCTTCTATCTCTCATGCTCTCTATGATTTTATTATAATCTTTATATATATCTTAACCATACAATTGCACCAATCAAACCCACAATTAGTTGTGGGGGGCTGGCCCTTCTCTCACAAAATACTTAGAAAGGTAATAAGGTCTCTGTGGCAGTTACATAATCTCCTGTCAACTTGAGCAAAGGGGTGGAGTCTAGCCTGTCAATCAGGTCATAGCCAATGAGGCCTCTATATGGGCATGGCCTTCTCCTGAGGATTCTGGGAACTCCTGTCTTCCTCGATGTGGAGGCAGGACACATTCTGTTTTGTCTTCCTGCTGGCAAGCCACATGGAGCTATGCTGATGCCAGCCAGAGCCCTGGAGATGCTTCTACTGTCACTGGATCCACAAGACTTTCCACCCACAGGCCCGTGATCT
>NW_022103906.1:78605141-78606263 GCF_000313985.2 Echinops telfairi | reverse complement strand
GAGGAGCTGATGCCAGGGGCTTACATGGAGAGCAAATGTTTTGAGAATGATGAGGGCAATGAATGTACAAATGTGCTTTACAAACAATGGATGGATATATGGGTTGTGATAAGCATTGTACGAGCCCCCAATAAAATGAATTTTTTAAAATTCAGCAAACTGATTTTAACAATATATAAAAAACAGTATTAAATAAAAATGTTTCTACAAAACCATACAAATCTTTATTAAACAAACATATCAAGACATGAATTTATTGTTTCTTGATATAACCTCCATTTTTGCCTGTACACTTCTGAGAGCACTGAATTCATCCCTCTAAATTTTTCCTGAAGAAAACATGCCAATTTTGGTATTCTCAAAGAACCCGAACCCTGTTCTTTTTTTAGCGTTTTCATGTTTTGGAATAAAAAGGAAATCCAGCCCTTGAAACCTGTAAAGCAGTGGTTCTCAACCTGTGGGTCGCAACCCTGTTGGTGGTTGAACGACCCTTTAACAGGGGGTGCCTGAATCATAATGGTAGAAAAATGACAGTGATGAAGTAGCAACGAAAGTAATGTTATGGTTCGGGGGTCATCACCACGTGAGGAACTGTATGAAAGGGTTGAGAACCACCACTCTAAAGAGTCAGCAGATGCATTGCTCTGATGGGAAAAACATTCCTAGGCATAACTTTCCTAGTCCTTGTCTTACCAACACACTTTTCAGTTTCTTATAAAAACTTCTTCATAATAAGCTCCCATGATTGCCGTGTCCTTCCATAAAATCTATCAAGTTAACCCCATTTAGTGTCCTCCCCCAGTACAATCAGCACAACTTTCTGAGCTGACCTCTCTGCCTTGAATCTTACTGGCCCAGCAGATCCTCTCGGAAGCCACCGTTCTGACTGCACCTTGTGTCTAGATTGGATGGGTAAACCCCAGGCACGGCCCTGGTTACAATTCACTCCATAACATCATCGTTAGCGTCGAACTTTCCTAAAAGATGGATGCAGACGTCAGCTCTCGCAGCAAGCTGATTTTCACACAGCTTTGGGTGCCCATTGAGCCAAATGTCCGATTAAACTTGACAATGTTGAACACCCACGATCCCAACTTGGGTAGCTATCACATCAACAGTAAT
>NW_022103906.1:78603674-78605011 GCF_000313985.2 Echinops telfairi | reverse complement strand
AAGATTTTTTTTTTTTTGAGGCATGCTGTCCGACGAAGGCAGTGTAGTACTGAGGAAATTTGTAGTCATTCGCTGGTTCTGGGGTCACGTTTGAACGTGTTTTGTTTGGAATAACCTTAGGCGTGTATGCACTGGAAGTCCTAGTAGCAGTATTTTTGACTCGCCCTCAGATCAAGTGAAGCGTACGTCAGGAATATGATTGACATAATATTTGAAAAATCAAGGCAATCACCATAGTGAAGAACTAAAAAGGAGAAACCATGCAGTCATCTCAGTGGACAGCCACAATGACTAGGGACCGAAGAGCCTCGCAGTCAGAGAGTGCAGTGGAAGGGGATGATTAATGCAGATGGAGGTGAGTTAAACACTAACTCCTCATCATTTGTTTTCAGCTTTGATCCACTTTAAATTTGTTTTCATTTTTAATCTATTCTTTCTTTTCTACTGAGGTTTTCATTTAATTTTGTTACTATTGTTTGTTTTGTAAGTTTTTCTGCATAGGAAATCAGAATAGGTAAAACTATAGAGATTAACTGGATTAACAGGTTTGTTGGATTTTTGTTAGGGGAGGTTGGGAGGAAATGGGTTGCTAATATTGAGTACAAGAGGATAATGTTCTAAAATTGATTGTGGTGACAATTGCACAACTTTTTAATATGATTAAACCATTTAAAAAATAATTATTAAAAAAAACCCTTATAGCCATCTAATTGATGCTGAGGTTATAAATCAACAGTTCTCAACCTGTGGATCATGACCCCTTTGGGGGTCGAACGAGGAGTCGCCTAAGACTGGAAGAAAACACATACCGTATATTCTTGAGTATAAGCCGAGTTTTTCCACATTTTAAATGCAGTTTTTGTGGTAAAATTAGGTGTCTCGGCGGATATTTACATTGGCTTATACACGCGTATATACAGTATTTCCGATGGTCTTAGGAACAGAGACACCATCCCTCTATTCGTCTCCAGGTGGGTCCACCCACATGCAGATATGTCCACATATGAGTACCTGGCATGATGACATCATCGTGCCAACCCCATCACATACACCCTGTACAAATATAGATGTCTGTGATGGGGTTGGTGTCTTAACATACTTCTGCTGACCTGTTACACATGGAGAGAGCAGCTACTGCGTAGAAAGCAGCTACTCTGTTAAAAGCAGCTACTACCCTGTCTCCCCAAAAGTAAGACATCCCCCCCAAATAAGACCTACTTACAGTTTTGCCTCTCGCTGAAATATAAGGCATACCCCTGAAAATAAGACCTCCCCGAAAATAAGGCCCCTGAAGCTACCGTAACTCTGGACTCTGGACTGTAGCAGCGGGCACCACC
>NW_022103906.1:78596725-78598743 GCF_000313985.2 Echinops telfairi | reverse complement strand
GACCTTTTCTTTGATCTCCACAATTCATCTATGAAAGAAAAACATTGCTTATTTTTACAAAGTTCCTGGGATAAATATTTCTCTACCTTTGGCTTCTAGTCTGTCCCCCGGTGTTGGGGGCAGGGATAATACCCAGGAGCTAGTACTAGTAAAAGAATCGTGGCACCAAAGTGGGCTCCATGTGTGGCTAAGGTCCACAGGTAGAAACCATTGTGAACACAGCAGGCAGCGGAGGAGGAGGAGAGTCTGCCACCTTAGGAAATCCTGGGCACCAGCACTGCTCGGTCCTTTAGGGCCCCTATGAATCAGAATTGAATTGACGGCAGTTTTAGATTGTGTGTTTTATAAGTACATGTGGTCTTCGGTTTATCTTTGAACGAGAAACATTTTATCTGGACCAGTTTTTGTTCAAGAAGTATGTAATAAAGTATATAATTCTCTTTGCTGGTCCATTCTACTTAATAGAAAATCTAAAATTACATCCTTTTCATTTGAAATAGAGGACTCAATAGCGCTGGTTTACCATCGTTCAGCCCTTTAGCTGCCTTGTGGGAGAGAAGTTATGATTTGGAGCAACATATAGCTTCAGTTGAAACGTGGTTAGGGATGCTCTCAGCAGATCCATGGACTCTTCTGAGGGTGATGTGGGGTTCTCCCATAGTATTTCAAACAAATTGTCCTTATACTTGAGTCCATACTTGAGTGAACCTGAATTGTGGGACCCTATCCTGATCTTGTTGTGGTCAGTGTTGGGTCAGGTACTGGTCCTGGGGTGGGGGTGGGGGGCGGTGGGCACGGCATTAGGAACAGCCTGCCCTGCCCTTATCAGACCGAGACGACTAGCTTCAAAAGGGCTCCAGGACAACGAGCCATCTCCTCGGTATCAGGTGGAACCATCAAGACACCACTCTCCTTCAGAATTTCACCGATGGAGATGGCTTAAGGTCCTGCAGCTGCAGCTCCTACAACCTCATCTTTTTCTCCACGGTCAGGTGGCCCCAGTACAATTTGGGTAACGTGTCTAAGTGGCCCAAACAAGGGACTTTTGATTTCAATATTTTAACTGATCTAAGTAACTTCTGCCAAAGGACCGAGAACGTGTATGAGGTTCTCTATGTCCAAGCCTTCTTTTTTCTGTGCCCCGGCCCCCTCTTGGTATTTCCTGCTCCCTTTCCCAGGTTCTCTTAGCACGGGAAAATCCCTTCTCCTCCCACACCGACTCCTTTCCCTCTCCCTGCCTTTTCGGATCAACCTGACCAGCCTGAGCACCTTGCTTCCACTCTACTCACCCCCCTCCTTTCCCTAGCCATCTTCCTTCCCCCATCTTACCGCTCCCCACCTGCTGGCTCAGGCACACCTGAACCCCACTCGCTTCTCCTGTCAGTAAACATACCAGATCTCAAAATCCCCCTCTTCTTTGTCCGCTCCGGTGCTGAGGGGGTGGTCAAGGTTCATGTCCCCTTTTCTCTCACTAACTTATCTCAAATTGAAAAGTGCTTAGGTTCCTTTTCTAATGATCCCACCACCTATATTAAGGAGTTTCAGTAATTATGACTTGTCCTGGCATATTTTTATCATCTTCTCCTCTACGCCAACCACAGGTGAAAGGAAACGCATTTTTCTTGCTGCTCAGCAACACGCCAACCAGGTGCACTTAACCGATCCCGACATGCCAGTCGGCAACAAGGCCATTCCCAGACAGGAGCCTGGTTGGGGTTATCAAATTGACACTCAAGCAGGCAGGGATGGACGTGCTAGGCTTCAGACAATTTCTTAAAAGGCAGTCCATTTTAACAAATGCAGAGAAATCACCCAAAAGCCGCTTAACTGATGCTCTGACCCAATAAACCCGCTTGGACCCAGCTTCCCTTGCTGGGGCTATGGTTCTTGCTACCCGTTTTATTACCCAGACATTAGAAAAAAAAGCTTAAAAAGGTAGAGGAAGACTCTCAAACCCCAGTCTGAGATTTAGTGAGTATGGCATTCAAGGTTTTTAACAGCTGCAAAGAACAGGCAGA
>NW_022103906.1:78576219-78595629 GCF_000313985.2 Echinops telfairi | reverse complement strand
CCCAGCTTGTCAACATTTGTTTGCCTGTAAGTGGGAGGACCCGGACACCCACATGGCCTCCCAATACTCCTGGGCCATTTGCCTCAGGGGTTCCAAGACTCACCCCATATTTTCGGACAAGCCCTTGCTGCTGATTTGCAGATGTGATTCATTGCCCTCTACCCTCTTGCAGTATGCGGATGACCTCTTATTATACAGCCCCTCCTTAGACAGTTCTAAGGCAAACAGCCCAGCTCCTTTACTTCTTAGATTCCAAAGGTCACAGAGTCTCTCCCTCCACAGCACAATTATCTTGTACTGCCATTATCTATTTAGGCCTGTGCCTCACCCCCACCACTTGGGGTTTAACTTTGTATAGTTGCCAGGTCGTAAGGGACCTCAAAACGCTGACTTGGGCTGACCAAATACTTTCCTTTCTCGGTTTTGTAGGTTTTTCTGACATTTGTTCCCCAATTTCTCCCTTATCGTGAAACCATTATATGATGCAGCAAAGGTGACTCCCAGTAGACCTTTAGACTACCCGCGGGTGGTAGCGGTGGCCCTTTAAAAAGCTCCAAGAAACGCTTTTACAATCCCCACCATTTTTTTTTACCAAGCCTTGATAAACCCTTTCTTTTTTTCACTAACGAGATACACGGCACGGCAAATGGGAGTCCTCACCCAGCCTCTGGGACCCACCTACTCTCCGATAGTGTATTTATCCAAACAGCTGGACACAGCGGTCCAGGGGTGGCAACTGTGTCTTTGTGCTCTGGCGGCTGCAGTCACCCTTACCAAGGAAGCCCTTAAAAATCACCTTGGGACAGCCCTTTCAGACCTTCTCTCCCAACAGGATCCAGGATGTATTGTCGCATAGTTTCCCTCTCCTTACTTCCTCTGGGCAGGATGCAGGAAATCCATTTGCTCTTTCTTGAAAATTCTGATTTAGGCCTACACCAGTCCCCCTCGCTTAATCCAGCTGCTCTCCTCCCAAGTACATCTACTGTCTCCTATAACCATTCATGCCCACAGGTCACTGAGGAGCTCCAGCTGGCTATGGAATCCCTCTTGGTCTCTCTAGCCTCTCTACAGTGACAGCTCATTTCCCTAAAGTAGGTAGCCCTCCATAACCGAAGAGCCTAACTGCAGAGATCGGCACCTGCCTATTTCTAAGGGAAGAGTGCTGTTATTATGTGACTGAATCAGGGCTGGGAAAACAAAACAGAGAAGCTCCAAATTGGCTGAAGATCTTAAAAACCATCAGGGAGACAATGCCTGACTACTCTCTTGGTTCCAAAGCCCCCTTTTAACCTGGATCCTTCCTTAATTGGCCCACTTGCAGGTATATGTTTCTTGTTACTAATAGCCCCATTTTTATAAGTTTCTTCAGAACAGGACACGGGACACGAACAAAAGTCAACCAGCTTCTTTTATACCCTTACAGGGCCCTGCCTACCAAGCCTGACCCAGCACACTCTGGTCTTTAATCCTTTGGTTCCCCTGCCCAGCAGGAAGCAGCCAGATTAGAATCACCCCATTATCATTTTTTAAAAAAGGCCAGAATGTTGGGTCAGGTACCGGGTTGGGGGTGGTGTGGTGTGCATGTGATGGATGGATTGGTGTGTGTGGGGGGGCATTAGGAACAGCCTGACCTGCCTTTATTGGACCAAGACGGCTAGCTTCAAAAGAACTCCAGGACAATGAGCCATCAGACAGAGTGTATCAGAGTGATTAAGACACTACTCTACCTCAGAATTTCACAGACGGAGACGGCTTAAGGCCCTGCAGCTGCAGCTCCTACGCCCTCCCCTCGTTTGCCCTCCCTCCTTGTTTCCCTCCCGACCAGCTTGAAAACTTGCTCTTCACCACAGATAAGTGCAACTTCTCAGGCCCCCACTGAGGGCCCATGAACCTCATCCAGGAGCTCAGGGCTCCCATCTCTCTCTGCTCTCCTCTCCCTCCCGGGAAGCGAGACTTCACTGACTCCTTGCTGGAGCCCATGGATCTCACCCAGGGGTGTGCAGAATAAACTCCTCCTTCTCCTTCTCTCTGGCCTGGTCTCAGTTTATATTTGCGGTGAACCTTATAGTCAGCAAGTTCAGCACAAGGTTAGCAGTTCCAAACCACCAGCCTTTCCTGCACGAGAAAAACAAAAGCGTTCTATTCTCATAAAGAGCTACACTCTTGGAAATCCCCTGTAGTTCTACTGTGTCCCAAAGGATTGCTGAGTCAAAATTAACTCAATGGTAGTGGGTTTTGGTTTTTTTTGGACATCCTAATTTTGATGCAGCGTCAGAGAGATGAAATCTGATCTAGGGAAACTGGCCCCAACGGGGGTGTTTCTGCTGTCTCATCATGTCTGTACTATACTCCACCCAGCTTCAAGATTGTTACTGAGGTCCTTGGAAAACTCCGTTTAAAACTTTACACCTTGTTTAAGTCAAACAAGGATGTCGTTTCAGGGTCCTTCGTGATAGAAATTTTCTTCTAAGCAGTTAATCAATGAAGTCTGTGTTAGAGGTTGTGGTTGCTACAGACGTTCGGATTGCTTTCTGTCTCGATTTTTGGCACATGCATACATACCACAAGCATTCTATGTTGTAATTCTCTTTTGGTCACTAGGTAGCAAAAACATCTGTAGTATGACTGTTTTTAAGTACACTGTGTTGAAAACAAAAACTCATCAAAAAGTATCATAAATATCTGCTTTTGCTTATTATCTACTCTCAATAACAGCAAAGTTTAAGTGGCAGGCTTGAATCTTATTTAATGTTTATTAAATAATCTGAGAACCTGGACTGTATGAAGAAGGCATCAAGATTGGAGAAAACTCATTGACCTGCAATATACACAAAATCTTTCTTACCAGAAGGGAAGGGGGCTTGCAGCATTGATTGATGAAGGTCAACGTATGGACTAGCCCTGAGAATAAACATTCTTACAATGATATCAATGAGGACTATCATCACAAAAGAAGAAATTGGAGGTTGTCAATTCTACTTGGATCAAGAATCAACATTCATTGAAAAAGCAGTCAATAAATCAAATTATATGTGGCATTGGGCAAGTCTGTTGCAAGACACCCCCCTCCCCATTTTTAAATGCACAAGTATTACTTTGATGGTTAAGAGGCATCTGATCCAAGTCATGGTCTTCTCGATCACCTCATATGCACATGACGAGACAAGACAGAGAATTGATGCAAGCTGTGGCATTGGTGAAAAATATTGATTATACCATGCACTGCCAAAAGAATGAACAAATCACCCTTAGGAGACAATCAGAAGCTCATTAGAAACAAAGGTGGCAGGAGTTTAGCTTGTTTACTTACCTAGGATGCATCATCAGAAAAGACCAGTTATTTGAAAAAGACATACTTTACAGAGATTTAGGGAAAACAAGAAAAACACTGAATGAGATGGGATGATGTTTTAACATGAAGATAGTGCCAGTCATTGTGTTTCATTATATACAGGATCACTGTGAGTCAGAGATGATGAAAATTTTATCCATTGTTGCTAGGTGCTGTCAATTCAGTTTTGATTCATAGTGACCTAATGCAAAATAGTCACACACAGCCAGGTCCAGCACCATCTGCACAATCATCACTACATTTGAGCTCACTTTTAAAACGTGTGTCAATTTTTTTCAATGAGGTCCCCCCTTCCCTCCCCAAACTACTTTACCAAGCATGATGTGCTTCTACAGACATGGGTCCTTCCTAACACGTCTTAAGTACATGAAAAAACCTTGCCACCTGACATTTGAGGAGTGTTCTGACAGTACCTGTTTATCCTTATGACGGACCAATATATTCAATATTATCCGCCAACACTGCAAATTCAAAGGCATTAATTTTTCTTTGGTCTTTCTTATTCTTTGCCCAACTTGTATGGATGAGGGGATTGTTAGTCCTCACGGTAACTTTACTTTCTAACACTTCTTTAAAGAGGTCTTTTGCAGTATATTTGTCCAACGTGAGGCACCATTGAATATTATTTCCATGGATATTGCAGGTTCAAGTAAAATGAAGTCTTTCACAAAGTGGGTGTATAAGCAAATGTGAAGAAAGCTGATGGAGCCCGGCTATCAAAAGATATGGCATCTGGGGTCTAAAAAGCTTGAAGGTAAACAAGTGGCGATCTAGCTTAGAAGCAACAAAGCCCACATGGAAGAAGCACACCATCCTGTGCGATCACGAGGTGTTGAAGGGATCAGGTATCATCAGAACAAAAAATCACATTGTGAATGAGGGGGAGGGTGGACTGGGGACCCAAGACACATCTGTGGGCAACTGGACATCACCTTACAAAAGGGTCACAGGGAGTAGATGAGCCAGTCAGAGTGCAGAGTAACAACAATGAAACATACAACTTGCCTCTAGTTTCAAAATGCTTTCTTCGAGCCCCCCCTCCCCCCACCCTCTCTATCATGATCCCAATTCTACCTTACAAATCTGGCTAGACCAGGGGATGTACATTGGTACAGATAGGAACAGGAAACACAGGGAATCCAGGGTGGATGATCCCTTCAGGACAGTGGTGAGAGTGGCGATACTGGGAGGGTGGGGTAGAGAGGGAGAACCATTACAGGGATCTACACATAACCTCCTCCCTGGGGGACAGACAACAGAAAAGTGGGTGAAGGGAGACATCGGACAGTGTAAGATATGACAAAATAATAATTTCTAAATTATCAAGTGTTCATGAGGAAGGGGGGAGGGGGGCAGGGAGGGGGGAAAATGAGGAGCTGATGCCAAGGGGCTTAGGTGGAGAGCAAATGTTTTCAGCATGAGGGTAACGAATGTACAAATGTGCTTTACACAATTGACGTATGGATTGTGCTAAGAATTGTATGAGCCCCAATAAAATGATTTTTTTTTAAAAAGCTGGAAGTTGGAAAACAACAACAAAACAAATTGAAATGACAGAATGTAAGATGGTTAGTGATCAGGATATAAAAAGTACATCTGTGTTTCCAAAATAAATGTGATAAGAAAAATATAAAAAACCCAAAATCTTTCACAATTTCAGTCTTTCTTCATTTGTCATGCATATCATATTCCTTACAATCCTAAAGCTATATTCTTCCTCATAACCATTCCCTGGATTTGCTCAGCACACAGCATGAATAAATCTTCTGACGATAGAATACAACCCTGACACACACCTTTCCTGATCTCGTTGTTTGAAGAACTGCCTCTTGGACCACAGCTTCTGTAAGAGCCCAATGAAATGTCCTGAAATTCCTATTCCTCGTGGTGTTATCCCTAATTTGCCTTATCTACACAGTTGAATACATCTGCATAGCAAATACTAGTGAACAGCTGATCATTCTCTTTTAGCCAAGACCACCTGACATCAGAAATGACATTCTTCATGCCATGTCTTTTTAATGTGGTTTAAATTTGACTGTCCCTTGTTGATATACTACTGCAATTGTTTTGAGTTCTTTTCAGCAAAACTTTACGTGATTACTGATACAAGAATTATGCAAAAAGTATTGCTCAATGGTTCCAGTTTAAACATGCTTGGGTTTATTCCAAACAAAATGTTTTACGCTCAACTGTGGGATCGTTGTGCTGCTGCAGAAAAATTTCCTCAGTAATTGTCTTAGTCTCCTTTGGAGACTTGCAAAACAAGTGCCCTGGAGGGGGATTGACTGTTTTTGAAGTCAGAGCTAATATCAAAATTTTAATGCACTTATATAGACATCCTAAAGTCATTGAAGTTTTCCAACAGATTTACAGGAATGATCCCTCACGTAGAATAAGTTTTTAGATGTACCAAACATTTTGGTTGGGAAGACCGCTAAAACAAGCAAGCGTATCAACCTCCACATAAAAGAAATTTGGCTGAAGCCCAGAAACTGGTGGAAAAGTTCATGGAGTTATCACTGATATAATAGCTATTAAAATTGGGATCGTACATACATGGTTTGGCTTTTTCAAGTTTAAGTAAACAGCTTGGCCTTGGCAAGCTTTTGGCCTGAAGGATGCCAAAAGACCGTTTGAAAAGTTCATTTTACCTTCCTATTAGTCTATTAAGAAAGATCAAAGCTAATAATGACTCTATGGATTAATAAACAGGGATTTGCAGCATTTGCCAAGGTGATCACGAGCAAGATCCAATCAAAACAGTGGCTTCTGAGGGGGAACTGTTGGGTCAGTACAATTCAAAGCAGAGGTCAGGTCAAGGTATGGTGACTTAAAAAAATCCCAAAGTAGTAATCTCAATAGATTTCCTCAAAAGACAAGAGATGATCATGGGGGATAAAACAAAAATTGCATTGCTGAGAAAAGATCAGATTAGTTTTGCTGAGGAATTTTCTTCCATCCCCACAATACTTCATTCTTCAAGGGTAGCCACGGTCAGGGTCCATCGACCATCATTTCACTGAGAAACCTTACTTCATCCATCCTATAAGCTCTCCCTGATCTTGCTCCTGCAGGATTTTTTGGTTCACCAAACTCAAAGAACATAGAAAAGGAACATGGTTTTTGACTCTCTCAAGGTCGCAAAAACTGCCCTCTCTTAACATGATGTAAATCTAAAAGCAGAGTTCTTCAGGAACACGTTAGAAAGATGGATACACCACTGTCAGAAGTGGATACCCCTAGATGGAAGATGTCAAGAAACAAAAATCTTCAGATTTTGATTTTTACTTAATAAAAGGCTATTATTTTTGTAGCAATACATTCTGGTTTACTCATCTTTCCTTGGAATGGGTAAAAATCTGAATTTCTTTTAGTCAGCTGGCCAGGTAGGTAGCTGACTTTCAAATATTTTGCATAGAAGCAGCAGTGCTTTCGGTATTACATCCATTTGTTGAAACATCTCAATTAGTATTCCATCAATTGCTGCAGCCTTGTTTTACACTGTGGTCCTATGGGTTAGGCCTTGGGCTAATAGAAATGTTGGTGGTCCAAATCCACCAAGAGTCTCCAGTGGAGAAAGAAGATTTAATTAGAAACCCTATATAGTACTATTAAGGGATGACATAGACTCAGTGGCAGTTTGTTTGATATATATATATTTAACCAATGCCTTTAGTGCAGTTTTAACGTCTTCCTTCAAAAATCACTGGTTCTTGATCACATTTTGCCTCCTGGAATGGTCAAATGTGGAGCCAGATTAGCACCTGTAATAAACATCTTACACATCTCTTAGAAAAGGGCACACTCCAATCTTTAAAATAGTTATCATGACCAGGCAATTGAAAACCAAAAACCACCAAAAACGGTCAACGAAAACCACTAAACTCATTGCCACTGACGGTCTCCAAGACGAACTCTGTGGGAGTAGAAAGCCCCATCTTTCTCCCAGAAATGCCCACAAGAGGTTAATACAGAAAATATCCACCTTCTCTAAAGGTTTTGGTAAATGCAAGGAAATACAATGAAGTGTACTTACACCTCTCTCCTCAGCAAAGACATCACGTATGGAATCTACTCCAATGGAATTGCTTTATTATTTGAGTTATTAAACGTGTTGCGCTTTGTTGCCATCAATTTCTGTGATTTCCTGGTGATCTCTTTATCTTCAGCACAGATGCAACATTCTAGGCTCTTGGTTCTACTAGGGTGTTGACGGTGGTTCCCTTCTCCGCGGTCACATCTTATAGCTCCAATGACACTTTCCCTAGTCATTGCATTGTGCTCTCAGAGTTGCTTCCTTGATCGGTACATGGCTTCCTCAAGCAGCACTGAGTTTCTCTACTGCTATAGGGCTGTTCATAAACTCTACTGGTGGAAATTAAGTTCTAAATTTCCTTCTAAAACCATTAATCTCAGGTTGCTCAGAAGAAAATATCACATAAGCTTTACTTCTCTGTCCACTTTGGGATTTTTCTATTTTTGACTCTCATCTTCTTTCATTGTGAACTCTTAAATTTTTTTTTTCCATATTGTCTAAGGTAACGGGCACACCCTCCCGTACCTAGAGGACAACTGTGCAATCGGGCACAAAGGAAAGGTAACACGCAGAAGCCATCCAACATGGTGTCTGATTTCATTTGAAAGAAAATGTCAGAGTCACTAAAGTAAAACTGTATGCCTTTATTCAACATAAAGTGTGTCATTACGATAAAATACAGTTTGTCCATGTGCAGAAACATTATTATACATTCAATTCTGAAGAAGGTAGTTTTATACGAACGATAAAAGGTACAGTCTAAAAGAGGACAGTGAGGAGGCGCTAAAAGGCAGTTTTATCTGTCAAGGTGCTAAGGCCTACGTGCACAAAGATTTTCAAGTGAGCAAGACCAACAAATGGCCTTTTTTTTTTTTCCTATTCTGATTTCTCTTGGTGCTGGTGAGTCTTATGTGTGATGCAGTATCATAGAATTAAAGACAGACTTTAAAAAGTAAGTCATAGCACTTAGGGCTAAAAGTGTCTCACTCCTAGAGCTGTGTGTGTCATATACTCTCTCTAGGTCTTTCATGAATTCTAGGCCACACAAAAAATTGCTCTTCAATCAGTAGTTAAATCAAGACAATAAATTGTCAGGTCCTTCCCAGTCCAGAATTTAGCTCCAGACACAACGTTGGTGGTTCAAGCCTACCATCTACTCTGAGGGAGAAAGATGAGGCTGTTTGCTCCCATGAAGATATATAGTTTCGGAAACACTAAGGATTTCCTTTGTCCTCTAGCATCATGAAGAGTCGGAATCAACTCGATGGCAGTGGTTTTTTCTAATGAAGGGAAACCAAATCTGAGACCCGGGAAGAGTATGTTTGATTTAAATCTTGTGCAAAGGGATTACATATGTGGGCTCAGCTGGAGTCACTACTGAAGTAGTGGCTGTTGCCGGAAAACTCTTTTGAAAAGAATTGCTGACTTAAGAGTCAAAGTCCAACTTCATCATTTCTAAATTCTGAATCATTGAAAATATTAAACTCTTTTTTTTTAAAGAACTGCCTCAAGTTATGTAAAATTGATGTACTACAATTCCAATATGAAAATAGGCTGTAAAATAGTTCTAAAGTATACTCAGACATTTTGATATTTAATATATTTGTCTTATTTTATTGGTTATTAGATAGGCTACACTTAATCTTAAATATTTAAAAAGAGGATCCCTGATTACACATAACAGAATTCATCATTGACCCATATTGATTTGATAGTGTTTATGACGCCTAGGTCCACTTCACGGCACAGACACGCACTGCACAAGTCTAAATCCTCAACAGCTGCAAAAGCTGCCTCTAGATACTGCAATAGAAAACCTTCTTTAGCTTACGTGGCGTAAATCATATTCCACCAACAGCATTTTCATGCCATCTTGGTATACGACCCTAAAATTTTTAAATGGTCTGGAAAAGAATGTCAAATTCAAAATGAAACCTATCTTAAGCCAGCAAATGTTTAGTTTATCTCTATCCCTCCTCCACAAACATCCCCTATCTAGATCAGGGTTCTCAAACCTTTCACAGGGGGTCGTCCGATTTGTAACAGTAGCAAAACTACAGTTAAGAAGTAGCAACGAAAATGATTTTATGGTTGTGGGGTCACCACCACATGAGGAACTGTATGAAAGGTTTGCGGCATGAGGAAAGATGAAAATCAAGAGGATGACTTTTAATTGTTAGGTTCGCAGAACATGGAAACATGACTGAGAGTTTGCTCTTCAGGAGAGCCCATTATCTAGCCACAGCCGGTCTCCACAACTCATCGTCCCTGGCTCTCTTCTGGGTGCAGTTTTCCTTCCTGTTATAAGGAAATCTCTTCAGGATTCCTTTGATAATTTAAGGCTGAGAGCTCCATGGAGGTATAAAGGTTTCCCTTAAATCCACATAGTCTCTTTGAAAGAAATCCAGTCATCTGTTTAAGGGCACCAAGCATGAGGAAAGCATAGAATCACCCATCATCCTTGTTCACAGGCAGTTAAAACTGTTATTACCCAGTGGAATCCCTCTCTGACTGAAAGATGAATAGACATACGTTGGCATCTAAGACTGAACTGCGAATCCAATAATACAAGTTAAAAGTGAGTGGTAAGGAAAATTCAGTAAGCACTGACAAAATACAAACATTTAACCCATTAAAGCTTTTCTACCACAAAGTCCTAAATGTATTAATTAGGATTTGAGCCACTAACATGAAAAGGGCTAGAAACTTGCTGAAAAGTCCTACTAATTCAAATTCTATGGCTTGGAGAGAAAAAAAGGCCAACCCCTCTAATATTGGAATACAAAGAACAGCAAAGTAATTCTTTCCATTATGGAGAACCACCAACCCCTTTATCAATTCAACACTTGGAGGTATTATCCCCTTCTCACCAGTCTGAATTGCCAACAAGGAAGTTTCTTTGTCTTTGGGTGTGGTCAAGTAGCATTCCACTCAGAGCGACCCCATGAGACAAAGGAGAACTGCCCACAGGGAGTCACAGGCTGCGATCTTTACAGCTCTTTCTTCTGTGGAGCCACTGTGCGGGCTCACACTGCTAACATTCTGGGTTAGTTGAACATAATTTCTCCTTCAAATTCACAGAAAAGGTAAGCTTATTAATAACTCCTCATGGTTAGTCACCTCCACATTGCCCGTGGTCTCTCCGAGGGTCAAAGCCATCTTTACAACCTTCCTGTTTCACCGGTGTCTCCACCCAGTGCTTCAAAGACTCACATTTTTCCTATCTATAAAAACTCATTTACACATCAACTTTCAACATGCCTTGGGAGGCATGCAACATTTTCTATTATTCCTGGAGTCTTAAAATAGACACCTGGATGGTGACTTAAAACTATTTGATTGCCTGTCTCCCTCAATCCATATACGTATATCCAGCACTTTAGCATAACAGGTGCTCAATTAGTAACATTATTTTTTATATAAAAGAAGCTAAAAATATTATGCCAAATGTGTTTTCTAAAGATGACTTGAGGTCATCAAGTAGTATAAGAGCAGTGAACACTTTTTAGACATTTGGGATGCAAAGAAAGGTAAGTTGGGGAACGAGTTGAAACCATCCTATGCTCTGGTATATTGCTCCTTATAATTCAACTGTAGACAACGATGATCTCCAGGCTTCCATGCCATTTACCTGAATAGAAATCACACATCCCGTGAGGTAGGAGGCCCACTTAAATAACAAAGATGTACTGGAAATGGGAGCTTTTAAAAAAATCTTTGTAGATGGTTATTATGGACAGGCTCTCATTTATTTAAACATTCTTCCTTTAAGAATTATGAGGATGCAGATATTCCCTGAGACTTAAGAAACTCCTTTAGAAACAGTCTATCCTCCATTAAGACTTAGCATGTGTGATTTTCTCTTGGATGGCTAAACTATTTTCAATGTTTGTTTGGCAACCCTGATGTTTGGAGTTTCTTTTCGAAAATAAGGTTGTCTTAAAAAAAAGTATACAATGTATCCTTACAACTAATTTCCAAAACGTTATTTTTATTATTAAAAATAACTATAGCTGAGTTCATTAGGAGAGCTAGCAAACTACAAAAGCCAGCTTTGTGAGTCATTCAGAAACATTCCTGAGAATCTGACCTTATCAGCTTTCCAGGTCATGAATAAATCTACACAAAATTTATCTCCACAGCCCATGTAGGTATCGCTTCTCCTCTGCTGTCATACCCCCAAATCAAGTGTTTACAGCCACAAAAATGAGTTCTCTTGGATTCCAGGTGCTCTCTAGGAGGTTAATGAGACCACTGTCCTCTCCTAACATTTCGGTCAGTCTCCATTGCCATCCATGTCCTTTTTGACACTCAGAAGGTCAAAATCGGATCAAGAAACAGAGGTCTTTCTTTTCAAGGTCTCCTGGCCCTTCTCCCTCCCCAGAGCAGTCACAAAGAACCTGAAGCTGGCTGTGAGAACTGGAAACAGAAAGACGTCTTGTACTGTCTTACACGATTATTTCTTTATCCGCTGCTCAAGGCCCGGAAGGTGGTGACAGCGAATGTCTGCTGACTACTGACCACTGTGGACAAAGGAGAACCTTTATTCCAGAGGCATTTCCTTCCCATCCTGTCTTACTGAAAACAAATAACAGCCACACTGAAAAGAAAAAGAAAGAAGAAAAGAAAACGAGGCTACACATGGTTATCTTCACTTTTCCTGGAAGCTGAGTACTGGGCAGTTTGGAGACAGAATAGCTCAAGGTGGAAAACAAGGAGACAGAGAGACTTAATATTTTTACTAGACCCTGAAAGAAATACACTACTCTGATTTATCTCCAAATGCCTCATTTTACCTTTTCCCCCCTGCACCCTCTGTGGCACCTTCCGCAGGCAGTTAAGGCAACTGAGGGCTCTTACTCGTCCCACTCTCAGGTAGCTGGGTAGGTCTCAAAAGTCACCAAAACTCCAAGGTTTTTATTTTCACTTTTAATTTTTTACTTAATAATAAAATGAAAAATAAGAATATATGAATACATACAATCTATATACATATATTTATTGCAAATACTTAAAATTCTTACGTAAAATGATTTCTATATTATTTGTGAAAAAATATGACTTTTAAAATGGTGTCGACACCAACTTCTCTGTACATACCCTCAATTCCAATGTTAACAATTCCTTTAAAAAGGCAAAAGACACAAAAGCTTATCATTTACCAAACCAGTCTTGTACAAACCTTGTAGCCAGAGGGGGGAAAAAGAGCTTGCGGTAAATACGTCAATTTTCTTCAAAAATGAAAAATAAATCCCCAAACTATCCCTCTTATTGCATTTTGTGGAAATGATCTGAGTGACTCTAGAGTAACCTCCTTTGCAATCATTTGTGCCTTACCAGTGAGGTTCCACAGTTCACATCCATGTAAGAGAAATTCAAAGTCTTCCATTGTCCTTTTTACATAGATATTAAAATATATATTACTCAAAATATATTACTGGAAAGCTATTTTTAAAATTGATCTTTAATAGTTTTATCAAATGTAAAGCATTAAAAAAAATAAAGTAACCAAGAATCTCTGAAGCTACTTACTTCAATTTTAGGAAATATCTTGCCTATTGTTCTGCCAATAGGTTATGTCGGTACTGAAACATGGTAGGAAAGATGCCTGCCTATCATCATGTTTCCCAATGTCTCTTTGGGCTATACTATAAACTGAGCTGAGAAATACCCTTGGACCAAGTGTTTTCCCTTAGCACTGTGAAGTTATGCGATGGGGAGACTTTTCCCTCTTTGCTGCCATGTGAAACTCCTGGGTCACAGAGAAAATTACCCGGCACTGCTCACAGCCAGTGAGAACAGGCAATCACTCTCCCTGCAATGATCAGAGAAGACCCTCTTCATTATAACATTTCTACCAGAGAGCTCTTTAAGGGTCTCTAAGGTAGGAAAAGGGCAGTAGGAAGCAATTGAGATGGTTACTGTCATGAATCTGTAACCTTCACTTGGAAGGCAAGGAGGGCTTCCTTTAGCTATTTATGGAAACTTGATGTTTAAGTCCACATCTCCATCGGGGGACCTTCCCAACCCACGTAAGCATGCTTCCTGACACACCTCAAGAAAAGTATACCATTGGCCAGTTCTTGTACTTAAAATTGTCAGATGAGATGTCACAGGAGCCTTTAGTAACTTGAACATAAGCATTAAGAAGTAGGGCAATCAACTCCAGGTTATCTATTTGGCTTTACTTTCTCATTAAATAGGATGGGAATTTTTAACCAATCAAAGTTCGTTAAGGTTCAGGGTGCCTTCTCTACTAGACAGCTTCCAACATTCACAAATCAGACTGAGATGATATACTGTTAATGCTATCTCCCCCAGGTGACCTGCAGTGAAGGTCTCTGAAGGGTACACCGGAGGCAATGGCACCAGGCATTACTGCCTGACTAGTCATGGCAAGTAGTGCAACTCAGTACTAAGCTTAGCATTGATTAGAAAGCATTTCAGATTGAATTGGATGGAAAAACAACTCTGAAAACCGAAGATAAGCATTGCTTTCTCTAGAAAGTTACTTAAAGTTGTTGCTTCTTCTGCTTCAGTTTTCAAAAGTGCCAGGGTAATGATAAAAACTGCTATAATCCAACTCACTGCCAATCTATGGGGATCGTTTGGTTAAGACTGAGGCAGGGTACTTGGTTGGTGATTTCTGGCTTAAGGACGTTCTAGATGCAACTATTTGATCAGCTGAGTACACTTTATGAAGAGACTGTGGTGAGCACTAACACGTAGGACCTATCTCCAGGAGCCTGGGTCAAGATGAAGAGGCACAATATGGTTTGCTCTCAAAATGGTCTCAGAATTCCCTGATGCCTTTTCTCTTTTCCTGGCTACAGTCTGTCCATCCTTAGGTTAAAGGAACCATGGAAGGAAGACAGGAAAGGAGCAAAGCAGAAAAGTCACTTTTCTCAATCCAAAACGGTAATTTCCTATTTAGTTTGGAGTAGATTCTCAACCACTCACCCATTTCCAGCACGTATCCCAGTCCTTAGTCCTGCCCCTTGTGAGGAGTGAAGAGGTTGGGCATGGAAAGGGGCTTCACTCCATCAACAGGTCTTTGAGGCCCTCTTTGCACCACCCAGCACACGGAAAGCTTGAGAGCAGAGCCATGGTGTTTCCCACCAGTTTGGGGCCAATTTACTCCTTATCCCTGGATAAAGACATTCTTGCAGCTCTCCTATCTCTTTAGTGATGTATGTGCTGGCAGACACAGGGGTGATGGAAGGACATCAGATTGATCTTGGCTGGAACAAGAACCGAGATATGAGTCCCCTATTTGCCTTGAGCCATAAAAAAGAGAAAAAGTGATAAACAGTGGTGTAAGTTTCCTAAGAGGTTTGGGGCAGGGGTTTTGAAAGCAGTAATTGTGTACAAAGTAGGAGGTGGTGACGGCAAGAAGCTCCGGCCTCAGCAGGCTTCAGAATGGGAGCAGAGCAACATCACTGCCCCCTTGCTCCTATCTAGAATGTGACTCGAGTTACAAATCAAAGCTACTCTGTCTTTTATAAATACTACCACTTGGATACTAAGTACAAATGTAACTGCACTAAGCTGCACTAATAATTTAAAGACTTTGTAGGCAGGTGATGCAAAAACTGTAGATTTCCTATTTCAAACCAAATCCTGTAGATTCTATTAATGTCCTTTTACTAATGACCTAAATCTTGTGCAACTATTGGGAAATTTGATAAGGAGTTTAAGCTGCTGAACACAAGAATGATCTGAAATGTAAGCCTCCCACCTAATTCACAATAAAATGTGGGGGGGGGGGATTTTTTTTCTGTCACTAGAAATAAGATTAAAAAATAAAAACAAAAGACACAACAACAAAAAGGAAGCACAAAATGAAAAGCCAAACCAAAACAAATACAAAACTTTGGAGTTACTTCCTTCTTCCTTTCTACACTATCTTTAAGATTACTCCCTCCGCTGCAGGCGCCTCGGAAGTGCAGCAGCACAGGAAAGGGTGGCCTGAATGAGCTTGTCTGGCTGCAACAACAGGGACTACAGAACATTCGGTGGCCGGTTGGGAGACCAGAGGGGCTTACCTTGCTTCTAGTGTTAAAGTTGCTTACCAAGTTCTTTAAGTTCACCTCAACTGTCTCTGCACTTTCATTCCCTTTGCCCTAGCAAGGCACACAGCTCAAATCATTCTGTCACTAACGCTTTTCTATACACTTCACGCTCGCATTTCAAACCCGTGTGTAAGCTCCCATGAAGAAGCGAGTGCTTGGTTAGTTTTGCAGGGAGTGTCCTGCACAGGCTACAGTAGCACAAGGAGGCCTAGAGAGGCCATACATTTCAAAGACCATAGTCGCTGTCCTAGGGCAGGGGAATGGGTTAGGGAATAGCAGGGATTCACAAATTGCAAGAAGAGAGCTTGGCAAATAGCATTGGTGCATGGAAGCCAAGAACCAAGTCGGAGCTGTAAGAGTCTGAAACACTACCCATGAAATTGAAGCTTCATTAAAAATAAATTGAACGTAAGAGGGTTCCACCTAAAGGTGGAATCCAAATCTTGTAAAGTCTGACTAGTCTGTGTAGAATCACCAATGTGGAGGACCATTTATTTAGACCATTCCTCCCTTCCTCCCCTCCTTCCTTTTCCTAACCTCTTGGGAAGGTCAGTAGGGAGACAGCTCTCTTTCACCATGTTATCACTGAGCTTTTCTCAGAGCCACAGCAAGCGGAACACACATCTGAATTCAAAGTAATACATTATTACCTAAACACCCGGGGAACAATGTTAAAACAAAATGTGACATATTTACATGATTTTGTAAGTGCAAACTTGTCACAAATTCACAAAGTCTTGCTTGACTTAAGACTTAAAACTATACAAGGTGCTCCTCCTGTGAAGTGTGAAAGATCTGTACTCTGTATTCCTGATTATGCGACATTTGTCTCTTAAGACAACTGAAACCTATTTATTTCTGTGATCCAAGAGGGCACAACACACACATCTTATCTACGCTTCCCTCCCTGCCCCTCCAGTACAGCGTGTTACCGAACGACAAGGCAGGAGACACACAGTTTAGAGGGACCAATGCAATCGTCATGGCAGAAAGCGCCACACCCTTTGCACATGATCATGGCTTTCAATCGGCAGTAACATTTCGAAGGTGTGTCCTCCAAGCTGTTTTCTTCAGGAAAGGCCTGGACAGGAAGGGTCTGGCCATGGCTGCTGGAATTCATGGCTTGGCTAGCAGGGATGGTAGTGACAGTCACGGAAAAGGACATAACATCACCTACATTGCTAGACACCTGGCTACAGTCAGGCAGTCCTGGAACAGCAGAGCTATGGTCCATGTCAGATGAGGTGGCGACGTTGATCATGCCTCTATAGGTGGGCCCCATCTGCGTGGGGCTTCCATACAACTTTGGAATCTGCAGGGGTGGAATGAGTTGAGGCTTATGGGTGGGGCTGTCTGCAGGGACAGGGAGAGCAGAACCACGGAAGAGCTCGGGGCTGCTACCCATCACCTTGCCTCTCACTGCATCAGCCATTTGCTTCTGTGCTGCCTGAAAAAAATCTCTGGCTAGGGTCTTTTCATCAAAGGTCTGGCCTCCAATGAACAGGTAATTCTCCTTGCTTAAAGCGGTTTGCTCATTCGCCGTTATCTCTGCCTTCACATTCTTGTTCACTGAACAATCATTGGTAGACAGGATTTCCCGACTGTGGAGTCCCGGCTTTGCTTCACACTTGTCAGAATTCCTAGAGGCGGGGGGCTCCTTCTTCACCATGAGAGATTCCTGTTCATCACCACTACTCTCCTCCTCGGTATCCTCTTCTTTGCCACTGCTACTGTCTCCTGATGCTTTTGTACAGCCCGTGTGTCCCATTTTCAAGGCCTCGATGGGGCTACTTAGACAAAAGCGGTCTTCGGGGTTTACAGAATGGGTCCTCCTAAAGCTCTCGGAAACCCTGCCATAGGTGGAAATGTTCAGTAAGTAATGGCCTGACATTGCAGGCTTGGATGTCCTCCTACCAGCAAAACCCAGCATGAACCTCTGGCTTGTGGAGATGTCTTCTAATTGGAAACCTGAGTGAGCAAAGTTGAACTGGTTGGGCTGCAGAGCAGAGAGAACATTCTCCCTTTGAACCCTTCTGATGAGAGTCTGAAGGATGTGATCCTGGGTAGCTTTACTCAGTCCTTCTGGGTATGAGTGTGTGTCAATGCCAGAGTCCCTCAGATCCTTAGCTGAAAAGAGCGGGAGGGTCCTTGGAACTGGGGGTATCTGTTTGCTTTGCAATGTGTTACCTAGCTGCTGTATAGCTGGATGGGACTGTCTCTCATTCATCTCTTCCCTTGTGCTACTTTCTGTTACGTTGGTGCCTGTGGGTGCTCCTATCCCCTTTTCTTCTGCAGCTAAGGGAATAGTTTTCATTTCAACTTTGGTGAGAGGTTTAGGAAGGATTTGCTCCATGGGAACATCTTTGCCCTGGAGCAGTTGAGTGACCAAAGGATTATTAGCAGGGATACTTGAGTTTGGTCTTGAAATGGGTCCATTCATATTCAAAGAAGTTCCTGGGGTTTTAAGGCTAGAAACTGCTGGCACGGTGCTTGAAGATAGAGCCAGAGCCGATCCAGTAGGAGTGATGGTTCCACTGAGCTGGGGTAGAGGAAGCTTTTCTAAAGTGGCCATGGGTAATGCAGGAGTCAAAGGAGGAGTCCCATCTACTGCAGCACCAGCATTTGTCTCAGCTGAAGTGGGAAGGTTTTGGGTATTCTTACTAGACCCCACTTGGGGCTCAACTGTGCCATCAGCTACAACGTGAACAGGAGAGGCACCTGGGACTACAGCAGGACCTGCAAGAGTAGAAGCTTTCTCCTGTCTGCTGTTACTGGACCCCTGGGGGTGGCTGAGAGAGGCCACTGTGGCTAATGTCCTGGTGGGGTTCAGGTTTTCATTATTCACCTTCCCTAGATCTGGTGGGGGTGGGATGGCGTGGGCTGGCGAGGGGACACTTGTGCATGCTCCGCTGACAGTCGAAGAGGGAGGCACTGAGGGGGTTTGCTGTAGTTGTGCTCCAGAGACACTAGGAGGCTGGGCCTGGCCTGGGTTCGTGGTCTCAGATTGGGACTGAGTCTCTGGACGACAGGGTAAAAGCTCTCTCGTACCTCCCCTGCTTCCAGTTCCTGCCAGTTCCAGTGTGGGGCCCTTTCTAGTATCACTGGCTCTGTCGGAGCCTGGACTCCCTCCCCTAGCAGTTTTCCCTTCACCACCTTCTCCTGGCCCTGGACCTGGTCCACCTCCTGGCCCAGGACCTGGAATGGTCCCTCCAACTGAGGCGGCTGCAGCAGCGGCAGCGGCGGCTGCAGCGGCTGCTCTCTGTGCTTTGACCAGCTGGGCTTTTGCCTTGATGTCTGCAAGGGTTCTGGCTCCTGTTCTGTTAGGACTAGGGATGGAGACTGGAAAACGAGCCCTGGGAGAGACCTGCGCTGTAGGAAATGGCATGAGGGAGAGTCTGGAGACCGGGATCTGAAAGAAATAGGAAAAAACACATCAGAACGTGGTTTTCATGTACAAGACAAACACATTTCATTAACACATAACCCTTTAGAGTGGGCTGAGCACGACAGCACCCAGGACAAAACAAGGGAGGCCTTCAGTTAGCCTGAGATGAACCCTCAAATCTGAGACCTCTACAGCTGCTAGGAGTTGGCATCCCTAAGGGCAGTGAGTGACAGGAGCCTTGGTGGTGCATTGGAGTATGAGGTACAAAGGCTGGCGGTTCAAATTCACCAGGCACTTCTTGGGAGAAAGATGAGGCTATCTTGCTACTGCAAAGATACACAGTCTTGGAAACCCTACATGGGGTCTCTGTGAGTCAGAATCAACTCAATGGTGGGGGATTACTAATGACAAAGACTTTCCTTCCTCCCCAGGAACTCCTCACCTCTATACTTGCTTCAAATTGCCATTCTTCTCCTACATACAACTCCTTCTTAATGCCAAAAATAACCTAAAGTGGTAATTATTTCACATATAGACGTGTGTGTGCGCGCGTGTGTGTGTG
>NW_022103906.1:78566691-78575764 GCF_000313985.2 Echinops telfairi | reverse complement strand
TACAAGATTGTGTGGGGGGAGGGGGGGGGCAAAGGGAAGGCAGGTGAGAGCTTGATGGTGAGCTAAAAGTGGGAAGTGGGGCAAAGAAAAGGGGACCTAACCAAGCTTGTGGGGTCTGGGCAGAGGGAAAATGGAGTCTTCTGAGGGTGGCAACAAGGAAGTAGCTCGTGGTACATGAAGGAGGGGAACATTGGTGCCAAAGACGGTGCAAGCCCCTGACTCTCACAGCTGGCACCAGTTCTGCATAGCAAACCGATTTTTGGAGTCTAGCTATGTCGTGAAGTGAGGAGTGGATGTATTCATTCAGGTTTTAGATGACCTGAGTCCTACCCCAAATTTTACAGATTATAAGTCCAGAAAAAAGCTTCTTGTGAGTTCTGATGAGCTATCAGGTTTGAAACCATTAATTTTCAGATCATGTATCACATATGGACATGTCATATCTTATCTGACAGCAATTTTGATTCTTGCTCTAAATGATACTTTGAAAGCTAATGAAGTTAATTACAATGTATCAAGACCTACAATGACTCTGTATTTCGAAAGCTCGGGCTCTCTGTGTGATGGTTGTCACATTTGACATCTAACTCTAGCAAGCTGGGCAGTAAGTATATTTATATAGCACACAGAGGTTTAGCAGGTGCTCACAATAGGAAAGAAGCCGTGGTTGGTGGTATATCACCTAGAAGACACCATTAATAAGAGAAAGAGACAAATCCAGAAATGAAGAAACACAAGGAGAGCACAGTTGTTTATGGAAGGACAAACAACCTTACATATGAATCATCTAAGAGTAATACCACACTTAGCACAAAAATGATGTCTTCTTAACAACACAACCATTAATAACATGCTGACATTAAATAATGGCAACCATTAAAAGTGGCTAAAATTAAAGTTTAAAACTGAAAAACACTTTATAGTTATTTATATAGATAATTCTATTACCTAAGTATGTACAGTAAATGTGTGACACACTTTTATGTACAAAAATCAATCAAAGTTATCTAGGAACTTGGTAACAATTTATCTTACCAAAAAAAAAAAAACAAAAAAAACCCAACTCTGGTCTGGCAAAAAGATTAGAACCTGTTGTTTTTAACAGAATATTATTTGTGTGTATATACACACATATACATATATGTATATAAAATATAGTTGTAGATTTCATTTTTATGTTCATATACACATCACAAATGTAAGGTAATAATAATATTACCCTTTTGTTTAAAAAGTTTTGTTCTGTCATAAATTTTATCATGTTTTGCCTAGGAGACGGAACCCTGATGATATAGTGGATACAAGTTGAGATATTAACCACAAGGTTAGCAGTTCGGAATTGCCAGCCATTCCCCAGAATAAAGATGAGGGTTTCTACTCCTATACAGAATCACGGTCTTGGAAACTCAGAGGTGGTCACCCCATCCTACAGGCTTTCTGTGAGTCACACTGACTTGATGTGAGTGAGTTTGGTCTAGTTTTCTGCCTAAGAAAGGGGAACGTGAGATAGAGGGTTTAAGCTAGAGTTACCAATACAACTTCTGGTGAAAAGTCTTTTAATGGGGGATGAAGAGGGAGAAAAAGTAAAATTAAGTAAGTAAAATTATGTTTACTTAGAGTAGATTTACATTTTCAGTTTTAAGTCTCTTGGGATTCAAAAAAGCCTATGAGTATTATCTAAGCTCCTGAGAGAATGAGGAAACAGATGTTATGAGTTCTTTCACTATAATTCAGCTCTAATGTCTGCAGATCTGCGTGGCAATCATTAATGAAAGGCTTCCAGTATTTTTTTAATAAGAACTCTAACACAAATTTTTATAAAATCTAGCATCTTTGGCAAAGCAAGACATTGAATATTAATAGTAGAGAATATAAATGGGAAAATCATATACTAAATATGGAAAACATAAATCTTAAAACTACCAATGAAGAATGCTGTATGATTAAATAAAAAGTATGATGAGAGAGAGGAGTAAAACTGCATATAGACACCAGTGAACACACCAGAGGACACACAATAGTCCTCTGGTTCCTTGAGGCTTCCTCACTCCCCACCATCATGACCCCAGTCCTGCCTTTCACTGCGGGCTAGACTGGAGCATGTGCACAGGTGCAGATAAGAGATAAGAGCTCACAATACATGGAGTCCAGGAACAGGAACGGGAGTAGCGATACCAGAAGGGTAGGAGGAAGGTGGGGAGAGGGACGGCAGATCGCAATGATTGACACATTATACCCCCACCTGGGGGGGACAACAAACAACAGAAACTGTGGAGGAAGGGAGACAGCAGTCGGTGTAAGATATGAAAATAATAATAATAATTTATAATTTATCAAGGTGTCATGGGGGGGAGCAGATAGCAAGGGCTCAATAGAAAGTAAATGTCTAGGAAATAATGATGGTAACATGTGTACAAATATGCTTGATACAATTGAGGTATGGATTGTTCTAAGAGCTAAGAGGCCCCTAAAAACCCAAATTGCATATAGGATGAATGATGTAATAGTAATGAAATATTTCTGTGGGATATTTCCTGATAAAATTAAACTTTAGTTCATTCAAGTTAAATTAAAAAGGATAAAAAAGTATCTCTATCTGGCTTATTTTTCTAATTCTATTCTAATGTGAGAAAGTATAGTATACATAGCAGTAAACACACAAAACTATTTATTACACAAGCAAATGAATTACAAATTGATAGTAGACACAAGCTAAAAGTATTAATAAACCGTTAAGGTAAAGGAGTAAAAGTTTATTTGTAATTTAAGGGGCTTGCCCCTGTCTTTAATATACTAAGATAATCAGAGTAATTCCCTAAAGGAATTAGAAAGATTTGATTACACAGCAGTAGAGGGCTAAACAGAAATTAATGACATGTACTATGTAACAGAGCTTAACAAGGCTAGTTATTCTATTTTATTAATATCCTTCAAGAAACCAGTGATGAGTTGGGACTACCACACATAAATATGAAAAAGATGAAAGTACTTATAGACCACAGAACAATAACTCAGTTATGGACCATAATACTTCATGGCTCTTGGGACAAATATCTCTTAATCATACCAATGACCTACTCATCTTTGTCATATAGATAGGATAGAATGATTTCTATCACTGTCTTTAGATCGCCAGCATGGGGGAAGGGGAGCATCAGATTGTCACCTTTCCATCCTCATTTAAATATAATTAATGGTATGTAGAAATATTGTTACATGCATATGCAACATTTGCAACTGCTTCTGCATTAAGAACTACTAGAAATGCCCTGAAATCTGGCAGCTATGGCCTACTAACTAATTACTCCCCACTCTTACCTTGAGAGGCGGTACTCTTCGCACCTGGAACCTCTCCCCTCTATTGAGAAAGGGCTGTGATGAGCCTTGAAATGGCTGCTGGTGCTGGCAACCGTCAGTGACACGTGGCCTCTTCTCCCCGCTTGTAGGGGGCTCATCTTGGGTGAGAGGAGATTTCCTCTTGAGGCCTTCTGGGCTCGGATCAACAGGAGTTGACGGAGAAGGCTCTTTCACAGTAGTCTCCTGTGGGCCTGTTTTTACTATGGGCTTCATAATTGCTATTTCCACTCCAGGACTTTTGGGCTTGCATGGGGGTGTAACGGAAGCATCTTGGTTTTCATTTTTGCTACAATTAGAAGGCATGGTGAGATGATTCTCTTTTTCAGACTCCTGTTCAGCAGAGGCAACTGGCTTCTGTTCCATTAGCTCCTCATCCTTTGGGCATTTGATGGGAAGGATGCTGCTAACCTCATTTGTCTTGCTAGCTGTGCAAAGCAGGGGCTCTGTGGGTTTGGAGGAGGTTTGGTGTGCCTTATCTGGGCTCTCAGGCTCTTCTTTGTTCACTGGTGATGCCATCTGTCCGGTTTCTTCTTTAGACTCTGACTGCGACCCTACTGGGTCTATTTTGACAGGAGAGGCAGGCGCTGGCTCTGGCAGAAGCACGAGTTTTGGTTGCTCAGCTGGGATTTTCTTTACTTTGGGATCACTGGTTGAAGATATCAATTTATTTGAATCCTCAAGGCTCAGGCCAGAACTAAGAAGGGGAAGAAAGAAAGATCTTGGTTGTGAAATGGCCCATGTTATCGACAGCACTTTGAAAATGAAATCTGACAATGCCTATCTATAGGAATTCCTGAAACACAGAATGTACTCTTCACGGCATCATACTCAGATGAAGCAGTATTTTTATTAGTCTGTGTTCTGAAGTCAGGGTATCTGTATTAAAACCCTGATTCTGATATAAAATGCCCATGTGCTCATAATTTACTACTCTTCAATATCTCAGTTTCCTCAAATGTACACTGAGGCACAGATTTATTGTAAAGAATAATGACTTCATACTGTTGTCGGCTGAAAAGCACTTATGGTACGTAATTAAAAGTCAGTAACAGTTAATATTACTATTTCTGCTTATAATGGGGCCACTTGGTCTAGAGGTATGCACCATAGATTATCCCCAGGGGAACTGAAAAGCTAAAACCCATTCACCCTTGGGTTCTTTGATTGAATTGTGACTAATATAATGCTCTATGAAACCTGTGGGGATGGGGTAAGGGAGTTCATTGGGTGGGTGGGGGGGAACACCCAAAAACCCTGTGGGAGGACTGGTCCAGGAAATCCAGGGAATAATGGGAGAGTTGAGGTCAAACTTTATATGCGTTTTTAGAAAATCTTGTAAATTCCACTTGGTATGACTCTAAAATGCTAAGTTTAAAGGCCTCTGAATTATCTTAGGTATGTCAGCCAACTGGGATTTGCATAGTGTGTCACGACAAAGCGGAGCCCTGGTGACACTAGGCTTCAAACCACAAGGTCAATGGTTGAAACCCAACAGCCTTGGAAATCCTAACGAGTAGTTCTTCCTACTCTGTCCTACACAAGTCATTATGAGTCAGAACTGATTTGAAGGCAGTGAGTTTGGATTTTGTGTCCTGACAAAGAGCTAGACTTTTTCTTTTTCTTAAGCTAGACTAAAGACACCTCCTGATGTTAAAATAGTGTGTAACAGGTAAAAACTAAGATAGCCTTCTTAAAAAACTTGAAATACTCAGGATCACATCCCTGAGATGTATTAGCTAAGAATAAAACTAGGCGATATGAAAAAGCGGAGATGGAGATGAACAAACATAGAATTTGGGGTATTTGGTCCATTTTAAAACAAAATAGGTTTATCATCTGTTTATGTGTTCTCATAAAATTTTCATTTTGACATTCTGTTAGAAAAAAAGATTTAGGATGCGCTGTGATTTAGCTATGTATGTCTCCCAGTGTGCCCTTGACAAAAGACCTACTGAATTACACTTAAGATTCACATTACAGCATTCTGAGGATTCCTTAGTGATTCTGGATGTTATTTTGAAGAGTGCTTAAATGTTACTTTTAAAATGTGTAGAACCTTAGTATTTTCATATTGTATAAAGTTCCTAAGTTAAAAATGGCTAAGCTTTTCAAAGAAATAGTTTCTTATTAATTCAGGATAATAAAATTAAAACAAACAAGCAAAACATTCTGTTCATGATGACATAGTGTTGAAACCGTGCAAGTCCATGTACCTCAGATTCAATTTTAAAATGTTCTCAGTAAAGAATAGGTGAAATGAACAACAGACGGCACCGGGGACTAGATTTTCTGAAAGGTACTAAGATTAAGCACAGAGTAACAACTACAGAGAACTAACGTTTGGTTTATAGACCCTGTCTTGGGATTACCTCTGACCATAGTAGCTTTCAAAAAATTGTTCTTTCCATGGCTCCACTTTTTTCTCCTTTTCAATTTCTTGTCGAATTCTCACCTGCATCTCAGGTGTAAATTCACCTATAATGCATTAAAAATAAAAAACAGATATTCAACAGAAAAATTTTGTTTGCTACTTTTTATGTAGTCATGAAAGATCCTGTAGAAATCAGAAGACACCAGCCCCTTCACTGGTTAAACAAAAACACTGACAGGGGGCCTTGGCATCAGTATTTAAAAAAAAACAATCATGAGCAACCACAATTTGGACATTTGAATGGTTTCCATCTTTTTTGCTTTGAACATTCACGTGTAGTAACTAATACGGACAAATACCATATGCTGTGCTCACAGAAACAAACAAAACTATCATTTATTTTACCATATAGTCTTCTTATTGAACCAGTTAACTCAAAGTTGTAATCATGATGCATACATGACAAACCAGTACTTACAGCCAATAATTCCCATCATCTTTATTTATTAAAATGTTCTAGTTCTAAATGAATTATGTGGAATACATTTAATATTTACATTTTATCTCTCAATCTTTAAAAAACAACAACAAAATGCTGTCTCTTTTTAAAAAGTTTTAGTTTGGTTTTACTTATTCATTTAGCATGAAACGCCTTTACATCATGAATACAAATTGTCCTAGTAACACTATCAGAGAAAAGAGTGTACATGCTAAGAAAAAGCTTAGTAATTCCGTGGGCACACTACCAGCAGACTCCTTGTGGCACAGCACTCACTCTCCTCACGTGCAGGAGACATGGGCTCTTGCTAATCTGAACTGATGAGTCCGGATTAGGGATACTGCCAGGGGCTTGGAAAGCAAATGTGAACGATGGAGACACATGGGATGATGGTGGAAGGTCCAGGAAAACTGAGAAACAGAGAAGGCAGCAGCGGAGCAGCAGCAGCTGTTTGTTCTCATGAAAGGCTACAGGAAACCTGATTGGGGTGCTCAGAAGGTCTGTACCGTTTCTAGCAGTCCCTGTAGACTCTGTATTCTGCAGGTCCTCAGGGCCCTCGTCTCCATAGGTACCTGTTGTCCGAGCACAAGGAGCCGCTGGACTTCAACATATGCTGTTTGCGGTGCTGCCCAAGCTTGCGAAAGGTTGTTATCCATGCACTGCAAAGACTTGCTTAGTTCCTCCTCCTTCAGAGAAATAGTCAACAGCTGGTCAATCTGAGAACGTTCTTTTCTGTTTAATTTTCCTTCGCTTTTTTTTTTCCTTAAGACGTGGGAGGTTCAGATGATCCATCAACTGTGCCACTGCGCTTCCTTCTGATACTCTGGCCGTCATTTTGTTCAGTACCCAACGTGCAGCTGCTATCTGTGGCTGCGTCCACCAAACTGGAGTTTACAAGGACCAAAGAAGTGATTTGATGAGTTGCCTTCCTGGTTGCTTTCTTGGGCATTCTGAAGGTGGTGTAGAACTCTGCTGGCTGCTTAGGCCTTTTGCCAAATGCATCAACGGTACTGTATGGTCAGAGGGTAATTGAGTACTATGACGCCTTCGGGTAGTCACATTTTCGGTCATTTCATCTATTCATAGGGAAGCAGCCATAGGGGTTGTTTCCTGTTTAATGCCCTCGGTTGCTTTCTGACCCTGGGTAGTCCTCAGTGAGGTACCAGGTAAAACCATCTGCGGGGCTCATTTCTCTGCCTGCATCTTCCTCACTGAAGAAGCTATACACAGGGGCCCTGTCCGTGATCACACTGCTCTCCGACAGGCTCCGTTTCTTTGTCAACCCTGCGGGGAGGGAATGGAGATACCTTCCCACTGACATCCTTCTAGATTGAACAGGTCAGGCTCCCCATCCAGATCCAAGACCTCTTGTTCATTCTAAACCAGGGGCACCATCTGTGCCAAACCTCCCTTCAGGTTCTCAAGTTCCCTGTGGTGCAACATGCTCCACATGTTTATCCATCTCCTTTTTTGAGCTGTACACAATGTGGCACAATATGCATTTTTGTTCTCGTACCATAGTGACCAGATCTGACATTCCACATGACACACAGATGATTCCTCTCACTCCATCATGCCGCCAAGGCCCCGGCCAGGGATCTCTCCCACTTAGTTTTGGGTCCAGTGGCTCGCTCCACACCCGCCCACCACGGGGCACCACAGCTGCCCTCTTTATACTTTTAATTTTGGCAAAAAGGGACAAATACTGCTTACCAAACAGTGACAAATAGCATCCTAAAATAACTCCAATTCTATACTATTATTAAAATTCCCATTTCTAGCACTATCCTAAACTTACAAAATCAGGATTAAAGAAACATCTGGAGCCAAACGTGACTATACTGAGTATAGATGGGAGTCTAGCAATATGTCCTATGCAGGATCACTATCAATAGTATTACCTTAGGGAAACATTCTATCCTTTGCCTTCCTTCATTTCTCAACTACTTATAGATGCAGACAGGAGCCAACATGTGCTCATAGTGGTTCTTGGATCATAGGAATAAGCCGGTTCAAAGGACTATCCCAGGGGACACAAAAAGTACAACACTTACCCTCTGAGAGTCTTTCCTTCCAGCCTTGGGCTGCTGAGGTGAAGAACTCATTGTTAAGGGCTGAACCATTTAATTTCATCAAACCATCTGCTCCAACCTGGGTCAAAGAATAAACAATGAAAAGCTTAAGTCAGTATGTCCTATGGCCTCTTCACTTTCCTTTTGTTATAGAAAAGTGTATCAGTACATTTAATCTATAGAAAGATGATGTATATCATACTAATATCCTCCTTATATCATTTATTGAAACCTTTATTTTTTTAACATATCACCTAAAAAATCCCCACACTGTATACCACTCCTCCTGTTCAACTCCATTCTCCAGTAATAAAAACCTGATTGAAGAAATCTTGCTACTTCTGTTTAAAAGTATACCACATTTTGCCATAACTTCTATAGTACAAAAGCAATAAATGGTCTATAAAAGAATAAAAATAACCACGGCAATTCCTTGTTGTCAGGTGTATCTTATTATTCCCAAATCCAGATATTTGGCCTATTCCTAAGCTTTCCCAGTCCACTGAGGCCTGTGAATGCTGGATCAAATAGCTCTCTGCCCTCCTCACTACCTGCATCAGTAGATCACTAGATGCAAGTTATTTTCTCATCATTTTTCATCATGATATCGTGGTAAAAGAGTTTTGTTTTACTTTTATAAACTTAAAAAAACCCAAAACCAACTCACTGCCAGAGTCAATTCTGACTCATGGTGACCCATAGAACAGGGTGGAACTGCCCTGTGGGTTTGAGACTGTAACTCTTTACCACACCACCACCAGGCCTCCTTTATAA
>NW_022103906.1:78564346-78565892 GCF_000313985.2 Echinops telfairi | reverse complement strand
AAATCAAAATCCAAAGGAGGGAATGGGATCAGAGCATAAACTGTGAACACCTGGCTTACAGAAGGTTATGGATGACAGTGGAAGCCTAAAATCCTTTTGAAAGATCCCCAAAGGGATTTAAGCTATTGGTGAATCCCTTCTGACCATAGTCCAGGGATGTGAAAAGCCTTGTTATCAGACAGAGAGCACTGTAAAGTCAATTATGACAAATGTGATTAGGTCAAAAGATAACACCTTATCATGTGATCTCCCCTTTGATCCAATTTAAAGTTATTTCAGATTTTGATATTTTCTGCCTTCTTTTTTACTGAGGCTTTTGTCTTGTTTTATTTTGTGTATGGTTTGTTTTGTGTCCTGCTTTCATTTTCTGTCTAAGAAATCCAGGATGGGTAAATCTATAAAGACAGTAACTGGTTTAACAATTACCTTAGAGGCATGGCAAGGAAGGTTAGGGGAGAAATGGGAAGCTAACAACAATGATCATGAGGAAAAGAAAATGTTCTGAAATTGGTTGTGTGGTGATTGCACAACTCTTCTTAATATTATTGATTAAACTGTGTGATATGTGATTACATGCTAAAAAAGCTATTTTTAAAAAAAAGATTGCTTCCATAAAAAGAGTGTTATTTCTTCTTTAGTACCACAAACATCATTTTTCTACAAGAACCCAAAAGATTTTTTTTAAAACATTGTTTTATTAAAAAATTCTTAAGTAATTCTAAAGAGAGTGAGTGAGGGAAGCCACAGAGGGCTTTGGCTTGAACATACCTGTCGATCCACTTCTGGAAGCAGTAGAAGCAGTCGTTGTTGGCAATCTCCAGGGAGAACTGAAAAGGTGTGTTTGTTGATCAATGCTCGCAGATTTGTATTAACCAGAATGGAATCTGGTGTCTCAACATCAATTTCAGCACATTTAGTTCTTTTCATTTGTCCTGGGGGGAGTTGGGGGTGGTGGTGGTGGAGAGGAAATGAATAATTATGGTCTCCTCACATTGTTTCTCCATAAACTCTAGCTTGCTCTACTGTGCAAAAACGGCTTCATCCACTTTCATGCTGTGAAGAAGGTACCGCTAAAGGACGCTAGCCCATTCATGACTGAATTACTTTGTGTTCTGATTTTTTTTGTTGATATTGTAATGGAAGACATGCTAAAATCAAAGAAAGAATATTTGAAGTAATAAGGATTTTGATAGTAAGTAGACTCTGGCAGTAGGATTGGCAGGATGAAGCCCTTTCCTTAGAATCATACAATTATACAGCTCCTTCCTCCAGCTGGGTATCATATGGTGCAAGTGGGATAGGGGCTTCCTAAGAAACCGGAGAAGCTAAAATGTTGGTGGTGGGTGATATATATCCCTTAAATTATGAAATCTTTTAACATTTTCTTCCTAGTACCAAGACTAAGAGAGTCAAGTGTTTTTTTTTCATTCATATAAGGCAGTGTGTTTCTAGGATAAAGAATTAAATGTATTTTCTCTGCACAAATACAGTAAGGTCTAGAGTGTGGACCTTATGTCACATTGAAAGTATACTTTGTAAAAAAAAA
>NW_022103906.1:78559292-78563115 GCF_000313985.2 Echinops telfairi | reverse complement strand
ATATGGATAGGATAATTAAAACACCATATAATTACTTTTATTTAAACATTTATTTTATTTAATGTATTTATAAAACTAAAATTAATCTTTTTCACCCGAAACTTGCCAGTGCTTTCCTCCTATTTTTTCACTTACCTCTTATGTTGTGGCCGAAAAATATAACGAAGTAACTAATGAAAACATAACATGTTGGACAGCTGACAAACGTGAAGAACAATCATAATGGCTTCCCTCTAAAAATGTTAACTAGCGCTGGCGCTCGGTATGATTCTTAACAGCACAATCCAGAGTGCTCTTTTTAACCTTTTCACTACTGGGATCTGTTTACATTATGTGACACTGAGAGTGGCAGACATATCGCTTTCAAACATCACCAGAACCGAGTCAGTGCATTTATACACGTCCACAGGCCCCCAGGAAAGGCACTGGGCCATGTGTATCCTCGTCTTCAGTAGTTAAAGGGTTAACGAGGGCACTGTGTATCTGGTATTGCCTTGATCTCCTCTGCTATTTTCTTCATAACAATATTTTCTATTTTCATTTTATTTCAGAGCATTGTGGGCCACAAAAAATTACTTCAGGGGCCGCATGTGGCCTGCGGGCCACCGGTTTGACACCCCTGTGTTAGGAGATCAACTAGGTCAACTGGCATAATGTCGTCTACAAAGAATGTTCTACATTCTATGTACGGTGAGCAGTAACTGGGGTCTTAAAAGCTTGCAAGTCGCCATCTCAGATGCAACTATTGATCTTGCTTCAGGTGGAGCAAAGAATGAGAAAAAAACCAGTTGGTTCAAATGATGACTGGACTCAGCATTCTCCAGTCCAAGACCCACCACCACTACCGAGCATTCCGTCAGGCCACAACAGAAGTTCCTGAGCACAGTAGTAGAAAAATGTTCAATAAATTCAGAATTATAATAAAGACCAGGTGTACTGGTCTTATACAATTTGTGCAACACCAGAGGCTAAACCACCCTTTAGATCTTGAAATGGAAAGAAAATTTAAGAAGAGTAAATTTGCCTGTCTCAACGAACTCTTAGGAATATTAGCAATAAAATGTATTTTTGTATTTAACAGGAAAGTAGGATCTTATTATGAACTTCTTTGAAAAAATTTCCCATATGCATGATAATATTATTTCCTTTACTATATATTGTCTATGTGTGCTCTTTTACACGCTTACCTCATGGTAGTTATGTATTCTTTTAATCTGTATAAACTTTTTGGATAATATGAAAGTGCCTGTTATACTTTCTGCAAATATATTTTGTTTACCATTTTATTCTTGTAGGGTTTTCTGGCATATGGAGCAAAACTGTCTTTTCATTTATTTAAAGGGAAAAAAAATTAATCTAAGAAAAAAGATACTATACATGGGGAAAAAAACACTTTAAATAGTACTAAAAGGTTAAAATGATGGGGAGGTGATGAGCCAGTCAGGGTGCATTGTAGCAATGATGAAACATACAATTTTCCTCTAGTACTTTAATGCTTTCTACCCCCACTATCATCACCCCAATTCTACCTTACAAATCTGGCAGGACCAGAGCATGTACATTGGTAGAGATAAGAGCTCCCAACACAGGGAATCCAGTACAGGTAACCCCCTCAGGACCAATAATAGTAATACCAGGAGGGTAAGGGGAATGTGCGGGGAGGAAGGGGGAAACCGATCAAAATGATCTCTATATAACCCCCTCCCAGGGGGATGAACAACAGAAAAGTGAGTGAAGGGAGACAACAGTTAGTGTAAAACATGAAAAAAAAAATTTTATAAATTATCAAGGGTTTATGAGGGAAGGAGGGGAAGGAGAGAAATGAGCTGATACCAAGGGCTGAAGTAGAAAGAAAATGTTTTGAAAATGATTGTGGCAAGATATGTACAAATGTGCTTGACACATTGGATGTTATGTATGGGTTGTGATAAGAGCTGTAAGAGCCCCCAATAAAATTATTTAAAAAAAAACTATATCAAAATAAATTATAACCACACATTTCATGTAAATGATCCAAAATTTATGATTTATGTAAAAGAAACAACTTCTATGTGTTTTAAAAATATTCCATGAATCTATATTGTAAATATTTCAATTTTTTCCCTTGAATTAAAGCATATTTATATGAAACATTGATTTTCATTTATTTCTTGGCCATTACTTCAAACCAAAAGACATGGTTAATTTTTCCTAGCTTTGCCTGAAAGTTAGAAATTCCTTTTCCATAATTTCTCCACTTTATACAGGCACAATTATACTGAAGAAACCGTAACTATGCCTTTCACTGTGCTGCAGTAACACAGACGCCGCAAGAAGGAACCATGGGCTGTTCACTCCCATCCCTGAGGTCCTCAGCCTGTGCTTGGCATATGAGCAAACCTTCGGTAAGCCTTTGTTTAATAAATGAAGATTTTAAATACCTACTGGCAAAATTAATGATCAAAGGGTATTTAAATATGGGAGATACTTCCAAATTGCCTCTAAGAACATGGTCAAATTTACAAATCCACCTAGAATCAAACCAGGTTTGTAAAAAGAATTATGTCTGAAAAAATATTAATTCTATTCTCGAGCTTAATGCTTTAAATGGAGTTGAAATACATAGGTGAAATATAAGTATGGAATAAATTTCTCTCAGAACAGAGTTGAAATGTTGACCATCTCAGTTTTGAGTCTTTTCATAAGGAGCACTTCTTTCTCTCTTGGGGCTTTCTAGAATCTTCTCGTTGTCATGGGTGGTTTTTGTTTTTATTCAAAAGAATATGCCTTAGTGTAGCTTTTTAAAAAGTCATATTTACTGGCACCTACCCAATTTCAAATACTGTGACTTACAATTCTAAAAATTGTTCGTATATTATTTCTCCCATACTACATTGCTTCTCTTCAAAGTGTTGCTCTTTCTGATAGTCCTATGTATGCGGTATGGGAAGCCTGTATTGGTACTCCAATATTCTTACTTCTCCTTTACTATTCAACATCTGTTTAGCTATTTGATATGTTTTCTGGGAAATTTGTTACCTTTTTGTATTTCTATTATAATTTTTCAATTTCAGCCATCCTATTACTCTTTCACTTTCCTGAGTTACTATCGGTCAGATGTTCTCTCTCATTATGGAGGTTTTTCCAAATGTCTGGTGGCCTTTAGGAATCACAATTAAGAGGGAGGCACAAAAAAGCTCCCTTGGCACGTTGGGTGTACGGGTGGGTCTTGTAAACGAGGGAGCCTCACAGAAACATGACCAAAATAAACTCTGATTAATTGTGAACCTATAAACTTACCTGCAGGTATTTTTATGAAGGTAGCCAATTTATTTATGATCTAATCCACTAAACGTTTAGTGGAGCACAGTGGGGTAACAGTGAATGAATGGTACAATTCTACCCCACCATGTAAGAGACAGACCCAAGTGCAGCCATCATCTCTGTCAGTGGAAACTTGCATATTGCTATGATAGCTACTCTCCCCATTCAGCCAGTGGAAATCCTGTGGATCATAATAATCTGATCATGGGTCTCCAAGATCATGTCCGCAGTACCTAAAAATTAGTATTTTAGAAGCTAAGCAGGAAGGTCACTAAGTCAATATTTTTTCACTTCTTTACCTGATTTTAGTACAGTGCCTCACTCTATGTTGCCAGTGATATACAGCATCCAAGAATTTGGAATTTTTTTTTTTTAAATAGAGTACTTTATTCTGTTACTGAGGGCTTTTTTTTTTTTAAAGCACTTGATTCACAGAAAAGTTCTTACAAAATGAAGGCAGCATTTTGTACAGCAACTCACACGGGCCAGAGGGAAGTGTAGGGCAGTGCTGCGCCTAAGG
>NW_022103906.1:78544395-78559074 GCF_000313985.2 Echinops telfairi | reverse complement strand
TCTAGCAATTGGGGTCTGAGCCCACCTGGCTCTGGGACCTTAACACATGTTATCTTTGGTAAAACCCTTGGGAGCCAGCCTTCCTCCTCACCCATACCATTAACCCTGCCCTGGCCTGGGGACACAGATGGGAGACCTCAGGCAAGTGGGTGGGACAGGGATAGATCCCTAAACAAGCCAACAAGCCGGGAGTGTTGGGGACCCTGAGGGGGCGGAGGGAAGGCATGGGAGTGCTGTGTGGAGATGGCAGTGTGTCAGCTAAACCTGGCCCTGTAGACGTGGCAGAGAAGGGCATGCCAGAGGAAGACGACCCGAGGCCAGGCACAGAGTGGGGGCACGTAAGGACGGGAAAGGCTGGCACACAGACACAGGGCATGTCCATCTTCTGGCTGAGTCTGTAAAGCCTGAATCCTTCAGAACCGGCACCAAGGTTTGGCCTCCTGGGTCTGGGGGGCACCTTGAGACAGCCCTGCACCTGTCCAGCCTAGCACCCAGCTGTCCTCTTGAGCCACTTGAAGGAAGGTGACTGCCATGCACCCCTACTATCGTGGCCTCTTGCCATCACTGGGGTCATCTTCCAAGAGGGACTCCCTGGTCCATGCCCGAGTCTAAGTCAACCAAAGTCAATGCCTCCTGGCTCCCCAGTCAGCTGGGAGGGTGTGGTAGTGACCCTGCTGGATGCAGAGAGGTCTGGGAGAGGGGAAGGATTGTAGGACAGTGGTCTCTTCCCTGAGAAGAGTTTGTATTTGGTGTGAGAGGTGGTTCCCTGTACCTCAACAGAATACCTTGACCAAAGCCTCACAGAGCGTCAGAGTCCCTGAGCCTTCATCATCAACCAGAGCCTGAGTGCCTGGAAACCCACTGACTGACTTCCACCCTCTTTTCTTGCTGACACTCATTTCCAAGCTCCTTCCTGTTGCAGGCTGTGAAGGAGAAGCGTCTTGGAGGTGCCTTGTTCTCCATCTCCAGGAGACCCGGGAGCCTGGTGCTTCACATGGTGGAGGGAGGGAAGGAGGGCGAGACGGGCCTGGAGTCTTCTTGGAGACTACACTACTGTTCGAAGGGCCTTGGCCGGCAAGCTCTGTGAGCACCTGTCAGGGGGTGGCCCTGAGAGCAGGGATGCGGCTACCGTCCCACAGTCATACTAAACCTTTTGTTTCCTGTTAGGGTGAGGCAGTTTTTTTGAATGGCTTTCAATTAACATCCTTTTTATCTTCCAAATACCTCACCCTTCTCATCTGTGATAACGATAGCTCCCATTCCCCAGCCTTTGTAGGGTTCTGAAGTCTTAGTGGTTTGTTTCTTACTAGCATTTGCTCTGCAGGTATCCTAAAAGCTCTGTGGAAAAAAACCAGGTCCGTCTTTCAAAATTTGTTCACATCATCGGTTACCTGTTGTTTCATTTTTGACCTTTATAGATTTAATTTTTTATTTCCATACTACTTTTTTTTCCAGTGGCATCAGAAAAAAGGCTTAAGGTATAAATAATGCTGAATGATATGATGGCAGGAAAAGAAAGAAACCTTTTTCTGAAATAAAGTTCAAGAAGGATAGGACAAAGAGGAAATTGAAGAGAGCCCAGAGCTTAAAGGAAAGGATGAAACAGGTGGGGGAAAATATATATATTAACTCAATTCCTTCTCTGATCCATCTCGATTCTTAAAAATCATGTTACCAAGAAGAGAAATACGGTCAAATCATAACTCAAAACAAGATATAAATCTAAGTAAAATAGTCAACACGTTGCAGACATAGTTAACAGACTGAGGCGGCTAAAGTCTTTGTAAATTCACTTACTTGTGTGGAGCCTGTCGGCCCTCTGAAATGACTTCTTCCCCAAAGCGAGCAGAGGACTTTCCACTTTCACTGAGGAACAAAAGCTGGAGTTTGGGTTCTGGGGGCTGCTTGACTGCCCATCAGATTGCTTTCCTTCCAATGCTGCTAGAGGGAGAAATAGGCAATGACCAATGACACGGAAGCTTTGGGTAGAAATCAAGCAATCAAATAATTAATCATTCACTGTTAACTAAATGGAGTTTTATCTGAGTCTAAGATTATGAAGTCAAAAATTAAAATAAAGCCTTTCCCTTCCTTCAAGTATGTCATTTGCTTTTTAGCATATATTTTCTTCCTAAAGAAAGGCCAAGTTCAGTCAGGGTGCAGTGTAGCACCAATGAAACATACAATTTTCCTCTAGTATTTTAAAGCTTCCTACCCCCACTATCATGACCTCAATCATACCTTACACATCTGGCTAGACGAGAACAAGCATACAGGGCAGATAAACTCCTCAGGACCAATAATAAGAGTAGTGATACCAGGAGGGTAAGGGTAAGGTGACGGGACAATAGGGGAACCGAACACAGGGATCTACATATAACCCTCTCCCTGGGGGACAGACAACAGAAAAGTGGGTGAGGGGAGATGTCAGACAGGGCAAGATATGACAAAATAATAATTTATAAATTATCAAGGGCTAATGAGGGAAGGGCGGGCGGGGATGGAGGGGATAAAAAGAGGACTTGATGCCAGGGGCTTAAGTGGAGAGCAAATGTTTTGGGAATGATGAAGGTAATGAATGTACAAATGTGCTTGACACAATTGATGTATGTATGGATTGTGATAAGAGTTGTATGAGCCCCAAATAAAATGATTAAAAAAAGAAAACAAAGTTTTATAGGAGTGATTTGGTAGAGTTCACGCTGAGCCTCTTAGAAGCATCATCTGTCTAAGGTTACTAAGTAGATAGAGATTTCCACGGATTATTAGGTTCGACATCTTGGAAGCTGGTCATTAATCTCATTTCTACATGTAAATTCCATTGATGCTTTCTATTAAAATGCTCTTTATTTTTTTGCATTGAAATTCCTTCCCCCTCGTTTTTTTCCTGGAAGAATTATACTGATGATTTAAGAACACAAAGGTTAGGTAAGTATAATAATTTAAATATAATTTATGGGTTGAAACACGGAGAAAAACTTCCATTGGAAGAGACAGACTTTGCCTACCCGGCTTGGCAGGCACAGAGTCACTGGCTGCTTTGACCGTCTTCAGAGCAAGATGCTGGTTGGAAGAGATGGACATGCTGGACCTGCATTGCTGCTGCTGCTGCTGCTTCTTCTGCTGCTGCTGCTTTAGAGCCTACGATGAGAAAACTGACTATAAGAAACAAAACCAATCAGTTTTTAGTGATAATAAAGAAAAATGACTTATTTTAAAGTGGTGAGCACTCAATTGCTTTGAAATATATCAAAGGGAATAACACCAACAAAAACTACAGTAAAGCAGCTAAATACAACAATGACTACCTAAAGCAGAGGTTCGATCCTCTGGGGGTCGAACGACCCTTTCACAGGGGTCACCTAAGACCTCGGAAAACACATAAATATTTCACAATATATAATTATATACTGTTTTGTGATTAGTCACGGTGCTTTAATTATGTTCAATTTGTAACAATGAAAACATCCTGTATATCAGATATTTACATTACGATTCCTAACAGTAGCAAAACTAAAGTTATGAAGTAGCAACGAAAATACATTTATGGTTGGGGGTCACCACAAGATGAGAAACTATGAAAGGGTTGCAGCATTAAGCAGGTTGAGAACCACTGGCCTAAAGGATCCTTCACATTTGTGGGAGGGTTTTTTTGCTCAGTATTACACAGAATGAAAAACCTTCATTAGCATGCTGTAGAACTTTTTTAGAATCACCAGTAAATCAATTCCCAACCTTATAGAAGCAGAACTGGAATCCTAACAGAGTTACATGTTTTGAATCATTTATCCATTTATTTATTTTAAGCCCAGAATAAAGATGTCTCATTTATACTTATTATCTATAAAAAGGCAAATATTTTCGTATTGTATTAGATGATGCATTCTGTGAATAAGGTTAAGGTGGTTATAAATGACTTCTTGAGTTAGCTATTGGGTCAGAGCAATGAGATCTGACCTAATAATCTATGGCAATAAAGCAGATAGAAAAGATCAGAAAATATTGCTTCTCATAGTGAGTCCTTGCTATTTCAAAAACATTTTTTATTTCCACAATGACCTTAGTTTATAGAGCACACTACACAATACTAATGAATAAAACTACCAGAACACCCCTAATTCCTATCATGAAAATACACTAAGGCAACCTTTTAATTCCAAAGTTAAAAACAGAAGACCAGAATGTAATGGTACATTTCAGGGTAACTTTACAAATATTTTTTCCTTGGCTAATGACGAATTTCAAGTTTTATCCTTCAAGACCGTCATGCAGGGAAGTTGAATGACTAGTTTGGACTCACTGACAAGATTTATTACAGGTGGGGTAGAGGCTCAATGTGCACAAGGTGGCAGGGTTGCTTATTAATTACAGTTTACTCTCATCCTTTACAATCAGACCAGAACAAGCCCAGGTCATTTGAGGTCAATGCAAAGTACATCTGTATTTCTAATGATCATGTAAATAGACATATGATGGAAGCAGAATAATGGCTGCTCATCAAAACTTTAACAGGAGGGTAAAAACAGTTTTTGTAATTATCCTACCTTAAAATTGGAAAACCACCAAAAAATAAAAAAAAACCCATTTGTGGTGAAGAGTAACTCCAGTGAAGTAGTTTTTCTTTCTTTCTTTTTTTTTTCATTTTCATTTTTGAAGTAGTTTTTCTTAAGTAGTATTAAGAAAGGCATACATCAGGAGAAAAGACTTACTGTGTATACCAACAATCTAATTTAATTGAATTTTCTGTAGGGATATTCCTAAAGAAAATACAGTAATTGAGTCCTGGAAGTATAGGAATGTAATACTTGAGTACAGGGATAGTATAGATATTATAGATCGCCTAATAAGGTTTAAGATAATACAAGCCTTTTCCCTGTGGAAAAGAAGCATCTTATACTGCTTACATTTTCCCGAAAACTTATAAAAATACGGGTGCTACAGATTACCCGGGCAAGCAGTAATTAATCTGGTCAAATTTGGGGATGTCTTTTAATAAAAGCATTTTTAGTTTAACTACTTTGACATGCTTAACATTTTTATTTAATTTTAATTATATTAATAACACACAAATTTTTTTAACCTATCAATCAAACATAAAGCTATACTCTCCTGTGTCTCCCACTGCTAGTCTTGGTTCTCAATCTTCAGAAATAGCCAGTCATCAATTTGATTTTACTTAATTAACTTGGTTTTATTTACATCTATGTGTGCACTCAGATTTCTTTAAAAAATATATAATACTGTCTTGTAGATAGTGTATATATTTTCATAAATGGCATGATTTACATGTCCTAAAATGTTATAAAAATTCAACATTTTATCTTGGTAATTTTTCCATGTTTCTACAACAAGATCAATCTCATTACAAAATAAATTCTATGTAATTGTTCAGCATATACCATCATATATTAAAGAATTTCCTAATCAATATATATTTTACTATTGCTGATTTTTTTGCTTATCAAGGATTAAATACAAATATCTTTCTGTGTTTGTATGTGTGCGTGTCTATTAGTCTAAGAAGTCTGTTCAGTTGTTCATGGGGAATGTGCATTTAAAATTTTAATAGATAATGCAAAATTTCTCTTCAAGTGGTTATAAAAAATGAAGTTACACGTGCAAGTTCCAAGTAACTTGTGCTGTTCACAATTCTGCCAATGCTCAATATAATTTAGCTCCTTAATTGCTATCAAGCTAAGAATAAAAATAATCAGTCTTATAAATGTATAATTAATGTGAGCTTACATTTATTGTTCATTTGCATTTTCAAACTCGAGAGAGCTTAGTTCTTTGAAAAGGTACTCCCAAACGACCAAATGTTGGCAGAGTATTAAGAAACAATGATAAATAAACCCAGAGTGAAAGGAGAAATAAAAGAATACTAATTTACTGCTAATTGCGATGGGGTTCAAGCTCACCAGCAGCTCTGTGAGAGAAAGATGAGGCTGGGCTATCTACCTGTGTAAAGATTTACCGTCATGGAACTCCAGAGGGGCAGTTCTACTCTGCCCCACAGGGTCGCCATGAACCAGAATTGATTGGTTAGAAGTGCGGCTTGTGTTTCTAAGTTTGGGCTTACATACAACTTGACAACGATATTTGAAAAAACTAGGTTTTGAAAGAAGACCTGTTCCTGTAAAAATTACATACTAATTGGGGCAGTTCTGCTTTTGTCACGTGGGGTTGTCATGGGTTGTAACTGACTCAACCACACCCAACAACAGGTAAAATAGACCATTTTCTAAGAAAAACAGACTTCCAGAACTGGCTCAAAAAGCAGAAAATCAAAAGAGAGCAATAGCCCTGATGAAAGAAAAATGCTAGTCAAACAATGCTAATTATTAAACTTTCTCTAGGGATTTGGTGGCACAGCGATTTGAGCATTGGGCTGCTGAGAATTTAAGCCTACTAGCTATTTTGTGGGAGAAACATGGGGCAGTCTGTTCCTGTAAAGATTTATAACCTTGGATTTATAGCAGTACTATTCTGTTTTATAGGGTTCTATTCTGTTTTATAGGGTCGCTATGAAACAGAATCAATTTGATAGCAGTGAGTAGGTAGAATAAACTTGATTCCAAAACAGTATAAGAAAACCACAAAATCTAAACTAAAATTTAAAAGAGATTTTAATAACATTAAAAAACATACAAATCAAACATGTAAGAAAAGCTACCTGTGATCATACCAGTAACTCCTAAGGGGGTGGAGGAGACTACCCTTGAAAAAGTTAACACCTATTTATGACTTTTAAAAACTAAACAACAATTTAAAAAAACCTGCGAAATAACTAACTCTTAGGAAATTAGCAATAAATTAGGAACTTTTAGAATGTGAAGAAATAGTCAACCACCAAAAGGCTTTAAAAGATATCATATAAAAGGGTATTACATTAAGTGACCAAAGTAGGTTATTATATGAAACTTTCCCTTAAAAAGAACCTAATGTAGATGTTGTCCAGAAATTCTTAAGGGCTCCCTGAGTCGGGCATTTTGAATGTAGGAGATTGTATTTCTGATAAATAGAGACTGGCATGATTACCTGCTTTAGTGCCTTCTTGCTGTGCTTCTGTGATGGAGAAATGACTTTACCTGCTGGAATGGAGGGTGATGGACAGCCTGACTGGGGGGAGGATGGCTGTGACAGTCTAGACGATACTAGGGGGAAAAGTGACAATAAAAAATTATGTCATCAGAGTTGGTATCATGCACCATTCCTTCCCCAATCATATGCTGCTACCTGTGTTAAGAACTGTGATCAAACACTTTTGGGAAGGATCTTCTTTTTGGAGTTCTACTTCAAACAGTCTCCCTTTTCAGTTTATTTCCTCAGAAAGCTCTATTGAAGGATGATAGGATGGGGAAGGGACGTGTGTTAGTATTCGTTACGTTCCATTCTTTAATTTTTCAATAGAATTGATCGAAGAAGCAGGAAGCAGAAAACAAACTGTGAGTCATCAAGTTAGATAAAATGTAGAAAAAAATCCAGACTCCTTTGAGGAATAACATGTTCTCAAAATAAATCTAACGACAGCATGACACAGTGGAAGAGCCCTGGATTGACAGAATGGGTCTCAGGTTGCCCGTCTTTCAAGTCAAGGCAAAAAGGCCATTCTATCTCAAACACTGTACAAGTAGCAGTTTCCTTATATTCTTTTAAGTCTTATATTCTTTACCCTCTTAAATCATAACAATTAGGGGGAGGGGAGGGGTGTTGGGATTACTCTAATGGGAGCAATGCAGGTTACACAGATGTAACAACTACCTACTTCATCACTGGCTGTTTTTTAGCCAGTCAGAAGGAAGCCAAATCTTGGTCTTATGAAAAGCCTCCCATCAAGAGCCCATGCCTCTTTTTTTTTTTTAAACTTTATTTATTTATTTATTTTTTTTTAGCATTTTATTAGGGGCTCATACAACTGTTATCCCAATCCATACACACATCAATTGTGTAAACCCATGCCTCTTATTAATTGCAAGTATATATTCATGCTTTTCTAGAAAATTTCAAAAGTATGAATTATTTACCAGGAAGAACAGAGAAATGACTGAGTCAGACCCTTTAATAATAAAATGCTGAAAGTATAAGCATGATTGCAAGTGATGGCTTTCAAGGTGTGCAGTTTTACCACTGCCTCTCTCACACGAGTTGGGCTACAGGTGGAAAAATAGCACATTATTGGAAGGTCCATGAGGTTGCACAAGTTAAGTATGTACTGGGCAGGTAGGTAGTTACTATCTAATAGGACAATGAGGAACCATGATTCAATGAAATACATGTGTTTTGGAGTGCAGCATTTCAACCTACTCTTTAGGCCAGGAGAAAGGAATACATTGCAGAGACGTTTAAAGAAAACAACAGCAAGCAATATTAAGAAGGTGACTTGTCATTCTTAGTTTAAATTTTGTGTTCCAACCTAAGTTTATAGGTAAGGGAAAGAATGAACAATTACTCTGTTGGACATAAAACTAAAGCATTGAAAGAGTAAAGCGTTCACTGTACTGTACTCTGTGAAAGGTAGTTCTTGAAATGGTTGTGCAGCAAAAAGAAAGCATATCCTTCCTTGGTGCATTATGTGGTGGCCACATTTTTTAAAATTCAGAGTAATAAATCATCTTATTGGGGGCTCTAATAACAATCCATACATCGATTGTAACACATATTTGTACATATATTGCCATCATCGTTTTCAAACATTTTCTTTCTGCTTGAGCCCTTGGTATCAGCTCCTCTTTTTTTCTCTCCCAGGCCACACTGTTTTATGACAGCTTTACTAGGTTATTATTCATGTACCATAATAATTTATTTTCCTTTAAACAACAGTTTTATTGAGATAAATTACCTACAATACATTTTACTTATTTAAAGTACACAATGCAAAAAAAAATTTCTTTAAATATACAATGCAATTGTTTTTGGTACATTCAGAGTTAATACAACTATCATAAAAATTCAAATTTCAACAGCCTTCAACAAGATCCTGGGCCACTTACCCCAAATCCCTGCCACTAACCCCAGCCAAGTGTCTCCTCTTGAGGAATTTCCTATTCTGAACCTTTCATATAAATTTCAAGTAAGTGGAATGAGATAGTATGTGGCCTTTATGACTGGTTTCTTTCACTTAGGATATTTTTAAAGTTCATCCATGTGTCAATATTTTGGCATTCCCTTTATTTCATTGTTAAATATGCCACTGTATAGATGTACAGTGAAAGCTGTGAGAGCCAGAACTCCACAGGACTGCCTTGTATTTACAGGTCTTGCCAAGTTTTCCACCTGTGACCAGCTACAATCTTACCACGTTTGACCATATGATTGAATTGTATGAAATGTGGGTTATGTGCTAATAAAACTGTTTGTTTTTAAAAGAAGTTTTACCCTACCCTATTCTATCTGTTGATGATGGACATGTGGGTTATTCCACTTTTGGGCTATTATGAGTGTGTTTTGTGTGTATGTGTGGACTTACGTTTTCACCTCTCTTTCAATACACTAGGGGTGAAACTACTGGGTCTTGGGGGGAGCTATGGAATTAGTACTGCTGCTCCGAGGAAGAAAGAGGAGACCGTCTAGTCCCATAAAGATTTACCCTCAGAAACCCTAAGGATCCTGCCAGAATGGACTCCACAGCAGTAGGTATGGTCAATCAAAGGAGCCCTGGTGACTCAGTGGTTCAGCGCTCAGCTGTGAATCAAAAAGCTGGCAATTCGAACTTGCAACCACTCTAAGAGAGAGAAATATGGCAGTTTGCTTCCATCACGATTACGCTTACGCTTGACAACCTTATCAGGGCAGTTCTACTCTGTCCCACAGGGTGAGTTGGAATTGACTTAGCAGTAATGGGTTTTGTTATGGTAACTCTATGTTTAACCTTTTGAGAAACTACCAAATTGTTTCTCAAAGCAGTAGCAATTATTATTCAATCCAACCAGAAGCATGAGCATGTTTCAGTTTCTCTACATCCTCACTAGTACATGCTATTGTCTTTTACTTGATTACTGCTTTTAAAGGGATATAATGAAACCTATTACTATCTACTTATATTAATTTTTTCAGTAATAGCCAGGGCAAACCACTTGGAATGTTTCCTCTTAAGGCAAATGGCTTTCTACCAAATGAAACTACAGCACATTACAAAGCTAAATGAAATAAATCATGAAAATTCCAGCACCTACCAGTGAGGGAAGAGACCTAATGCTTAATACCAACTTTTGGTCTATTTAAAAAAACCTTAAATGTTAACTGTTGAAACTTTTGAAATATAATGCTTTACTATTACGAATGTGTATGTGTGCTCCAGTTATGTGGAGAGACAGAAAATGAAATGCCAAAACTTACACATAACACAAGGTAAGCAATTTATCTCTAACAATTCTTTTCAGTGCCTACACCAGTTTTCTTCAAAAACTTTATTAACAGCTGTATTAAATATTGTCTATATGCCTACCAAACAGCGGCAGGCTTTTGTAGCAAGAGTGCAGGAGGGTATCTTAAAAGTACAAGTCCTCTTCCTACGCCCACCAGAGCTCTTTCCATTCTATTTTGAGAGAAAACTACATATTATACTTGGGTGGACTATATTTTAAAGAACAGATGAATGAATGAATAAGTAGCAAATATATACATTTTATATATATTGTATAGTGATAGTACTATCTAATTTTACGTATTCAGAAATGTAAATACTTGCCCAAGGACACGGAGCTATTAAGGAGCAGTTAAGATCGAATGAAATGTGGGTTTCAGAAAAATGAGGTGGCACACATAGCAAATTGAATGGTGGCCAACAAAAGACTGTTCCATGTCCTAATACACAGTCATGCGGTGTCAAGTCAATTCTGACTAATTAAAGGTCCTGAAGGACAGAGTAGAAATGCCCATAAGGGGCAGAGCACCTGGTGGGTTCAACATGCCAACCTTTTGGTTAGCACCTGAATGCAGGCAGTAACCACTATGCTGCTTAAATCTCCAGTAGCCGTGAAAGTTACCTTATATTGCACTTTTATATAGTTAAGAATTTTGAGATAAGGCCATCTTGGATTACCAGATGGGTCCTAAATCCAGCGACAAGTGTCCTTATGGAGAGATGCTGGGGAAGGCAGACAGAAGACTCTATGACAACTGAGGCAGAGATCAGAGGGAGGTAAACGTAAAACAAGCAAGCAGTTAATTAACAGAAGCATAGGAAAAAAATTGCAGAATCTTTGATTTGGTTTCAAAAATTGTGAAAGAATAATTTTTTTTAAGTCACCCAATTTGTAGTAATTTGCTACAGCAACTCAGGAAATCAAATAATAGCAAACTCCAGAGGTACCTAGAGTTTTCATATCATTACCAACTCATAGATATGTATATATATTTGGAGTGTTTAAATTAATAACAATTATTAAATATTTGGCACTTAAAATGAAACTTTTTGGGGGGGGCTAGAGGGAGCTCCTTCAAGTTGTAAATCATCTGTGTGACAATATTACAGCAGTATTTAGTTGCCTCCTTGCTATATTACAGCAGTATTTAGTTGCCTCCTTGCTATTTGGCTCAGAAAGAGGTCTCTCAGGCAAATATGGCTTCTTGTAGAAGTTTTGAATCAGTCATTACTTAACAACCATAACGTATATAGGTAATGAAACACCTTAGTAAAATGGAGGAAAGATGCTGAATCAACTAAACAGCTGAAAAAGATGAAAGTGAACTCATTTCAGATACCACACACCAGCATTAATTCTACACACAGCGAGGTTAAACTTAATAAAGGAAAACATGAGTTCCTTTCAAACTTAAACACAGGAAAATCTTTCTAATTGTTGCACTGAGAGCACATTTTTAATCTTTTGAATTAGCAAGCTCACTTTTAAGAGTTTATCCCAAAGATACAATCTCAACAATATGAAAGCAACACTTAAGAGTAATACTTCTCACACTTGAGCACGAATCACCAAGAACTTGTAACACAGACTGCCCCAGCAATCTTTCCAGTCCTTGATTCAGTTAAGCCATTGCACTCCTAATACATTTTTAGATACAACTGAAGCTGTTGATCTGGACATCCCATTAAAACTTCTGGTGAAGCGAGTGCAATAATGAGAGCAAGAGATCAGAAGGAACCTTATGGCACATATACACAATGACATTCTATGGAGCTCTTCAAAGGAATTATGAAAATCTCTACATTCTTTTCCAGGATGTTCCTCAGGATTATTAAGTGAAAAAAATTCAAGGTGCTGGGCTATGGTGTTTATAGCATGAATTTTTTTGCATAAATAAATAAGTATAAAAATGTATAGACGTTTTCATATTAAAAAAGCAAAATTAAATGGAAAAAAAAAAAAAGGAAGGACAAATTTAAAAAATGGATCCCCATAGGGGAAAATAATTCATTAGGTGATGTAGATAGTAAAGGAAGGAGTTAAGATATATATGGTGTTTCAAAATAATGTTTAAAATGTATTTTCTAGACGTGTGAAATGAAAAATATCCAAGTAATATACCAAATTGGTAACATAATGACATAGATAATTGCTCATGAAATAGTTATGGTATTAGGTGCTGGCAAGTCAGTTCCAATTCATAATGATTTAATGCACACAGAAAACACTGCCCTGAGCGGGGAGTAGAAAGGGAGGGGAAAATATGAGGAGCTGATACCAAGTGCTCAAGTAGAAAGCAAATGTTTTGAGAATGATGAGGGAAACAAATGTACAAAAGTGCTTGACACATGGATGTATGTATGGATTGTGATAAGAGCTGTATGAGCCCCCAATAAAATTAGTAAATAAAAAATTTAAAAAACAAAAAACTACATAGAAAAGCATAGTTCCAGTTTATTTGGCTGTCAATCTTCTAAACCATTGTTGTTCAAATGTAGTCCATCAAAACTGCTGCTGTTCAAATGAGGTCCATAGATAGGATTACATTTTAAAATATATAGACAAAAACTAACTAAATAAAACACTTGGGTTATAAACTGGACACTGAGACTGCATTTTAATTCTGCCAAAGGACTTGTTTATTATCTTTTCTTATTGGGCAAGTGGCACTTATAGGAAAATGATCATCACACTTTCTATCACTAGTCTTACTATTTCTTTTTTTTTTTAGTCTTACTATTAAAGTGTTATTCTACACCAAGGACATATACTACCCACAACATGACCTTCGATAATAGAATGAAATTATTTTAAGCTATACATTGAACTAAAACTAAACTCACTGCCGCTGAGCTGATGCTGACTCGTGGAGAACCTACAGGGTAGGGTAGAAATGTCCCTGTGGGTTTCTCTTTAGTTTTAGAAAACTTCAACCCTAGCAGATTTCAGCCCAACTCTTAACCACTCCCTGACCTGGGCTGTTACCTGGACCTAGTGATTAGAAATTGTATAAAACAAAACCATTATGAATAGAAACAAGTTAAAGAAGCTAAAGTCATAACTCAGATACTAAGTGGGCAAAATGGTGAAACCAGCAGAAAAAAAGTCCACAAACAATACTCATGCTCCTCTTGCTAAACTGTTAGGAAAATGGGGCAGTAACTGATATTGTCATTCTCTCCCATCTCTAATCCGAATCACCTACACTATCTTGAAACATTGCTCGTACACACTAATAACCTATATGTAATGACACTAGCACGCATGATTAATATTTTGAACTCAATCTCTTTCACTCCACAAATTACCACTTGCATCCAAAATTAACCAGACACACTCCCATCTTCATGCCTTTCTGTATCTCATCTTCCCAGGACATGGCCCATTCAGAGATACTAAGTAAACAAGGAAAAGCTGACCATGTCTCCGTCTATACTGTCATAATATGAACAATGTAAACATATGTGGCTCATTAGATAATCTGTTAATTTTCTGTTTATCTTTCTATATGTCCAGATACCCTGAAAGAGTTTTAAGGCTAGCATTCATGTTTTATAAACATGTTCTGCAAATAAGTCGCAAGTCGCATATACTGGAAAAATAATAAATGGGGCACATAGTTGAATGGAAGAATATTTAAATAGACTTATTAAAAGGGTTAGTCAAAATGTAGTGCTACAGGAGTTCTAGTTCTTATCAACATACTTTTTTCCACACAAAACATGTTTAAACACATCTCTGTAATCAGTGGATGGTAACTCAATAATGTTTTTCTTTCAAGAATATACTTTTCTTAGTCTCATTAGAAAGTTCTTTAAAAAGTCCAAATCACAACAGTGGCTTCCTGCTGGAAGCCACAGGAAGATCATGTAAAAGGGGGGGACGGGAATATATATGCTATCAAGGACCTTCCCCAGAGCCAACCGAGACAGAAAGCCTTGTACTAGAGTTGGTGCTCTGTATCCAGGCTTCTAGCTTATTTAAAACTATCAAAAAGTCAACTTCTGCTCATTGAAGCCAAAAGACAACAGCAGAAGATTCTGAGGAGATCTGCTGCGCCAGTTCTACTCAAGTGAGCGATACCAGCTAGGAAGGTTATGGTGACTGTAGGGAGATATTCCAAAGGGGTAATGATTCTATAGAACAAAGAATGAGCATTTAGATTATGAAGAGGTTTTAAGAAAATTGAAATTTTTGTGAGAAAAAGGCCAGGAAAGTTGCACATAAATCTTTCCCCACTGCAGTAATTCCCCTGCTTGTTCTTTCAACATAGGAAGGTCTGCCCTACAAGAATTTCCTTTGGAAACCTTCCCCC
>NW_022103906.1:78541427-78543569 GCF_000313985.2 Echinops telfairi | reverse complement strand
CTTCAAACTTCTTTTTGCCCCTAAAACTCAGAGAACGTTGAAAAGAAAGGCAATCTGAGTGCCTAACTGATGCTAAAACTGCCCTTTTGATGATGTACATGGAACAGCATAGAATTCTTAAGGAAATGCTTACAACAACAAATGCCATCTGCATTCGCTCACAGCAAGCCATGTACAACAGAATGAAGCATTGACTTAGTCTTGCATCATTCTCACCATTTGTTGCGGTTTGAGCTTACAGATGCTCACTTTGTGAACCCACCTCAATGAGGATTCTTATCTTTTTTTGCCGACCCCTGACATTTTACCAAGCATATCCTTTTCTAGGGAGTTGTCTCTCCTGATAACAGGCCTAAATTACACGAGACAAAGTCTTGTCATCCTCACTTCTAAGGAGCATTCTAGCTCTACTTCTAAGATGTGTTGGATCTTCTGGTAGTCCATGACATATTTATTTTTCTTTACCAACACCATAATTCAAACGCAACAATTCTTCTCATCTTACTTGATTGTAGATCCAAATAAAATAAAATCCTTGACAACATCAAGCATTTCTCTCTCTCATGTTTTTTGGTTCAGTTTGAGAATTTTTGTATCCTTGATATTGAATTGCAATCCATATTGGAGACTGAAGTCTTTTACTCAACAACAAGTGCTTCAAATTCTTTTGACTTTCAGAAATCAAGGGAGAGCTTCCCTCAAATTTCTACACTAAACTCTTCTTCCGAAATTGAGTGTCTCATATTATTTGCTCATCATGCTGATTGACTAATTATAGTTTTAGGATATATGCCTGAGACCTCTCTTTAATAATTTAAAAGCATGTAGTATGTATGCCCTTGTTACATTCAAACTGCCTCATGGTCTATGTACAAGTTCTGTGTGAGCACAAAGAAATGTTCTGGAATTCTCATTCTCTGCAATGGTACCTAACGTTATGAGCCACGCATAGTCAATAAAACACAAGTAAACATCTTTCTGCTGTTCTATGCTTTGAGCCAAGATCCATCTGACACCAGCAATGTCATCTTCATTCCATGTCCTACTCTAATTCTGGCTTGATCTTCTAGCAGCGCCCTGTCACTGTATTGCTGTGACCATGTTTAAATTATCTTCAGCAAAGTTGTACTTGCATGTCATATTAATGATATTGTTATATATACTTCTGGCACTCTGCTGGGTCATCTTTTTTTGAAAAGGCACAAACACAGATCTATGAGGGTCGGATGGCCAAGTAGCCATCTTCCAAAATTCTTTGTGGACTAGTGAATGAGGGAAACAGAATCAGGAAGAGTGTGTATGCAGACAAATTCTCTATGCTCAAATTTTAAGGAGTCTGGGACGCCCGTGGAGGGAGGCCTTCATGTTTGTGGGTTGGAGATGCACCCCAATAACATTCTCCTGTTATTCCCCACAATGTGTCTGCCCCCCCGCCAATAATGCCAATTCTAAAATGTAGCTTGCAAGCACAGGGTTGCTTACTATATACCCTTGAAGGTTAGCTGCCGTCAAGAAAAATCAGACCCTATGGTCTGTCCCCCCTAAGTAGGGTCCACTCCTTCTGATAAGGATCATAAATTGTTCCCTGGAGAACAGTTCAGGGACACTTAAGGTCAAGCCAGTTCTGGGAAGACCATCTTAACTCTAGAATATCCGCCACTCTTGTTGCATATGTACCTTCCCGGCACATGTATGCCTCTAGTACAACCCCTTCCTATTGTGTATATGCCCCTAGCTTGTCCCCTTCCAGTTCCAGGTATGCCTCTAATACAACCCCTTCCTGTTACATATATGTTTGATGTGGCTTGGATGCCCAAGATTATATAAGCTTGAGGAAGAATGCATCCACCTCTCACTCTTGTTCTGGTTGCCATGGGAAAGGTAAGCACTTGCATGTCCTGTCTGGGGTTTCTTTAATTTACAATTACACAACTGCTCCTTGAACCCTTCAGTTGTGGAGACTGGTCTCCCACAAGTGAGTGCATCCTAGTTTAAAGACAACAACAAAACATTTCTACTGGCATGTCATCAATTTCTGGAGCTTTTTCTTTTCTTTTTTAATAATGCCTTCAGTACTGCTTGAACTTCTTCCTTCAATACCATCAGGGTTTGATCATTTGCTACCTATTAAAATGATTAAAT
>NW_022103906.1:78522533-78541151 GCF_000313985.2 Echinops telfairi | reverse complement strand
AAAAAAAAAAAAATCCCATCATTGTGAATGAGGGGGAGTGCAGAGTAGAGACCCAAAGCCATATGTAGGAAACTGGACATCCTTACAGAAGGGTCATGGGGAGGAGACGAGCCAGTCAGGGTACAGTATAGCACTGTTGAAACAAACAACTTTCCTCTACTTCTTTAATGCTTTCCCCCAAACACAAGCATGACCCCAATTCTACCTTACAAATCTGGCTAGACCAGAGCAGACAAGAGCTGTAAACAGGGAATCCTGGACAGATAACCCCTTAGGATCAATACTGAGAGTAGCCATACCAGGAGGGGAAGGGGAAGATGGGGGGAGATAGAGGGAACTGATCACAATGATCTATCTATAACTGCCCCCCCCAAACCGGAATCGACAACAGAAAAGTGGGTGAAGGGAGAAATCAGTCAGTGTAAGACAAGGGAAAAAAAATAATAAATTATCAAGAGTTCATGAGGGAGGGAGGGAGGATGGGTGGAGGAGGGAGGAGAAAAAATGATTTATGATAAGAGTTGTATGAGCCCCCAATAAGATGACCTATTAAAATAATAAAATCTTGACCAGTTCTCTTCAATACATTAGGTGTTCCTTCCATTTTCTTTTGATGCACCCTGCATCCTTCAATATTTTGTACCTTTCTTCCATTTGCTTTAGCTACACTATATTGAACGGCAAGTTTCAGTTTCCTCTGACATAATTTTTGTCTTCTCTTTCTTGTCTTTTTAACAAACTTGCTTTCTGGATGTGCATGTGATGTTCTTGATGTTAGCCTGCAACCTGCCTGGGCTTTAGTCATTAGTGTTCAATGTGTTAAACCTGTTCTTGAGATGGTCTCTTGATTCAGATGAGATGTACTTAGGTTATATTTAGGCTTTCAGGGACTTGTTTTGTTTCCATGTGAACTTGCAGATAAGTAATAGGTGATCTGTTAATTCAATTGGCCCCTGGTCCTTTTTGGCTGATGATATTGAGTTTCTCCATATCTTCTACCCCAGATGTAAGTCAATTTGACTCCTGTGTAGTCTTATCCAGCAAGATTCCTATTTCATGGTCATTTATTTTTGTGAAAAAAAAAAAAAAAAGGTACCTGCAACGAGGAAGTACCTCATTAATATGTTGGTCTCACAAAACTCTACCATGAGATCTCCGGCATGCGTTCTATCATCAAGGCCATTTTCCAACTACTTCCTCTTTATTTCCAATTACCAGGATTTATCAATATATTTTGATTATATGAGAGGGTACCCAAAAAGCACGGAATCTCTGACAACGTCCCCCCCACCCATGCCATGTATTTAAATTTTTTTACATAACAACCTCATCACTCTCAAAGTACTTTCCATTATACTTGATAAATTTGTAAAATCTGTGGTTCCAGTCTTGGAAACATTTTTTAAACTCATCTGTTTGGATGGCTGACAGCACCTCCCTCATTTTTTTCTTCACCTCTTCTACATCATCAAATAGCTGTCCTTTCATGTCCCTCTTCATTCATGGAAACAAAAAGAAGACAAAACAGAGCAAGGTCAGGTGAGTAAGGTGTGTGGGGCATGAGAAGCATGCTGGATCTTTTTTAGTCCAAAACTGGTACACTGAGATGGCTATGTGAGCAAATACATTGTTGTGGTGGCAAAACCAGTCCCAGCTACCACAAATCAGGCCTTTTTGTTGCAGACTGTTACTCAATCTTTTCAGATCCTCTAAAGAATCTGAGTTGCTTTGGTGCTGCTCTTTCAAAGCACAGCATGTTTCCAGTTGACATTCTTTTTGCTGGTCGGTCAGAACCCAAGGCATAAATTTTGCAGCAACCTTTCTTATTTCCTAATCTTCCATTAAAATTCGCTAAACCCTGCTCCATGATAGTCCTGATAACGTCCCCATCTCTTCAATGGTCTGTCATCGGTCTTTGAGCACAAGTGCAGGAATTATTTTGTTGATATTTTCGTCTGTTCTGGAATTTAATCGACATTTCACCTTTTTAGAAAGTAGAAAACCACTTGTCCACATGCATTTTCCCCATAGTGCTTCTAAGCTGTGTTCAACATCACAACAGTTTCTGCGGCATTTTTCCTGAGCAGGAAACAAAATTTCACAGCTGCACACTGTTCTCTTAAATCAGCCATCACAAAACAAAAGGTTCAAGCAAAACTGCTTTTATGAACAAACAAACAAACACGTGACCAGAGAGGCAATGCCCCGGGGTGCACTAACCCTGAGAGTTGTTCAATGGTGCCTAGGCAGGAAAAATGCATACTACAAAAGCTCCACCCAGCGCTTTTACCCGTTTTTTTTAGTACCCCCTTGTATATTTGATCAATTTCAGATGGAAGAAGTTGATAGAATTCATCAAATTTTTCATAATTGATTTTAGTAGTTGGCCTATAAATTTAAATGATAGTTGGCTTCATTGGCCTTCATTGTAGGCACATAGCTATTGCCCTATCACAGACAGTATTGTACTTCAAGGCAGAGGTTGAAATATTCTTTTAATGGTAAATGTAATGCCATTCTTCATTTTGTCCTTCCTAGCATAGTAAACCACAGTGATTGTCATTCAAAATGACTAACAGCAGGCCATTTCAACTCACTAATGTCTAGGGTATGCATTCTATTTTTGACAATTTCCTAAACTAATACTTTGTATATTCCACATTCTGATATTTATAAAGATTTCATCTCATTTTGAATGTGTGCCATCAGTAAATTAAGGTCTCCATCCCTGTCATTAAGGTTGACTTTACTTCAAGGAAACAACTCTTCTTTAGTCCTATTTAAATACCTTCTGATCTAAGCAGCTCATTTCTGGCACTATCTCAGACAATGCCTGCTGCAATTTATAAGGTCTGTCATGGGCTAATACCTCAGAATTGAACTGTTCCTTCTATCTATTCTTAATCTGGAAGATTTCCTGACACCTGTCCACTATGCATTACACTGCTGGTCTATTAAATTCTGATGTCATAGGTTTCAGTATCATAGTAACACATAAGCTACCACAGTAGATGAAATGACACTTGAGAGGTAGAGAGAAGTCTATAGAATTAGATGGAGGCTATGTCAAGAAACAATAGCTTCGCAATTTGTTATTTTAGTTAATAAAGACTTCTATAATTTTGTAGCAATACTTTTTTACTTACCCTAATACTTTGGTTTGAAAATAAACTAATAGTTGCAATAATACTCCTCAAGGTTTATATAATCAATTGTATCATAGTCCAATGTGGACTAGCTTAAAAGCATTTTTATTTAAGGTCATATTTTTTATATGATCAGAAACAAAACCTTGTTTTCATATATGCATATGCAACAAATTAATAAATCCTAATGAAAAGAGGAGTTACCCATTATTTAATTAAAAAACAAAACAAAAACACCACAAAGTACATAGTAACAGTTTTTAAAAAAAGAATTCTAGTGTTAAAATTATCAAAATTAAATTTTCACAAAATACCATTTAAAACCAATTTTGGAACTTGAAACTCATCAAAGTCAATTTACATAATTGAATGAATTAGTTTCAAGTGATTGGATATTTATATACCATTTATTGACTATCAGTCCAGAACATCCCATTTGGGGGGAATCATTTGTAGTACTGGGAATTTTCCATTTCAAAAGCTGATTATTACACTGAACCATAACAAAAGGATGTGAATGCATCTGAGTTAAAATCTTCAGTAAATAACCTGACTTAAAATTTTATTTTCATCTGAAGAAATTCAATTGGCCCCTCTAAAGTACCAGAGAGGCTATCAGAAACATAAGAGCAGTAATATCAAAATGGAAACAAATTGTCAAAAGACTGACAGCTGAAGTCTAGATTAAAACAATTTTGGAAACTTTAGGTATAATTGTCAAGACCAGTAATTCTTCTCTTAAAGAAGAGTTCTGATTTCAGCAATAGTCTTTTACAGAAATTTCAGAGAAGTAGTGGACCTTTTTTAGCTCTACATCTTTTTTTCCTCTTATCAAATTCAGTCTACTCCATACTAGGAAGGCTGTGGTTCCTAGAAACAATCATAGTGCCCGCTCAAAGATGGAGAAGAGGCCATACCAAAGCGCCTTCCTTGCTTCTGGATAGCTTGACTATCCAAGTCCGAACAGCACAGCATCTCAAATACCCAAGACAGAGTTAAAAATCTCAACCTCAGTCAGCAACAACCAACCCCAGAATAAAAAAGACCCAAAGGTCTTATACCACATAAGTGAATTTTGCCAAAAGAAGCCCCGCCCCCACTAGTTTCTATTTAATATGAGACATTATTACACATAATCATCCCTGTTCAGTACACACACACACACACACTACATACATGTAAATGAATTTTAAAGGCAGGCAGGCTTATGCTATTTTAAAAGTCCTAGACACAATGTTCCAATCCTTGCTTTAAATTAGTCCTGAATAAGCAGTATATTAATTCATACTCCAGACAATAGCTAATAAAGCCAAAGACATGAAAAAGTAGATTTTTCATAATCAATTTTATTCCTAAAACACTTTAAAAACAGACTAACTCTAACAAAACGTTCCTGTATGAGAAGACATACACAACTGCTCCTGCAGTTGCTTCACACTGAAATATTTATGATTTATTTTGGTAAAAGGTAGTCTTCACTTAGCTCTGATTCTTTAGGAAAGCAAGAGAAACAGTTGATTCTAATAGTCATTGGTCTGAGCTACTCCACCTTACCTTGCCTTGGAATTCCATAAAGCTCTTCTCTGAACATTGCTTCCTGCCAGAAAATTGAGAACCCGAATTGCAAACTTCTAAGTCCTTTCACTTTACAGAGAAATCAAGAAACTAGTTTTAATGCTGGACCAAATTTCAAAGTTCCTACTTGAAGGGAATGTATGTCTATCAAGAAAACGTCTATCGATTTTTAACTAGAAGTATCAGTTTTGCTGGCAGAGCTCTTTATTTCTGTACATAAAAGGAAGTGGGTTTTGATACTATCTAAATGTGCTTCCTGTCTTACAATGCATTTGAAAGACAGTGATGTCAGAATGAGAGTAAAAGACCTAAACAGGAAAAATAGGCACAATTGGTTTGTTTTAACTTTATCAATAACTTAACTGATATAGAAATGCTCTGCAAGCCTAACGCTGCATCCTACAACGACCAGTGCTGTAGTACTAGTTTCATTTTACACTGTAAAATGTGTTCTATACCAGTATCTATGCGAAATATCTTATGTATGACATAAGAATGAATGATGGACGTTTTACCAAACCCCCCATTTCGTTCTTTAATGGGAGTTGGAATTATCCATTTTTTGAGACTGTTAGTGCTGCTAGAGTAAACACAGGAGCCTGGTGGCACAGTGGTTCAGTGATTGGCTATTAACCAAATGGTCAGCAGTCTGAACTCATCAGCCACTCCCTGGGGGAAAGATGCGGTGGTCCACTTATGTCTGGATTTAGAGCCTTGTAAGCCCTGTGGGGGCAGTTCTACTCTGTTCTATAGGGTTACTCTGGGAGATATATAGGGTTACTCTGGGATAAAACGACTTAACAATGGGATTGATTTTGGTTTAAAGTAATCATGCATTACCTAAGATATCCTGTACACATCTCATTCCACCTTCCCAATGCCACAGATGTACCCACCACTGCCCAATCTAAGAATGGTAGTCTCAGCTTTTCTGGTTAAAATTAAAAGAGACTAACTACACCCAGAAAATAACTTTATAGAATGATCTCTTCTTAATGCATACTGAAGGTAAATATTCAATATTGTGACAACTGATTCATTTCTAGAAAAGGAATGAATCAAAGGCAGTTTAAAAGCATTATATTTCTACCACAATCTTGAATTTTATATGACCTTATGGTAATGTCCTCTATTATTATGTCAAGTGCAGGGCAAGGTGATGTCATTCAAATCTATCTGTTAAGTTACAGACAATGTGGTTCTAATGGTATTTCTTAGTTCTTCCTATATCATAATCCATCTACTTCAAATTCTTAGAGATGGTCACTAACTACTGCTGGTTCTGAGCAGAAGACACACCTATATAGCAGTCACTATTCACTATTCAAAACAACTACTGCCGCATATGCAGCTCTTGAAAGGTAAGAGGTAGCCTCCAAATATATCCCAAGACTATGGCTTCATTCCCAGTTTACTAAAACCTAAATCCTATAATACTGATTTCGTTGTTTTCAGCCCTCTTTAAACCACAGTTCTTTCTCACTTTGCCTGATGATTTGGCCTGTTTCTAATCTCTGACCAACAATTCCTAAACTTAAAAGGAAAAGTTTAAAATGGCGAGAAGCAGAGGGGGGACAGGGCCCTTCTCATTCGGGCCCCATTTACCCTCCCAAATGAAGGTGCTCCAACTGCCTAAGAAATGTAAGGCCCTGGGTCATCCCACGACTGACAGGGTTCATTTCTAAAGATTCATTGAGGATACAGGTCAGAGGCATCAGCTTTGCCATTTGTTCCAAACATCTAAGGTATGGGCTGCTCTTTAAATGGCTGATACCTTACGGCCAAAAATCCTCTGGATACAAAGTTTGCCCAAATTGCACGTGTAATAGCTATACCACAAAATTTCCCAATTCTCTCAAGCAATGGTCCACACAATAAAGTAGGGATGGTAATAAATCACACTTATTAAATAAAATTTTTTTTAAAAATCACACTTATTTTTCTGTTATAAGCATCATAGCAGTTCTGAAGAAATGAAAATCAGTGAGTCAAAGATCCCAACAAAAAATTACCCTAGCTCCTAGGTACAACTTAAGACTGAAAGTCTCCAAGCTAACGAAAATCTTAGATGTTTATTTTGCTCTTGTGAACATCACTATTTCAGCTCAAGTTGGCTAAATACTTGTTTTAAGAAGCTATAAAATAATTACCAGAAATGGGTAATGAAATATATTTTTCATGGAAAGATCAGTCCAGGGAAGCAGCAGCAACGAGAACACTACTCACTAAAGAAAGTTTCCTGAGTCAGCGATGAAGCTAGAGAGCCCTGGTGACGCTGTCAGGTAAGCATTTGCAAATCGCAAGGTCAGCTATAAGACGGGGCTGTCTGCTCCCATAGAAAGATATGGCTTCAGAAACTCTGCATAGTGTCACTACCTTTCACTGGATTCAATTCAATGGCAGAGAGTCTGATCGTGTTTGATGAAGCAAACACCAGGAGAGATGACAGCAAATACTAGCAGTCTAAATTTAGTCTTTGCTAACAGAAATAAAAAAGCACTGTTTCAGGAAGGAGAGATTTGTTAAAAACAGTAAGTATTCAAATTTAGAAGAGGATTGGGGGGCAGGGGGCGGGGGGGGAGGAGAAAGGCACCCTAAAGGGTTATGAGTGGCCAAGAGCTGAGAATAATCCCCAGTAAAACCTAGAGTCATGTTGTACAGTGTGGTAATCGCTAGCCACATATGGCTATTCAATTTCAGTTGAAAATTCAGTTCCGCAGCCACACTAGCCAGATATCAAGTACTCAGTAGACACATGTGGCTAGTGTTAGGCAGCGGAGAGATCTAACACTTCAATCACCACAGAAAACTCTGTTGGACTGCGCTGGGGGAAGAGAGCCTGACTGATCTGTAGTCTGGAAAGGGGAATGACTAACAAGGAAGGGCAACTGAACGACAACATTCAGTACATTGGCGAGCGATCAGGTGGATTTACCTTTCCTTTTCCACCTGCTCTTTTTCCCCTCCTTGTTGCTGCCACCATCACTGCTGCTGCTGCTGTTCTCAGAACTCTGGGAATCTGACTGACCATCACTGCTTTCTTCTGAACCTTCTGATAGCTCTTTCACCCCATCCGGCACATCTTTCTGAAAATATAGGCATCCAATTAAAATGAATCATTACCATTTCAGCAAACAGCAATTTAGTCTCTGATACATATTGCTGCAAAATAACCGAGCTGGTTAAATACAGGTAAATGAGGAAAACGATCACATTAGAAGAACACTGTCATGACGGTTTTGAAAAATGCGAGTGTGTTTGCTGTGCATGCACTTCTGTGTATAGAAGCATTTACATATTAGGTCTGGATAGCAAAGGTCTTAAGTCACATGGATTGCTTTAGTTTCTGTACATGAACAGTGAGCTTTCGCATCAGACAAGGTATGTGTGTCAACATAGTATGTGCAAGATCTAACAGGGTAATTATGTGCTGAAAGACTTTTAGAGAAGTAAAGCTTTTCAGCACTAAATCAAAGCTTCTTGGGTTTGAACTCTGGCTTTGTGTTTTCTAACTATGTAGCCTTGGTTAAAGTGGTAACTTCTTGTGCCTCAGTTTCCTTTTGTATAAAGTGGGAGTGATAATAGTGTGTAACCTAAAAAGTCATTCTGAAATTGAGTTAGTGTAAAATGCTTATAAATATTTCTTGGCATATGGGAATATTTCAATTAGTTATTATTTACACATTTATTGAATACACAAAAATATATATATACATTAAAGAACATTGTTATTGATAAATCATAAAACGATGGATGATTCTTTTTCTTTCAATATTTTTTAATTTCCCAAATAATTTACTTTCACACTCAGATCAAAGTAATTCTAACAGACAAAATGAAAGCCTCTGGTTCCCATGTGGCATGAAGACTACTTTTCACTTACGTGTACATCCTATCGCCATTTTCCCCTGGGCCATCTCTCATGTTACACGTGCTCTTAAAATATAGACCCTACATTTTTCTGTTCTTTCCTTCAAAGTAAGAGATAATGTTTGTGAAGTTAGGAGCCTGTAAAACACCTTAACCCTCTCTTTTTTCACATAAAGTTGCTATCTATCCTTCAAGGATCAACTGCTGCCATGCTCCTAATCCTGCAATTACCTCACTGCTCTCTACCTATCCAGATGCTACTTATTTTACTTCTCTAAAAGCTTTTGAATATTTCTTCTTCTTTATCCCTCCCGTAGCTTACACCCTAAGTATCTCTTGCAAACAACCATAACCATCTTTCCCCTACATTTACTTAGTACTCTGAAATTATCTTCCTACACCTGAATTTGATTGTGCTACGCTGAAAGACCGTTGTCATCAGAGAAACGCACACCCACACTTTAGAACTGCTCAGATTTGCAAAGGCTACCAAGTCTGTGCTTCACTTCCCCAGAGCTCCTTACGCTAGCGCCCACAAAGATTTCCTTCAAGCCACGCCAATGTGCTCGACCTTAAACCCATTGTGAAGATGTCACCTGTGCTCAGTTTTAGCATAAGTTATTTATTCCCTCCCCTGTATACAAGCCCACATCTCAAATATACTATATATTAAAAAGGAAACAATTTCTAAATCTCTTTGGTCAAAATTAACTTATTTTCCTATACCATCACACTACTTTATAGTACAGTACTTTATAATACAATATGCTCTAACAGTATGCAGTTATTTCAGTATCTATAATATGAGATTCAAGAGTTTAGAGACCATAGTTCATTCTTCTTTAGAGATGCTACCGTATAGAGAAGGTATTTAATACATGTTATTAAAAATATGAAGCATTTAAAACCTAAAATAAATGTAGAAAAGTCCTTATGTGGGAAAAAAATCCTTAATTTGAATAAAATACATAAAAAGGAAACATTAGAGGTAGATCAATCTTTTTGAATCTGAGTGAGCTACACACTATTGAGCACGATTGAGCATAGTGTTGATTGCAGATAAAGCTAAGAAAGTCAGGGGGCAGAATCCCACATATACACGGACATTGTCATTGCATGCCAAACATCCATTCTCCTGTTGAGGCAACTTTCCTGAATGCCCTTTGGGGTACAACCTCTCTCCTCATATCAAGGGTGTTCATGAACCAAAGCTAGTCAGGAGGCTTGCTACAATTAGCAACAGTGACTATATAGGTGTAGGCACATGAACCAAATTAAACTAATTAAGTCCATCAGAATTAACTAAAAGGCTCCTGCTTTAGTTTCTGAGATTCTTTCCCCCAGACTTAGAAATCACAGAGAAGGGGCTGGGTGTGGAATCATATGTGATGAGGACTGAACCTGCCTGAGGTGAAGCCCAAGCAAACCAGCAACCAAGCCCTGATGACATTATTTGAGGCCTGCACTCAATCTGTGCTAGCCTTGAATTTTTTTGGTTATATGAGCCAATAGATTGTTTTACTCAAGCTTTTAAGTTGGTTTTCCTGTCAGTTGTAATTTAAAGGACACCAATAAGTACAGGCCCATTCTCATTGTAACAATTAAAATTAGCAAGCTTGCTACTATGGTGGAAAGAATAGAGGCCTAATAGTTTACTGAGATATCGAGTTGTATTTTGGTTCTGATATTATCTGAAAACACGGGGCAAAAAATAAAAATCCAGTGATGTGAACTTTGCCTTGCAGTCCACCATAAAAGTGGAATGAATAGTCACCACTCTGAACGTGGTGAGGACGTGAGAAAGCCTGCCAGCAGCATGTGGCCTTATCTCAGTCTCAAGTTTCTTTAAGAAGTCAGTGAGAAGTCCTTTTTATTTCATCCTTTCAAGACCCTAAAGAGTAAACCCCCCAAAAAGGAGCTATTTCTCAAGATTGCCTATAGGTAAAGGCAGAGACTGTATTGGCTAAATGGCTGAAAATACACTGAAACACTGTGAGCCAAAACAATGGGGCTGTTGGATCTCACATGTTTTCTGTGAGTGTAGTCTTCTGTGAGTGTGAGTGTAGATGAGTGTAGTCTTACCACTTCCTATTGCTCACTTTAGTAGGAAATATCTGAGTCTGTCTTCTCTGATTGGATTCTGCCTTATACTGGCTCTGGCTTTTGCAGGCTTTATTATATTACCTCTTCTTAAAAATAAACACTTCAAGAAAAACAGAATTCTGTCTCTAAGACTCAAATCTGTATACGTGCATATGTGGTATTCTTATCTCTCTAAATGATTCCCCAACAAGTATATTTACCTTCAGTGTATACACTCCCATTCTACCTGGAACCTTATAGAAGATGCCCTCTTCACCCCGGGAGTTTGTGTGGAGCATTGCATTCAGGCATGCGAGAGGGGACGTCCCACTGTAAGCGAAACACATCACAGATTAGTTTACTCCTTGGAGCATTCTATGGAACACTGACGCAAAAACTAACAGCATTCATTTAACTTAAAACCATTTGTATAAGCTATTCAAGGTCTGTTAATCTAGCGAGAGGATGCTATGGAGAAAAAGAATGTAAGAACCATTACTTTATATCTAAAGCTTAAAAAAAAAAGTCCTCAGTTTTCTGAATCTTGGTTCAGCATTTAATGTTTGAAGCAAGGAAACTTTATCTCACAAAAGTTATGACTAGTACACGTTTTGCAAACATTCTATTTCATTTAGAAGTTTTAAACATCTAGAATTAAAATAGGAAGGCACTCACACATACACACACATATACAAGGGGTACCCCTGCCGCCCCCCCCCCACACACAAAATAACAGGAAAGAGAGAAAAAAGCTCCGCCAGGTGGAACTTTCACAATACACGTTTTTCCCGCAAGGTGAGCATTAGCAATTAGCTCTGAGGTAGTGCACCCAGTGGCGTCGCCTGGGAGGGCTTTCTCGGTCACTGTGAATTTTTTCGTGAAAGTTTCAATCAAACCTCGTTTTTTTGTGATGGCTGATTGAAGAGAACATCATGCAGGTGTGAAATTTTGTTTCCTGTTCAGGAAAGATGCCGCAGAAACTGTTGAACACAGCTTACAAGGACAGCGCTATGGGGAAAAACCCTAGTAGTTTTTTGTTTCAAAAAAAGGTGAAATGTCGACTGATGATAACCCTTATTCTGGACTTTGTCACCTTCCTGAGCAGACAAAAATGTCCACTTGTAGTGCATTTGGAGTTCATTCGACCAGGTCAGACTGCTAATCAAGCTTTCTATTTAGAATTTCTGAAAAGACTGCATAACAGTGTTTATGACAGTTACTTAATTTACTGTCAATTTGAGGAGAGGATGGAGTCTAGTTCCTCAGTCAGGTCCCAGCTTCATGACCTCATTTGGAGGTTCAACAGGGATAGATAGCTCACTGGAGGCCAGAACCACTTTCTCTGCTACACATTCCTGTTGACAAGTCACATGGAGCTATGCTGATGGAGCCAGAGACCTGGAGCAGGAGGAGCCACGTGGAGACCCATGCCAGCACTGAGATACTTCCACCACCACTGGATCCACAAGACTTTCCACCCACTGGCCTGTGATCTTCCTGCGTTCGGAGTCATTGCATGTGTTGAGTGATTCTGAAGAGGAATTTATAGATTGGTATTGGACACATGGGCTAACATCGAACTTACAGACTTGATCTGACTGGATGTTTTCTTAATATACATTTACTCTTTCACATAAAGTTTTCTATCACACACATGAGTGTCTCTGGATTTGTTTCTCTAGTTAGCCCAGACTAACACAGTGTGCGACAAAAAAAGACTGATTTGTGGCAGATGGGGGACTGGTTTTGCCACCACAACAATGCACCTGCTCACGCAACCATCTTAGTGTGCCAGTGTTTGTCAAAAACCAGCATGCCTCTCTTGCCCCAGCCACCTTACTCACCTGACCTTCCTCTGTGTGGCTTTTTTTTGGTTTCCACGAATAAAGAGGGCCATGAAAGGACAACAATTTGACAATGTAGAAGAGGTGAAGGAAAAAAAATGAGGGAGGTGTTGTCAGCCATCAAACAGATGAATTTGAAAAATGTTTCCAAGAATGGAATCACAGATTTGACATATGTATGAAGTGTAATGGAGAGTACTTTGAAGGTGATACAGTTGTTTTGTAGAAAAATTTAAATACATAGCTTTGGACAAAAATTACATTTTTGACAAAAATTATGTTTTGTGGGGGATACCCCCTCATACACAGATATTAAAAACTACATTAACCGCCCCCCTGCATGTTGTTATATCAGACTGAATCTGAACTGTAAAGGGTAGATCTTTTGAAAGCAGACCACCAGGCCTGTCCTTTAAAGCACCTTCTAGTGGGTTAAAACTGTCAACCTTTTGCCTAGTAGTCGAACTCTTAATCTGTTTGCTCTATCGACACTTACAACATTCGAACTCACTACAATCAAGTCTATTTTGGTTCTTATTGACTCCAAAAGGACAGGGTAGAAATGCCCTGTGGGCTTCTGATGCTAATGCTATCAATCTTGACAGAAGCAGAAAACCTCATCTTTCTCCCCCAAAGGTTTATAAGGCAGCTTGATCTCACATTTCCAACTATTCTGCCTCTACACTGCCATCTGTCTCTGTACTGGTGCTTCCCAGTAACCAAAATAAGCTTACTAGAAGAGGCTGCAAATTATGTGCAGTATTCAAAAGGATAAGCATTCTGTAGTGAAAGGAAGGGTAGTCATTAGTCCTTCAGTACTGTGATAGCGCTGCGGGTCAAAGATTAGTGACAAGGTTTGCCTTTCACACAAGAGAAGTAAAAAGGGGGGGGGATATTGAGGCGGTGGTGAAATTGCTGAATATATGCAGGTTGTTTGTATAGTTATGTTAATCTAATCTGGATTTCTTTTTTTCATGTTAAATTTCAAAAGTTTGTAGAAAATGGAACGAAAAGATGTGTCATTTTCCCCATCGCTTTTTGAAGATCCACTGTGTGTGCATAATGTAATTCAAATTAAAACCTCAAAGTTTATCTAAAACAAAACAAAAACTGTTCAAGAAATTTCGAGGAGGTGGTGAAACTTGCTTAAAAAGATAATAAAATGCAGGCTAAGCCATTAATGAGTAAATGACCACTCTATAGATTAGTAAAATAGAGTAGAAAATGGGAAACAGATAAAAATAAATGAAGATTAGTGGAAAGAAGATGAGGTCATGCATGCCATGATTACCTGGCAGCTATTCTCCCTTCTCCTGAAAAATATTTAAATTTTCTGATAAATATTTTTCCTCTCCCACTCTACGACATATGGTTTATAGGAATTTAATCCTGTCCTTACAACAGGAGCAAACCCAAGTTGACATAAGCCAGTCAACATATCCCATTACCCCAGCCACTGATATTCAGGAAGGAAAACCTGACTCAGTCAAGGCCAATCTTGTAAGGAGTTATGTCCTTGGGCATTGTGGGAAAAGAAATTTGCTTTCTAGGGAAGATTCTAAAAAACACCCTTGACTCCTAGTCTTCTCTGAAACAAAAGAATGGCCTAATACTTCCATAGTCCTCTGGTGACTCAGAAAGGATTCAAAATGGGGTGGAACAACACACAACAGAAACTCCAGGTAATGAGTAGGATCAAAGAACAAGGGGAAATAAATCTTTTAGCAATATTAACTGCGCCACTGTTATCAAGTCTTCCCTTAAGCCAGTCCTACATTTGGAATTATACTAGGTGTACAGGAAAGAGGTTCCCATAATAAGAAGGCGACCCCCCAAAATGGAATTGCACTAGGCAGAGCAGAGCTTTCATAGTATGCAGTTTTCCTGCTACGTGAACATCACGTTACTTGCTCTGAATTACTGCATCCAGTGGCATTGCTTGGGAAGGTGCTCTCTGGTCACAGTGAATTTATTTTATAAAAGCAGTTTTGCTCAAGAAAAATGCCACAGAAACTGTTGTAATGTTTAAAACTATCTACAAGGACAGCGCTATGGGAAAAAACTCAAGTTTATGTTTGAGTAGTTTTCTTGTATCAAAAATAAGGTGAAATGTCGATTGATGACAAACCTCGTTCTGGACATCGTCAACTTTCTGAACGGATGAAAATGTTGACTTGTGGTGCATTTGGAGTATGTTCCACCAGGAACACTGTTAATCACACTTTCTACTTAGAGGTTCTGAAAATAAAGTGTAATAATGTATGACGAAAATGCCTGATGTGTGGCAGATGGGGGGACTGGTTTTGCCACCATGACAATGCACCTGCTCACACAGCCATCTCAGTGTGCCTGTTTTTGGCAAAACCCAGCATACCTCTGTTGCCTCACGCACCTGACTCACCTGACCTAGCTTCGTGTGATTTCTTTTTGCTTCCACAAATGAAGAGGGGCATAAAAGGACAGCAATTTGATGATGTCGAAGTGGTGAATTAAAAAACAAGGTTGGTACTATCAGTCATCCAAACAGTTAAGCTTAAGAAATGTTCCCATGAATGGAATCGCAGATTTGACAAGAATACTTTGAAGGTGAAACGGATGATTTGTAAAAAAAAAAAAAAAAAAAATTAAATACATCTCTTTGAAAAACATTTTGTTTTGGGGAGGTTCCTTTTCATATATACAAAACATGGCAAATGGATTTTACAAGCCAAAATACAAACATGAACACTAAATAAAACCAAAGAAAATATACAACGTTGAAATAAATATCTGCTTAGTTATCAACCCAAAACTTGGCAGCAGTTTAAACCCAGTGGTTACAGGAAGGTGTAGCACTCTGCTTCTGTAACGATCATATATAATCTTAGAAAACCCCATGGGGCAGCTCTACTCTGCCCTACACAGTTGCAATGAGTCAGAATCAACTCCACAGTTTGGTTACCAGGAGTAAGATGGGAGGGAAATGAGGGGACTGTTGCTTAGGAAACACTGTTAATGTGGTAGAATAATTGGGGTGGGGAGGGGGGGGGCACTGCGGGAGAATAACAACAACAGTTGTATAATTTGAGTGTTATAATCAATGTAATGGGCTTTTAGAGGTAGAAAGTGTTAAATTGGCATCTTTTGTTGCATGTACTTCACCTAATTTTTAAAATTCATCAAATATAAATAGGTTACTATTGCTAATAAGTACTTTTCTTAGGAAATTATAAATAATCCATTAAAAAGGAATGGATAAAATATATACAAATAAACCAGAGATAAATTTATACATGAATTTATAAAATATGTGAGTTAAGTGGCTAACAAATCATCTGAAGAGAAACTTAAAGTTAATAGTGGTCTTAAAAAAACCAACTCACTGCCATGGAGTCGATGCTGACTCTCAGCGACCCAACAGGACAGAGTAGAACTGCCCCTGTGATTTTATACAGGAGTTGAGGGTTCCTTCTTTCTCCCAAAGGGTGGCTGGTTATTTTGAACTGCTGACTTTGCAGATCACAGCCCAACACGTAACCACTAAGTCAAGGAAAGCAAATTCAACTGAGATGCCATTAGACTGCACTAGAGTCTTATAGTTTTGATATCATGCTACAGTTACATAAACTGTTAACATTGGAGGAAGCCAGAGCAAGTTTACACGAGACTCTATATACTATACATTTCTTGCAAGCCCTAGAAAATAATTTCAAGATTAAAAAAAATAGATAAAATCCATTGTTGGTAAAGTGACATGTACTGTTGTAGACTACAGGTGGGGCTGAAAACTGCTACATTTCCCCTATTTCTCTATTCTGCCTTAAAAAGTAATATGGAAGTATCTGCTAAAATGAAAAATATATTGGGAGGACCACTGACTCAATGATCCCACTTAATTCTGTCCTACAAAATAAAACCATAAGGGCTGAGGGATAAGTGCCAAGGATTTACTTCAGTATTGCTAGAAAGCAATGAAAATGACCTCAAAGTCCACTAAGAAAGATAAAGCGGGGCATATTAGTAAAGTAACCAACAATATATGACTCAATAAAACCCAAAAACTTTCATAAGTGCCTGGTTTAGCTCTCACAATAATCATGAGGCAAGCAAAATTATGAGTAATTTTTCAGAGCTATGTATTTAAATTTTTTTACAAAATAACCTTATCACCTTCAAAGTTTCATTTTAGGGATGGCTTTCTTATGCACACCCACCCCCATTTTGGTTCCAAGTAAGAAAGCTTCCACCAGATTATTTGTTAACTGCCTGTCTAATTTGCAAAGTACTTTATAAGAGCGGACCTTCAAAAAGTTCTTGGAAAAAATTCCATTATCTTTTAATTCCATTTTTTTGAGAGCTTTTTAAAGCCACTTTGTATATACAGGCCTACAACCGCTTATCTAATATTCCCAAAACAAAAATGCTTGAAAAATCAAAGTTTTTTCTATATTTAGGACGAAAACCCATCTGAGAACACTTCTTGTATTGACATGGACTGTACACAATCTATATTTATCCCCCTTAGTGTGAATCTTTATGTTTCACTGCATTTGTTTATGGGATACTGCCTTTTGGGGGTGTTATGTACTATAAAGCATATCATGTTATCTTAAAATCTTACAAATGCTTTTGTCTTCATATTTGTCCTTAGGTGTTTTACATCAGGGATTATAGTCCTAAAGCGGTACTAACAGCACCAGTTGTTTCCTTGTGTGTGTTCCCTACTAGACTCTAAGCTTTCCACTTTGGAACTGCAAACCCTCGCGTATTCTCATAAGCAGTTTAATGTTCAAGTTGAATACTACAGGTTATTGAGCTAGAGATTGTAGTTGTTTTTTCCCCTTGGTTTTATATTCTCTATCAAAGAAGACTCTCCTTTCCTCTACCTTTGTTTTCTTTCTCCTTACTGAAACCTTGGCTTCACTCTTTATTAGCTATGGGAGAATTAATACCTTAATACCTCAAGTCATTAGTTTCTTCATTTGTAGAGTGGCGTAATATGAAGAGAGTACCCTCCATAAAACTGGAAAAAAGCTCCGCTAGGCAGAGCTTTTACAGGCAGCATTTTTCCCACTAGGCGAGCATCGAGCAAGTAGCTCTGCTTTAGTGCACCCAGTAACATTGCCTGGGAACATGCTCACTGGTCACAGTGAACTTTTTGTAAAAGCAGTTTCGCGCCAATCTCGTTCTTTTGGTGTGTGATGATTGATTGAGGAGAACAGCATGGGGCTGTGAAATTTTGTTTCCTGCTCAGGAAAAATGCTGCAGAAACTGTTGTGATGTTGAACACAGCGTATGATAGGGCTATGGGAAAAACTCAAGTGTACGAGTAGCTTTCTATTTTCAAAAAAGGTGAATGTCAGTTGATGACAAACTTCGTTCTGCTTAGATACCTATTTTGATAGAGCTGTATGAGTCCCAAGCAGTTTTTTTAAAAAAAGTGATTATCACACAATGAAGTGAATTATAGTAACTTATTTTTTGCTTCCCGGCGCATTAATAAAAAAAAGTTTGCACTATTACTGTAACCTATAATTGTATAATAGCATTATAAGAAAGGTTGAAATGTTATGAGAACTATCAAAATGTAATCGAAAATGGCACCGAGGCCTGCTTGAGGCAGGATTAAGACCAGCACTAGTTTTGTTATTAAAATAATTTTTAAAAAACCAGTTTCCTATCTGTAGAGCACAATAAAGTGAGGTGTGCCAGTATATCTCTCTGTAGCTCCATTTTTGCTGGAAATAACTGGTTATCATGGTGGGAAAATCCAACAGGATCTTTTCCTTCACCCACAATTTTCTTAACTATCTGAGATTTAAGAAATGACTTTAGGGTAAATTGTATTTCAAAGTTAAAAAGATAAGTTCAATATTATTCCTTTATTCTATATGAAAGTCCTCTAAGTATTTTAAGACTAGTGAAATGTGAAGTCTATTCCTCTACACATTATTTTCCGAAGAGTCCCTGCTACAACCAATCTAAAGTGTCTTAAAAAATATTTGCTGAGCACTTTAAAACACACTAATGTGCCCCAACAGATTATCCCCATTTCAAACCTCTGATGTAGAGTTATGATTTGTTTAATCCTTCAGATCAGTAGCTCTCAACCTTCCTAATGC
>NW_022103906.1:78519886-78521215 GCF_000313985.2 Echinops telfairi | reverse complement strand
CTGTAAGGGGATGTCCAGTTGCCTACAGATGGGTCTTGGGTCCCCAATCGGCACTACCCCTCATCCAGAATGATCTGATTTTTTGTTCTGATGATGCATGATACCTGATCCCTTTGACACCTCGTAATCACACAGGCTGGTGTGTTTCTTCCATATGGGCTTTGTTGCTTCTGAGTTAGATGGCCGCTTGTTTACCTTCAAGCCTTTAAGAACCCATACGCTATATCTTTTGATAGCCGGGCACCATCAGTTTTCTTCACCACTTTTGCTTATGCACGCATTGTCTTTAGGTGAGCATCATGGAATACCAGTTTAATAGAACAAAGTATTCTTGCATTGAGGGGTACTTGAGTGGAGGCCCAATGTCCGTCTGCTCCCTTAATACTAAACCTATAAATATATGCACATAGATCTATTTCCGAGAACCGCTGCTTTAGATAGTCTCCTTTGCAGTAGTAAATTATCCCGCCTAATTCCTTCTTTAAAACTACTCAGTTTCCTTCTCCCTGGATGAACTATTATTATAGACTCTATATTTTCCTTTCAGAACTCCATTCCTTGAAGTTCCACAAGATTAAATAATAGGTTAAACACGCTGAAGGTTAAAAAGAAATTTGAAAGTCATCTAGTTCAGTTATCAATCAGATGCTTCAATGTCGCTGTTTGCAGTCCATTTTAAGTTTAAAGAGAACAGAATCTTTTTTTTTTTAAGGATAAGAAAAATAACAGTATTTTTATTTAATAGAGTTTTCTGTAACTTTGTAGAAATTTATGTACATATATATGCCAGTGTATACAATGTATTAAACATATATATTTGGTCTATGAACACTAAAAAAAATTTTTTTAATCATTTTGTTGGGGGCTTATATAACTCTTATCACAATCCAGACATACATCAATTGTGTAAAGCACATTTGTACATTCACTGCCCTCATGAGAACAGAATCTTACCTGGTCAGTGTCATCACTGTGCTTTCATTCCTCTAAAATACCCATCTATACATGAAGCGTTTCCAAAAGGTCATAGAAAAATGGAATTAAATGATAGCTTTCCCACTAACTTTTTAAAGCCTCCATATGGCTCTAGACAGACAAATACATACACATAAATACTTCTGATGTTAGTCCAGGTAGACTAGAGAAACAAATCCAGTGAGAATCATATGTGAATACGGAAGAGCTTTATATACAAAAGCAATTATTGAGAAAAATATTGAGAAAACATCCCAGCCCAGTCCAGATCAAGTCCATAAGTCCAATACTAACCCATATGTCCAATATCAATCTATAAAGTCCTCTTCAGACTCACAAAACACATGCAATGAC
>NW_022103906.1:78514457-78517986 GCF_000313985.2 Echinops telfairi | reverse complement strand
GGGGGTGGGGGGGGTGTTGGGAGAAAGGAAGTGGGAGTTAATAGACCCAGGGACAGGGGAATAACAAGTAATCTAAAACCAACTGTGAGGAGAGCACAGGATGCCTGATAGGGCTTGATCAAGGGCTATAACCTAGAGGAAATACTGAAATCTGAATAAAGGTCAAACATGATAGTGGGACAAGAAGAAAGTAAAAAGAAAATAGAGGAAAGAACTAGGAAGCATAGGGCATTTATAGAGATCTAAATACAGGCATGTACATATGTAAATATATTTATATATATAACAATGGGGAAATAGATCTATGTACATATATTTATATGATAAGTATTAAGATAGCAGACAGACATTGGGCCTCTACTCAAGTACAGTACTCCCTTAACACAAGAACACTTTGTTCTATTACCCTGGCATTCTGTGATGCTCACCTTCCTGACATGATCGCTGAATACAAAACAGGTACATAAGCAAATGTGATGAAGAAAGCTGATGGTGCCCGGCTACCAAAAGATATAGCACCTGAGGTCTTCAAGGCTTGAAGATAAACAAGCGGCCAACTAACTGAGAAGCAACAAAGTCCACATGGAAGAAGCACACCAGCCTGTGTGATCATGAGGTGTCGATGGGATCAGGCATCAGGCAGGCATCAGAAACCCAGAACAAAAAAATCATATCAATGTGAATGAGGGGGAGTGGGGAATATAGACCAAAGCCCATTTTGTACACAACTGAACATGCCCCCACAGAAGGTTCACAAGGAAGAGAGAAGTCAGTCAGAGTGCAGTATAGCACCAAAGAAACATACAACGTTCCTCTAGTTCTTTAATGCTTCCCCCTAAGGATCCCCACCCCACTATTATGACCCCAATTCTACCTTACAAATCCAGCTAGGCCAGAGCATGTACACAGGTATAGATAACAGCTGGAAACACGGGGAATCCAGGACAGATAAACCCCTCCGGACCAATAATGAGTGTGGCAATACCAGGTGAGTAAGGGGAAGGTGGGGGGAGAAAGGAAGAACCAATCACAATGATCTACATATAACTCCCTCCTATGGGGTGGACAACAGAAAAGTGGGTGAAAATGGCCAGTGTAAGACATGAAAAAAAACCAACAACAATGGTTCATGAGGGAGGGAGGGTGAGGGAAGGAGGAAGGAAAAATGAGCTGATACCAAAGGGGCCAAGTAGAAAAAATGTTTTGAAAATGATGATGGCAACAAACATACAAATGTGCTTGCCATAATGGATGGATGGTGATAAGAACTGTAAGAGCCCCCAATAAAATGACCTTTAAAAAAAAAAGTGGTCTTTAAAGAAAAAGATAGATCACCAAATTAATAAATAGCTTAAGTAGGTTTTAACTTGCATTACATTGCATTAGGTAAATCTGCTGCACAAGGCCTCTTTACAGTGTTGCAAAGCACGGATGCTATTTAAGGACTAAGGTGTACCTGTCTCAAACCTTGATATTTCCAATCATCTCATAAGCATGCCAAAGTTGGATGCTGAATAAGGGAAACTTGAGAAAAACCAATGTATTTGAACTATGGTGTTGTGAAAAATATTCAAGGTACCACAGACTGCCAAAAGAATAATTCAATCAATCTTGGAAGAAGTACAGCCAGAAGGTCCTTAGAGGCAAGGATGGTGAGATTTCATATTACACACATTGGACATGTTTTCAGGAGAGACCAGTCCCTGGAAAAGGACATCATGCTAAAGTGGAGGGGCAGTGGAAAAGGTCCCATTGCCAGCAATGGCTTGAAATGGAAGAACAGCTGTGAGGTTGGTGCAGTACGGGGTGGCATTTTCCTCTGTGTACAGCTGCTGTATCCAGAGTTGCTATGAGTTGGAATTGACTGGATGGCACCTAACAGCAACAAGTTTCAAATTTACTGAATTTTTTTCTCATTGTGTTTATCTGTCCTGGATTCCCTGTGTTCCCAGCTCTTATCTATATCCGTGTACATGCTCTGGCCTAGCTGGATTTGTAAGGCAAAATTGGGGTCATAATAGTGGGGTGGGGGTCCTTAGGGGGAAGCATTAAAGAACTAGAGGAACTTTGTATGTTTCATTGGTGCTATACTGCACCCTGTTTCTGTTAAAAACTTGTATTTTCCCTGAAATTTTATCGATGACAAATTCATTTGGATTAACAATCTGCTTTCCAAAAGAAATACTATAAATAGACAGAAAGAGAATCTTGGTAACTGGGACAACCGAAAAATCAAACAAGCGTGGCCCATGAAAAGACTTCACCAACAAAAGAGCCTACAGCTTGGGAGGGGAGGATTGGCAAAGATGTATTCAATAAGTGTCTAATCTCTAAAATATATAGAAAACTTCAACACACACACACAAAAAATAAAAGAAAAAACAGTCAAATCAAAAACAGCAGAGAACTTAGACATTTTACCAAAGTAGACATTTCAAAACTACACAGAAAAATTAATTGTGGTAATCATGCACAATCCTTTAATATGTTTAAGCCACTGGATTCGATGTTGTTTGAATTATATGTTAATAAAGTTGTTAAAATGCCATTCAAAAATAAAAATAAAGTAAAACCTACATTGAGATACCCTCTCACCGAAATAAGAATGGCTCTGGTTCAAAAAAAATAACAATATAAAACATGCTGGTGGAAGTGGAGGTTGCAGGGTAGGTATGAGGGTGGAATCTCGTATATACTGCTAGTAGGACTATGAAATGGTATAGTCACTCCAAAATCCAGCATGGTACATCCTTAGAAAGCTAGAAAAAGAAATACTTTATGACCCAGCAATCCCACTCCAAAGCATATTTGAGGAGCTTTCAAAAAGTTCATGGGAAAATGTATTAATAATGGAATTTTTTTCTATAAACTTTGAAGTATTCTCCTATTCAAGATATGTAAAAGCAGTGACATGAATAGACATGTGGACATCTGCATTCACTGAATCATTTATAGTTTTAAAAAGGGAACAACCTACGTGCCTATCAGGAGATAAATGGATAAACAAAATATGGTATAACTGTACAAATAATGGAATACTAGACAATGATAAAGAATAGCTAAGTCCCTTAAAACAAAATGGAGGAATCTAAGAGAGATTATGTAATAAATCAATCACAAAAACTAAATACTATATGCTATCATTTTTACGAAAAGGTAAGGTATACTCACAGAAAGCAACCTTCTTTGATGATTACTATAGAAGGGTGAAGATAGGAGGGAGAAGGAATCACCTAACAATTAGTATGCCTATGCTAATTCTGCTGAAGGAAAAAGAGTCTGCAATATGGGGGGATTCAGCACAATGTGAACAAGGAAAATTAAAACAATGAGAAATACAGGAGAATAAAGGGCAATTATAGCAATGACTGTATCTTATACAATTCAGCAACAAAATAGGTATCTAAAATTTGTGAGTGGTTACATAGGCAGGTATGTACATTAATATAAAGGTAGTAGGGCAGCAAGATATGACAAAATACCAATTTATAAACTATCAAGGGCTCATGAGGGAGGGGGGAGCGGGGAG
>NW_022103906.1:78512445-78514085 GCF_000313985.2 Echinops telfairi | reverse complement strand
TGAGTTACTGGCCTTAGGTCAAAGGACCATAGCTTCAGAGGACATCTAGTACAAATACTATGACACAGTTCCTACAAACAATGTTCTATCACCTGTTTGCTGAAATACAAGTCTTAAAAGCCTGAGCGACCATTTATCATAAAACAATTGGTCTCTTCTCATCTGGAGCAAAGAAAAGTGAAGGAAACCAAGGAAAAAATCTGTCCAAAAGAAAAAAATTGACCACATGAACAACAGTCTCCTCTGACCTGAGACAAAGGAACTGGACGGTGCAGAGCTACCCCACCAACCGTTCTACTGATGTAACAGAAAGCCTTCATTAAAAGAGGAAAAACGTAGACCAAAATCCAATTCTATTTCAACAGACAAGACTCACAAGTGTGTCGGAAACTGGAAGAATTCCTGACACTTTCAGCCTTCCAACCTGAAACTAAAAACGTCCCAGAGGTCACCTTCCAAGCAAGTACTAAATTGGCATATAAAATAAACTATTACACCCATGAAGAATGTGTTTCTTAAAACAATCAACTAAATGAGACCAAACAACCATGTCTCTCAATGGATGAATAAATAAAACATGGACTATGTATATACATACAGTGGGAAAATGAGTCCCTGAAATATATTACATGGATGAATCTGGAGGACATTATATGCACTCACTGAGTAAAATACGCCAATCACTGAAAGACACATATTGTAAAGCCCTACCATTATTAAACGAGTAGAATATACACAGAGAAAGCAACATTCTTTAACAGCTACCAGATATAGGAGAAGGAGGAAGGAAGAAGTAATTTTCAGGTGTCAGATACGTGTTACTTTTGGTGATGGGAAAGGCAAGACCTAATCTAGGTGAAGTCAGCACAACGGACATGTAAATAAAGACAGTGAAAACTACAAGAGTAAAAAGAGTGATTTGGGAAAGTGCTATAACATAAACAGTTTTGCAACAACTGAAAAACGTGTGGGTATGTAGACTGAAAAGGAGGAACACAATAGAAGGTCTCACACAGAATGGAAGAAAAATGTAGAAAACTCCAAATATCTTCAAAATACCAGACCTACTAGACTAATGGAGACTAACCCTTTGAATATGGAATTGAAGCTATTTCTACAGGTCATTTTTCAAACAAATAACAGCCTGGCTTATAAAGTAAACAGTATCACCCATGATTAAAGTACTACCTTAAACAGGGAAATCTAAGAGACAAGCGGTCAACATTTACTCAAAAGCAAAGATAAGGAGGGAGGGAAGGGCAGGGAGCACTATCAGTGAAAATGGAGCCCAAGTTGCTTTAGTGAACGCAGTGTCTATGGAATGTTTATAACCCGCTCCACTGCTCAGAGACAAACAGATTAGATGCGATGCCACCTGGAAGGGCCAGATTCCGCTGGGATTCTTCTCTTATTTACCTGTTAGTGACCAAGGTAAAACCTGTATCTGTTTAGTCAATAGAGACATCCTGAGATTGGTCTAAGACTTAAAAAACCTTATTGTTCTATTTGCTTGCTCATGGTCAACAATTATTTCCCATGCTTATCCTGAAAATCTGGGTTAATATAAAACATGCTTGTCAGTCCCTCAGAGTATGAATTCTGAAGTTGTAAGTGTATATTCTCTCTTTTGAAAAAAAAAA
>NW_022103906.1:78504909-78511340 GCF_000313985.2 Echinops telfairi | reverse complement strand
GAGCAAATGTTTTGAGAATGATGAGGGCAATGAATGTACAAATGTGCTTTACACAATTGATGTATGTATGTATGGATTGTGATAAGAGTTGTATGAGCTCCTAATAAAATGATAAAAAAAAAGAGTAAGCAAATCAAGGAAGTATAACACTTTACCGAAAACAACGGATGAAAAAATTAAAGAAGTTCCAATAGGAGAGCCTCTGCTTATGAACTGGAAGAGAGTGGTGTTAAGAGGTCAGTATTACCCAAAGCAAGAGTGAGAAACTATTTATAAAACATTTATGTAAAAAAATTGAATACCTAGAATATATAAAAAAGATCTTCAATAACAGAAAAAAAAATGGGCAAAAGACTTCAACAGACACTATTCCAAAAGATGACATACAAATAGCCATTGGGCACACCACTAAGATGGTTAGTACTTCAAAATATGGAAGCAATAGGTGTTGGCGAAAAATGGAATCCTTGTGTCTTGCTAACAGGAATATAAAATAGTACAGTTTGGCAGTTCCTCATGAAATTCTCGTATGGTTCTAGTGGTTAACACATTGGGCTAGTCCAAAATGACTAGCCCTCTCACAGGGGAAGTATGAGGCTTACTACTCCTGTAAAGTTTTGCAGGCTTGGAGACTCGCATGGGAGTTGGACTCTGCCCTAGAGGGCAGGGTCTGCCATCGGCATTGACTTGATGGCAGCGCACGCGATGCCCTAGAGCAGTGGTTCTCAACCTTCCTGGTGCCACAACCCTTTAATACAGTTCCTCATGGTGTGGTGACATCCCCAACCATAAAATTATTTTTGTTGCTACCTCTTAACTGTCATTTTGCTACTGTTATGAATCGGGCAACCCCCGTGAAAGGGTATTCAACCCCCAAAGGGGTCGTGACCCACAGGTTGAGAACCGCTGCCTTAAGGGGGATGCTTGATAATGTTCTCCAACATAAAATGACAATGATGTCTCTAAGGTGAACCTGAGATGATATAATATAAACCATAGATGCATGAATGGGTTTGGGGCTTGGACTTTGTGCTTAGATTTATCGGTTCTTATGACTTGGCCCTGTTTGATGCTCACACCCATGAAAAGATCACTGAAATTATGGGTGCTATAACAAAGTGTAGTGAAGAAACTAGATGGTGCCTGGCTATAAAAATAGCATCTGGGGTCTTTAAAGGCTACTTTTCAAACAAACAGTCCTCTAAGTCAAATGTCAACTAAGTCCACATCATGTCAACTAAGAAGCACATCAGCTTGTGTGACCCAAGGATTGTAAATAATACCATCCAAATCTAAAGGAGGGGAAGGCATCAAGGCTAAGACTGTGAACACCTAGTTTTCAGAGGTTATGGATGACAATGGAAGCCGAAAATCCATTTGAAGGATCCTTATATAAATTTTGTCTCCAAGGAATCCCCTCTGATCATATTTGAGGGTTAAGAATAGCCCTGTTATCCCAGTCAATTATGGTAAATAAATAAATGAAGGAGAAATGCACATAGATTAAGCCCCTGGGAATCTTCTCTGAGCATGGACCAAGGATGTGAATAGTCTGTTAACATGCAGGATACACTGGAAAGTAGATTGTTGCAGATGCCCATTAGGTTAAGATTTAGCATCCTATCATTTGATCTTCCTTTTGATCCATTTAAATTTGTTCCTAGGTTTAAATGTGTTCTACTTTCTTTTTGATGAGGTTTTTGTTTTACCATGTTATTCTTCTTAGTTGTTGTTGTTTTTCAATGTTTTGAATTATATGAAATCCAGTGAGACAGTAACTGGAAAAATGGTTCCTTGGGGGTATGGCAGTGGAGACTGGGGGTGGGGGATGGAGAGCTAATAGTGATGAGTACAAGAATAAAGAAATATTCTACAACTGATTGTGGTAATGACTGCACAACTCTTTCGGATGTGACTGAACTATTGAATTACATTAATTATATGCCAATACAACTGTGGGAAGAAAAAACTGTCATATGATTCAATAATTCCATTTGGAGGTATAAATCCAGGAGAACCAAATAGATTTTTCAACTCCAGTGTTCACAGCTGCTTTAATCACAGTAGTCAAAAGATGGAAAGCAACTCAAGTTTCCACAAACAGGTGAATGGATAAACAAAACATCACTCTACCATATAAAAAGGAATAAAATTCTGATACATTCAACTATAACATGAATGAACCTTGAAAACAGTATGAATGCTAAGTGAAATAAGCTAGACAAATATATGATTCCATCTGTATGGAGTATCTAAAACCACTGCCATCGGGTCAATTCTGACTTACAGTGACCCTGCCGGAAAGGGTAGAACTGCTCCCTAGAGTTTCTGAAGCTGTAGATCTTTACAGAGGCAGAAAGCCTCACCTTTCACCCTTGGAATGGCTGCTGCGTTCAAACTGCGTATCTTAGGGTTAGCAGCCCAGTGCATAATCCACTCTGCCACAATATCTAGACAGAAGGCAGATCAGAGGTTAAGAGGAGCTGGAGGATGAAGAGCAAAGGCTGAAAAGCTATTGCTTAATGGGACGGAGTTTCTGTTTGAGATGGTGAGAAAGACTTGAGAATATGGAGTAACGAAGCTGCACAACACATGGAAGTGGATTCCTGCAGATGCCCGTTAAGGTTATTACTAGCGCTGTTTTATGCACATTTAAATGGTCAGATTGGTAAATTTTCTGTTAATATATTTTACCACAAAAGCAAAGCATAAATCATAAGAACAGGATCTTGAATATGAACTTAATGGAGTGCTAATTTAACTATAGCCAAGAAGATTTATTAAGCTCTAACTACATGACAAGTATACTGTGAGTAAGTATAAGTATACAGTGTTAAGAAAATATATGTACGTGATTCTTGCTCTGAACTCTCTCAGGCAAGTCAGATAAGTGTGAATAATAAATATAACAGCAAGCTGCTATAAGAAGAAGTAAGTTTAGATGCTTATACCAACACAGATGAAAAGTCAATTCAATAAAGAATCCAGACCAGGAATTTTTAAGTGTTCTCACCTAGTTTTAAATATGCTATCATTCCCTTCGAAGGTATACCAATATTCTCTCTAAACCAGAGCACAAACATATTTTCAGTCAGCCACAGTGCAAATGTTACACACACATTTCTAATCCCTGAAATATTTTCACTATTAATCTGCAAAATACTAGCTACCCCAATGCTTGTAAATCAAATGGTGATTTCTATAAACCCAAATGTGGGTTCATTTATAAAATTATAAGCAAACGGTAACTATTATATAATACAAGTACAAAGAGCATATTTCATAAACTTTACATATTATCATTATTACTTAGTTACTAGTACAAGTGAAGATTAAGTTGATTTAAATTTATAAAATTGTTACTTATAATTGCATAACACTGCTTTAGAATAAAGGAATACTTCTTACCTTCTGGAATTGGAATGCAACCCAAGAAAATGAAAGAAGAAGAAAAAAAAAGCTTTTAATTTTTCTTTACAAAGCAATTATTAAAATTCTCCCTTTCCCACCCAGCAATATCCACCATTCTTCAAATTAGCAACCCCGTATTTGTTTTCATAAAACATTAATTGCTTCTTTAAATTTTACTAGCCCAAATAAAACTAGCTACACAATTAAGTTGCAGGAAATAGTCTAAACTACTTCTGCTAACAGTTTGCTGTCTTTATTTTGTGGCAAAGTAAAACTATTTGAAGAAGTTAAAGAGTTTAGAGTTAACTGTGAACTATTCCCATGCATTTCCATTGCAAGGAGCCATCATAAAGCCATCAGCTATGTTTACTAGTTTCTCTTTGAACCACAATGAAACTCACTGTGAATCTGAATTAACGGGTAATTTTCTCTGTAAATATCTAAACACTTGTTTCTATGTTTTTCATTATTCATCATTTCTGACACCCCTATCAGGTTTACAGGCTTAAGAAAGACTGCAAATTAGTAGATAAAAATGACATAAATCTAAATACCAAGGTATGAGGCAACATCAACTTTCGGTCCATAATGTGAATTCAGGAAATTAACTATAATGCTTTCAATTCTTAAACTAAGCACAAGGAAATTCAGCTTGGTAAATAATTAAATGAAACATCCTGCAGAGATAATGATTTCTGCTGAAAAGTGGCAGACAATGTTGACTGTATTTTCTTGCCATATACTATGGAGAAGTGAAAAAACTTTAAGCACTCTGATTAGATTTTGGTATAAGATGCGATAAAGCATTATAAACCTTAACTACATGGCAAATGTATGTGAGAGAGATTAGATTAGTTTGTCATAAATAAGTATATTATCACTAAACATATATAACTTAGAATTCTCAAAGAGGTAAACTTAACCGGGTGAATGTTTACTGGGCATGCTCTTAGTCAGAGAGCCTCCAATGTGCTTTTTCTTTACTACTGCAACTCTAAGTCAGCTTAATATCTTGCTTGGGATACAACATTTGTATATAAGAAAAGCTCCTCGCTAGGTGGCAATTTTTAGTTCTGCAAAACAGCACATAAAGACTTGTTTAAAAATATGGTTAGGACCATTCTTTAAATATATACGCAATATGTACTGCCCTTTCTAAAGTCATTAAAAATGATTGAAGTTTTATTTCAGTATTTTTCAGGAGCAGTTTATAATGAAAAAACCCACTACCAGTGCCATCAAGTCAATTCCAACTCATAGTAACTCCAGGTCAAAGTAGAGCTGCCCCAGAGGATGTCCAAAACTGCCATCTTTATAGAAGCAAATTGCCTGAACACAGTTCAAACTATGGACTTTTCAGTTAGCAGGTGAGTGTTGACCCAGTGCACCACCAGGGTCGCCTAATTTATAATTAGGAAGCAATTAACCTAATAGTGTGTTACAAGATGTGTCTGAATTTAAAAATAACAGCAAGTAACAAATCAGAAAGAGGGGGTGAAATACATAAAGAGGCAGTACACCAAAAAGTCACAATGTCACTGAGTTAATTTCGGCCAATGGCCACTCTTTGGAACAGAGTAGAACTGCCCCTATGTGTTTCCAAGACTGTAACTTTTTTTTTTTTTTGGACTGTAACTCTTTATGGAAGTAGAAAGCCTCATCTTTCTCCTGTGGAGCAGTTGATGGTTTTGAATTGCTGACCTTGTGGTTAGCAGCCCAATGTGTAACATTAAGCCTCCTAGAAGCTCCTAAAACACATTGGGGGGAAAAACCCAGAGTCCAGAAGCAGTACAACGGGTTTCTAGTTTTACTGTGCTCCTTGCATGACCTTGGCCAAATCTAAATCTACATGGACCTTAGTTTCCTCAATACTAAAATAAGATTTAACTATTGTGTCACAATCTTTTCCAGTGCTAAGATTCTATGACTAAAAGGATACAACTGATAAGAAAAGGGAGGGAAGAGAGCGAATAAGGTATGCAAGTGAGATGACATATTTGGGAGTAATATTAGGCATGAGCAACATCATTATGTAATCCAACAGTAAGCTTCATTTGTAAGGGGTGAATGTCCAAGTTATCTGTTACCCCTAAACTGGCCATTATCACTATGTAACGTGCACTTTCCTTTGCAGGTTTTCTCCATAAAGTTACAATGCTTTTATGCATTCCCTGACTTCTTGCAAAGGTCATAAATAAATAACCACCTATACTCAGAGGCTAGGAAAGTGGCTGGGTTCATATAATTAACTCCACAAATTAATCTTCCACACCAATCTTATGGTGTAAAAGCTTCAAATTCATGTTTCACCAGAATTGCAAACTGTGATAGATCATTAACCTTTGGCATCACCTGTGAACAGTCGAAGTCAGAGAATATTAATCTGTGGATTCTAAATTTATGAACATCAAGAATCCCGCCCCTCCTTTCTATTCAATGAATGGAAAGATAAAATAATAATAATAAACGGGACAAGAGGTCTCTGGGAATATTTTACTCACTGTTTTAAAATTTCCTTCCTAAAAACTCTATGAGCTGATATAAGAAGAGTCCGTCTAACATAGCTAATAACATGAAGGAATTAGGTTAACAAAACCTCCCATAGGGGAAAAAGCACTAACAGTGATGGCTACTCAGAGGGAAGGCTGGGAGTCCTTCCACACTTAATGATGCTGTCAAAAGCACAATGGTAAAGATGAATGGCAGCCACAGCTGACTGAGGGGGAAAGCTGGTATTCAACCAGCCTAAGAATAGAAGTAGTAATGAGTGATAACAGTAAAGGATTCTTACGAATGGTCTAAGGACATGTTGTATAAGCTATTCTGTGTAGGTGTTTTGTCAATAGTGAGTACTCTTTTTTTTGTGTGTTAATTTTTTTATTAAATACTTCTTTTTTTAAATCGTTTTATTAGGGGCTCATACAACTCTTATCAGAATCCATACATACATCAATTGTGTAAAGCACATTTGTACATTCATTGCCCTCATCATTCTCAAAACATTTGCTCTCCCTCTAAGC
>NW_022103906.1:78495739-78503879 GCF_000313985.2 Echinops telfairi | reverse complement strand
GTCCCACTATCATGCTCAGTCCCCACCAGGGTTTCAGCAATTCCTCTTGGTTACATTACCCTTGATCATGCCCTACCAGGCCTCCCACACCCACCTCACCACCAATTTGGATGACTTGTTGTTCCCTTGTCCCTGGGTTTGTTAACACCACTTCCTGTCCCTCTACCTCCACCTCTGCCATGTCCCCCCAGAACTGTCAGTCCCGTAGTTTTCTCCTCCAGAGTGTTCATCCAGCAATAGTGAGTACTCTTAATGTGTGTGTTTAGTTCTATTCTTGATAAGCCAAACTTAAAAACAAACCTCACTTCCATAAAGTTGATTCCTACTCATAGTAACCCCAGATTACCCCAAATGCACACAATTAAAGTAAGATTGGATTCTTAACTACCAGATACAGCTGGAATGCTGAAGTGGTACAATGTATGAGATTTACTTCTAAACCATCAGGTGAACTATTTATAACCATATTGGATGATACATACACATAATTCTGTTTTCCTTTGGAATTTTTCAAAGGTAAAAAATGCATTATTTAAGTAGAAAGAAAATGTTTTGAAAATGATGGCAACATATGTACAAATGTGCTTGACACAATGGATGTATGCCTGGATTGTGATAAGAGCTATACGAACCTCCCATAAAATGATTGTTTAAATGCATATTTTAAAATGTCTCTTCATTATCTAACTTGTAACATAAGTAAAAATACATTATCAAAAAAGGAAATGGATGTATATCTAGATTCTAATACATCAGAAAGTGTATTACCTCCTAATGTGTCAGAATCTAGAAACAATAGACTCTATAATAGAAAATGGACTCTGAAGCCCGATTGTTACTCCTTTTTTTTACATTGCTGCTTTTACATCTATGACCAAATCACTTCTCATAATTTTCCCATTTCACTTTTTGTCCACAATACACTCTCAATAAACCCTTAGTTAATCACTTACCTCACCTCAGCAGTTTATCCCCAAGTTCACATACAGTAAAATGGCAGCTGTTCAATCAAGAACATAGAAATTTTCCCCTATAGCCCCATTTTCTTGCTTTCACCTCCTGCATCCAATCCATCAGCAAATCTTATCTACTCTGACTGAGTTATATGTCTCAAATCTATGATCTTCAGTTCCACGTACTTTAAACCAAATTCAAAGCACTATCATTTTAGGGACAATTTACTACAATAGTCTTCTTACCAGTCTCCTAGTTCCTTAAGACTCCTGGCTGCTCCAGTCCACTCTTTATAAAGTGACTGTGCTGAAGTGTATAAAATTTCTTACTATGCCTCGGCTACCCATGTAGTGACATAATGGTAACCAATCGGGCTGCTAAATGAAAGTTCAGGAGTTGAAAACCACCAAAAGCTCTATGGGAGAAAAGCAGGGCTTTCTACTGCCATAAAGAATTACAGTCTTGTAAACTCAACAGTAGTAGTTCTACAGGGTCCTATGGGTCAGCATTCACTTGATGGTAGTGAGTTTGGTTGGTTTTACCTGCCTCTGTACCTCCCACTGAATGCTTGGGCGGGACTATGCAAATAAGGCATATGAAACCCTAAATAGAGGAGTTGGTCAGTTTCAGTTGCCACTACTCCAGCTGTAAGGATGAACCATCTAAGAAGCAGGAACAGAAAGAAATCCCAGGAACATCAAGGAAAACGAACCAATGAAGCACATTTGGGATTTCTGTTTGAAGTGGCAGAGGCTGAGACAGAGACCATGAGGCAAAGCAAAGGAACAGTATGGAAAGATGAGACTGTGACTCAAAGCAGTAGGTGGGCTTCCTGGCCCAGAGACCACAAAAGCCAAGGGATCCACATGGCTGAGAGGCTGAAAACTGGACAGAGACTTGGCTACTCAAGGAGCAATCAATGACTGTATCCTTACTGTTTACTGAACCTAACTGGTTGACTTCTCTAATAAACCCCCTTAATTTTGAGTACTGTCTTTGAGTTCTGTGTGGCTATTGCAATGAATTATCAAACTAGGCAAAAAAGTAGTGTAGTGGGAGGAAATGACTACCCATTTAGCCAGGGCAAGATTTAAACATTTAACCATGGCAAGTCCTAAGGTTTAAGTTCTCAACTTTTTAAAGCAACTACCCAAAGGTCTGAAATTAAACAAAAGATGGTGCATTGGGGAATGAAGTGAAAAACTGATTCTTATAAGGGTGTGTAGTTAAAGAATTTACTCCAAATCAAAAAGAAGTCTACACTTGAGAACTAACTTCATCATTCTGTTTACCTGGAGACCTTGAGCTTCTGTATGTGATTTGGAATGGGGGTTTTGAGTCACATCAACAATGGGATTTAGGGTGAGGACTTTGAAGCACACAGTGGATAAAGACTGAGATTATGATGGGGCCTTAATAAAGACTGTGGACGACAAGGTTTCATTAGCTTCCCTAAGTTAACAAAACTCACCAGCATGGAGTCGATGCTGATTTACAGTGACCCTATAGGGCAGGGGGGATCTGCCCCTGTGAGTTCCAAGACTAAGTCTTTACAGAAGTAGAAAGCCCTGTCTTTCTCCCAAGGAGTGGCTGGTAGTTTCAAACGGCTGACCTTAGTGTTAGCAACCCAAGGCATGGCCACTGCACCACCAGGGCTCCTCGCATATTGTCACACAAAGAATTGATGTATTTGAATTATGGTGCTGGCAAAGAATATTGAAAGTACTACGGATTGTCAAAAGACAAACAAATCTATCTTAGAAGTACAGCCAGATGCTCCTTAAAAACAAAGAGTGCGCAACTTCTCACATACTTTGGACATGCTATCATGAGAGACGAGTCCCTGGAGAAGGGCATTGTGCTTGGTAAAGTACTGCGCAGAAAAAAGAAGAGGCCCACAACGAGATGGACTGACGCACTGGCTCCAACAATGGCTCAAACGTAAGAACGGTGAGGAGGTGCAGGAGGGGCGGTGTTTTGTTCTGCTGCACATAGACTTGCTATGAGTCAGAAGTGACTGGACGGCACCTAACAACAACAACACGCTTTACTGCAGTAGAGGTAAGCAACACTTGCGAACAACAACAACAACACACTTTACTGCAGTAGAGGTAAGCAACACTTGCGATCAACAACAACAACACGCTTTACTGCAGTAGAGGTAAGCAACACTTGCGATCGGTATTCAGACCGAAGCCAAACGATTGTATACACCAGATTTCCTAGTCCTCTTACCTAAAGTAAATAAAAGTCAAATTAACTAGAGAAATTTTCTCTTGTTCATTCCAACACTGTAAGACCAAATCATGCTATGAAGGGGCATGAGAGAACCCTAGCAGAACTTATTCCCCAAGTTCACAAAATCAGTATTCCTGTTCTCCTTGGCTTGTGCAATTGGCCCTGCGCTTCAAAGGGTATTGTGGTTTAATTTATCCTAATTTATTAAACCTACTCTAATTCAACAAAATATTTAGATGATTCACTTTTTTAAAAAAATAGTGAAAAAAAATGTTAAGTTTGTTTTACAAATGTCTTTTGATATTTCAATTTAATCTCTCAGGAACACATCTACAAAAATCAAAAAACCAGATACAGCCATCGTGTTGATGTCGACACGTACTGACCCTAGAAGACAGGGTAGAACTGCCCCATGTGAGCTTCCCAGGCTAACTCTTACCAGAGTAGAAAGCCCCATCTTTCTCCTTTAAAGCAGCTGGTGGTTTCAAACTGCTAACTTTGTTATTAGCAGCCCAACAAGTAACCACTACGCTACCAGGGTTTCTTTGTCCTACAAAGTAAGACAAAAATCACTTTGACATTTCATAGTAAGAAACCAAACTTAATTTATTCATAGTCTGTTAAAGTTAGGTCACAAAAGGGGAAAACATTTTTTCTTAATTGCATTAGAACTGAAAAAAAACCACCTCAAAATGACTTTCACATTGAAGAAAATAATAATTTAATTCTGGAATATAAAATGGCTACTTATTACGAAATATCTTGTAAAACATTTACAAATTTATGAGTAGAACTTCCTGTTTCTCAACACAGGACTGATATCTAAGCTGAACAACTTTTCAGTGTGAAAGACTGTCCAAAAGGATGTTAAATAACATAGTGATTCCCTCTCCCTAGTTACTGTGACAACTGTGACAATGAAAACTATCTCCCCCTAAATTTCTGGTCTTTCCCCTCCGGGTGTTGTTCCATGACACCATCCTCAGCTGAGAACCACTAGGACCAGTTATAAAATACCACAACCTTTTCCTACCTTCATGAAGAATGCTCTACAGCAGACTTCCAGACTTCTCTCTTAATATGCTTAACATAATTTTATCATTTCTTAACAACCACACTGATTATGAACAGGAACTATTCATGTGCTGTTATAACAGAATAATGCTCTTAGAAATTAAAGTATGTGGTATCTTTGAATTTATATTAATTTCTAAGCAACTATCTGTTTTGGATCCTTTTTCCATTTTAACCAAAGTCCTTCCTTCCTACACTCTTTGTCTACTTCTAACAACCTCCCTGCACAGGACTACTTCTGTGAAGAAAGAGGCTTATTAAATCTTAACTCTGAACTAGCAGATGAAGGCTTCCTAAAGATGGCTCCAGGTCTTCTTAGAAGTAATGTGCATGGGCTTGGAGACAGCTACCTTCTTTCTCACTAAGAACATTCTTTTGCTTAAATGTACTTTTAATTTTGTGACTGCGCTATGCTGAATAACTCAGATTCTCAACAAAGTTAATTACTAAGCATCCGTTTTGAGGACTGAAGTATACTACTGCTCTGCACTACCGACTGACACAAGGTGACTCCAAGTCAGTGACTTAGAGGTCAGAGCAGGCTGCTCCAAAGGGTTCCAGGGTTGTCAGCCTTATGAAAGTATACTGTCACATCTTTCACCTATGGAGCAACTTGTGGGTTCAAACAACCAATTCCTGGGATCAGCCGAATGCTTAGGGCTCCTTACCAAACACTCCAATCAAATAATATAATTATTATTGAGAATATTGAAACAACTCACCTGATTTCTTTTAGTCCTTCTCTCTGGATAACTTGAAGAATTTCTTTATGACTCATGGGTGTATTGGGGTATTTTTCTAGGACCTGAGAAAGAAGTATTTAATTATAATTTATTATAAGTTTTTATTCTTATAATTATATACACATTTAATGGCATTTCTGATGCTTCTAATCGTTATCATTATATCTTAGTAATTACTTTCAGAACAAGCACACTAAGAAGACTTTTCATCCTCTTATTTTGAGGTAATCAGAAAAGGGAGGTTTTAATCACATATAAGTAGGATCTTCTTTCTCTCAGTGAAAAATAGGGCAAAATTCTAAACGAAAATCGCTCAGAAAGATTGACTCAACTATTCATTATTAATACATAATGTTAAATTATGTGAACTTTCCACTTCCAGTCCTACATCTCCTCTCCACCTGTGGCCTACTATACCTATCACACTCAAATAAAATTCAACTCTTAATGACCCTATAGGAACTCTGCAGGGGTAGTGGTTATGTGTTGGGCTGCGATCCAAAAAGTCAAGAAGTGACCTTATGGGGCAGAATACAACTGCTCCATAGAACTTCCTAGTTGGTAATCTTTATGGAGAGAGAAGAATGAGGCTTTCTACTACCGTAAACAGTCTCAAAAACCCAAAGGAGTAGTTCTGGACTGTCCTATGGGATTACGGGTTTCGTTTTTGGAATCCTCATGGGGGTAGACTGTTACATCTTTCCCCCCTGGTGTAACTAGCAAGGTCAAACGTCAACCTTTTAGCTACTAACCACTGCACCACCAGGGATCCCTGGATCTACTTACTATAAGCCCCTTCAAAATAACCCACCTTTATATCTCCAACAAAGCTAATCACAGACTATTCTATAATTTATTAACCAAAATAAATCAACAATAAAGTTATAGTGACATTAAAAGATACAGCTCTCCCCAAAATGCAACAAAACCCCTTGGTAGAATGGCAACAGATGGCCTAGAGCCCTAGAGCAGTGGTTTTCAACCTTCCTAATGCAGCGACCCTTTAATACAGCTCCTCATGTTGTGGTGACACGGCCCCCAACTATAGTTATTTTCATTGCTACTTCATAATTGTAATTTTGCTACTGTTATGAATCAAGCGACCCCTGTGAAAGGGTTGCTAGAACCCCCAAAGGGGTCGTGACCCACAGGTTGAGAACCGCTGCCCTAGAGGGAAGGCTGGTTTTGCTGTAACTAGTACCTTACACTTGCTCTCTCCCTACCCTCCTCAGGACCCAAGCAATCCAATGTTGGTAACTGTATCCTTGAGGGGACCAGCCATGCATGGCTAGACAGGTACCTACAACTTCAAGAAAGGGGAATCCTCCACGAAACCATATACTGTGGGTCCAACAAATGTGGGGTGAATTTTCATGACTACTATTCTCTGTCTTCTGCCCTGCTGCTTGGCATCATATGTAGATGCTGTCACAGAAAGGATATGGTAAACTCAGAGAAACAAAGATCACACAGCAAAGAAGTGAGGTTTCTAGGATCCAGAAAGCAATGTCATGAAGTAATAAAGTTCTGTGAGAACTCCTAGGCTCACACACCTTGGACACCTCTGTGGATCTGACCTTGAGCATACTACTGGATAGACCAGTGTTCAGTTCTCAAATCAGTCACTGAGCAGTGCAAATGTAGAAGAGATCTGAATGGCTTTGCAAAAGCTTTGCAAAGGGTACTGACATTGGGATTTGGGTACACAAAAGTAGGCAGGGCCTTGCAACACAAATCTAATGAAGTCAAATAAATGCCTGTTAAAACACCCTTGTGCACACTCACACATGTGCACACACCCTACATTCTCCATACACCAAGACTCTGAGCATCACTACATATTACCAAAATGGCCAAGATAGAACCCAAACTCACAAAAGAAAAACCAGAAACATCAAAGAGGCGAGAGGCTATCAACAAATTTAAAATGCTTGTTGGAATGATTAGACGAAGATGTGAAAATAGGTAATTCCATGGACGAACTTTGAAAATATTATGCAAAAAAATATTTGTCACATACAAAATTAGATTATTGTAGAATTTATAAAAAGAAACAGACAAATGTGCAAAGACAAATATTTGTAAATGTTTATACCAGGAGCTGCAGGGAGGGGAATTTGGAAAGGAATTACTTTGAAAAGTACTGAGTTTGTGCTTCTTGTTGTTTTTAAATGCCCCTTGAGTCAGTTCCAACTCATAAGTACAACAGAATAAAACACTGCCTTCCTCACAATTACTCTGTTTGAGAGCTCACTATTGCAGCCACTTTGTCCATCCATCTCATCAAGGGTCTTCTTTTTAACTGTCCCTCTACTTTACCAAGCATGAGTCTTTTTCCAGAGACTGGTCTTCCCCAGATAACAGAACCAAAGTATGTGCAATGTAGTCTTGTCATCTTTGCTTCTAAGAAGAATTTTAGCTGTACTTCTTCCAAGACAGATCTGTTTGTTCTTTACACAGTCCATGGTACACTCAGTATCCTTCACCAACACCATAGTTCAATGCATCAATTCTTCTGTGGTATTCCTTATTCATTGTCCAACTTTCCCATGCATATGAGGTAACTGAAGTCAGGAAAGTTGTACAACAGGGTTGTATTCTCTCACCAAATGTATTCAAACTGTAAGCTGAACAAATTAGAGAAGCTGAACTGTATGACAAAGAACACGGCACCAGGACTGGAGGAAGACTTACTAAAAACTTACAATGTGCAGATGACACAAGCTTGGTTGCTGAAAGTGAAGAGGATTTGAAACACATGCTGATGAAGATCAAGGATTACAGCCTTTGGTGCGGATTACAACCAAAATCTCTCCAACTGGACCAATAGATAATATCATGATAAACTGAGAAAAGATTAAAGTTGTCAAGGACTTTATCTTGCTTGGATCCGCAACCAAAGCTTATGGAAGTAGCAGTCAAGAGATCAATGACACACTGCATTAGGTAATCTGCTGCACAAGACTTCCTTAAAGTGTTAAAAAGTGAAGATTTACTTTGAGGACTTAAGACGTGCCTGACTCAAGGATGCTATCTTCAATCACCTCATAAACATGTGAAAGTTGGTAAATGGGCGGTGTAAAAGAAGGCCCTCACTATCAAGGGCTCATGCGGGAGGGGGGAGCGGGGAG
>NW_022103906.1:78493317-78494990 GCF_000313985.2 Echinops telfairi | reverse complement strand
GACAGAACAGGACTTTAGGGATTGACAGACTACTAATAGAAATATTTCAACAAGCTGATGAATACTAAAAGGACTCACTCATCTATGCCAAGAAATTTGTAAGACAGCTACCTGTTCAACTGACTAGAAGAAATTCATTATTTGTGTCATTTCCAAAGAAAAGTGACCCAAACAGAAAGTGGAAATCAAAGAATAATATCACATGCAAGTATACTTTTTGCTGAAGATTGCCTAACAGTCGCAGTGGTACATTGAGAGGTAGCTGCCAAATATCCAATCAAGATCTAGAAGAGGGCATGGAATAGGGATATAATTGTTGATACTAGATACCGTGTTTTATTAACTATGAAAAAACACTCAACTGTGTGAGTCATTACAAAATGTGAGTAACACTGACAAGAATAGGAACTCCAGAACATTTCATGTTGCTCACAAGAAATCTGTACATGGTCCAGAGTTTGAACAATACAAGGGCATGCTGCATAGTTGAATATCAGAAAAGGTGTGTTTCAGGGTTGCAACCCTTTACCATAATTATTCAGTCTGTATGGTGAGCAAATAATCCAAGAAGCCGGACCATGTGAAGAAGAATGCAGCACGAACATTGATGGAAGGCTTATTAACAACCTGTGACATGCAGAAGACACATGCTTGTTTATTGAAAGTGGAGGATTTGACGCAATTGTTGATGAAGAACAAGGATTGCAGTCTTCAGTATGGACTGCAACTAATGCTAAGACCAAGATCCTCACAACTGGACCAATAGATAAAAATCATACTAAATGGAGAAAAAAATTCAGGTTATCAAGGATTTCATGTGCTTGGATCTACAATCAATGCTCAGGGAGCAGCAGTCAAGAGATCAAACAATGTATTTTACTGGGCAGTTCTGCTGCACAAAGACACTGCAGGACAGCTCCATTCTTCTGGCCCCTTTGCTTCTCAGTTACAGCAGGTGCTAGAAAGGCAGCATGGCAACAACTGGAGACATGCAAGACAACCCGTATTGTCTTGGTGACACAGTGTCACCACTACAATAATGTAATCCACACCAACAACCAACACAGCATGATCCAGAATTCCCAATTTCTTGTAGCAAGGTTGAATGATCGTAAAGCATCGAGGCAGAGTGCCAGTCCTTGGACAGCAAGCATATAGACCAAGCCCTTCTGCCTAAGAGTTCCTTCTGTCCACTTTAGTACATGAAGAGTTCTTCCATCGACCAGGATGAATGGAGGGTAGATATTATGCCTCTAGATGCTGTTTCAGGAAACTTCACTCCAACTATCTTTTGGGTTTGTTTGCTGATTGGAATTCCAGGTCTGTCACTCTTGTTACATTGCGAACATTCAAAACAAAGAGAAAAACTATATGACAATCATTTCCACTTAACTACTTTCTACTTTCAGTCGCTAAATTAAAATAGCAGTGCAGGGGTGAACCTGTACCTTGACATGCAAAAATTTCTCCTAATACTCCACATTCAAACTGAAATCTCTGATAAAGCCTCTGTGTTCAATGAATATTAATGAATTAAAAACTGTTTGATTAATATTTTTAAAAAATCTGCTGCACAAGACCTTTTTAAGTGAATAATTGATGCATCTGAATTATAGTGCTGGCGAAGATAGTGAAAGTACCATGGACTGCCAGAAAAACATCTGTCATGAATA
>NW_022103906.1:78489691-78491638 GCF_000313985.2 Echinops telfairi | reverse complement strand
AAAACACAATTTTGGTTAGCTAATCATAAGAAGGAAGGCTATCTGAGTTCAAATCCCAGCTCTGCCATTAACTAGTGGTGAGATAATCTGAGTAATGGGATGGGTTTGCCTTATTGTCTTCAAAACATTTATATTACACAGGGGAATGGTGAAGAACTTGAGGGGTGAAATAGCCATTTGACTATCAACCTAAAGTTTGCTCGTTTAAATCTACCCCATGTCTCTACAGAATAGATTTGGGGATCTGCCTCCATAAAGACTGTACCCTAGAAACCCCTCAGAGGCAGTTCTCTGTCACATTAGGTCATTATTAGTTGAAATCAACTTGTCAGCACCTAATAACAACAGTTTTAATGATCAAATTTAATATTTCTCACTATCACAACAAGGAATTAATTGACTTTAATGTGGCTGAAGTTTTGCAGTTCATATAAAAATAAGTATGGAAATTAAGACATAAGATCTTAGAAATGGTTGGAAACCTCAATGTTTTGTGTGCCTTTTGGTTTTCCAGATGTTCTCCTCTGTAATGAAATAAAGGAAATCAATTAAAACAGCTTCTGTTTTGCTGTTTCCATTTTAAAATGGTTTATCACTAGCTCCTTTAAATAGATGGGCATTTAAAATTTTTCTTTTTATTTACCCGAAAGTTTCTATCTAGGAGCCCTGGTGGCATAATGGATTGATTACCCATTGTGCTGCTAAACGCAATGTCAGCAGCTCAAAACCACCAGCCTTCCTATGGGAGAAACAGGAGGCTTTCTACTCCCATTTAAATTTCATTTCAGGAACCCATAGGGGCAACTCTACTTTGTCCTTTAGGATCACTATGAGTCAGAATTAACTTGAAGAGTATACTTTTGCTTTCTTTTTGAAATACACTCTAGTCAAGGATGCCATTATTACCCAGTTACAAAGACATTTTTAAATACATGGTTTCATCTGTACACATTACAGTCACACACAGCTGTCATCATTACTATCAGGGTTTTTAAGATTCCCCGATTTTTGACATTTTTTCTGGCACTTTAGCTATAATACTGTAGTAATTAATATGTATGACCCTATATCATTACAATTATAATTATTACTAGAGAATGAAGTAAAGAAAAGGAGAAAAATCAATGAAGGTTTCCACTCAGTTACTAATAATTAATAATGTAATTTAATGTAGATTTTACAAAACACTGTTAGTATCCATATAATCTAAGAACTGTTTAAGAAATCTACACCTATACTTATTCTATGACTAAATATTATTCTATGCCTAAAAGTGAATAAACTTGACTAAGGGTTCTGTGTGGTTTGGTACAAAAAGTCTATGAGGGAGGAGGGAATGACACCATAAGTTATCACCAAATGAGGCAAGCTACAGTAAGAATACATTAAAAAAAAAAAAAAAAGAAGTTAAAAGGGTATTGTGGTGCATGTGAGTATAAAAGTTTTAAGATCTCTAATAATGTACCACAATATTCTTTTAGTTTATTCTTCATCTTTTAATTTTTGTTGTAGTTTTTCTTAGAGGTTTTAAAGTTTACTTTTTATATTGTAACCGATTGGTCTTTTCATTTCTTTTAGCACTTGTACATTAAATGTGGCTTCAGTTGTTTGATAAAATATTTCCAACTTTTCATTACAATTAGTTCTTTAAACTCATATTAAGAATGTGTGCATTTTTAAACATGAGGAAATGTACAGACACACAGAGAAGAAGGAAAAACAAAATAGCTACATGTATTTTTGAGTTAAAAGACTGCATTAAACTATTATAGTCACCGCTGCTGTTGAGTCAATGTGGACTTATAGCAACCCTACATAGGGTTTCTAAGACTGTAAATCTTTATGGGAGCTGACAGCCTGATCTTGCTCCCATGGAACAGTTGGTGGGTTTCAACTGTTGACCTTGAGGTTATCAGTCTAATGCTTACCCAAAAGAGTAATCAGGAC
>NW_022103906.1:78486131-78487663 GCF_000313985.2 Echinops telfairi | reverse complement strand
AAAAACCCTAGTAAATAAAACACTAAAGAATGATCAAAGATGTAAGAAGAAAAACAGAAAAATATGATGCCTCAGAAAAGACAAAAGCAGAAAGGGGCTCAATTACAGCAACTTCCTAGACATATCCAAACACCTGGAATTGGTTTACTGGATTCAAAAGGCTTAGGACCATCATTTCTGGGGACACTCAGTGAACTGGTACAACATAGTTCACAAGGATAATGTTCTATATCTGGTGAGCAGTGTCTGAGATCTTAAAAGCTTGTAAGTGACAATCTAAGATATAACTATAGGTCTTTGAGGTCAGGCTTACTATTATACTGAGACTAGAGCAGAGGAGGGGAACAATCGGTCCACAGGCTGTATAAGGCCCACAAAATCATCAATACCAGCCAACATCGCATGTCTCATCAAAGAGAAACAGTTCCAGTCAACACATTAGGAGAGAGTTAATTAAATGTTTGACCAAATATACCAAGCTAATTTTTAAGTTGCTAATTTTTTATGACCTGCACATATGTATCCGAAAGGTTCCCCACCCCGTGAAATGAAGAACCCCAAGACAAGTGGCCTAAGAGATACCCTTTTAGCTTGAAATGAACCTACTCTCAGAAGTCAGCTTCCATCCAAAGAGATTGGCTTCTAAAACAAACAATATCACCCATGAGTACTGTACTCCCTTAAATAATCAACTTTATGAGACCAAATAGTCAAGAATTATCACAAGGTAAACATAAGGTAAAGAAGGAGCAGGGAAGCTAGATTAATGAAAAGAGAAAGTAAGCGGATGTAAGTGAAAATGTCACAGAACAATTTGTATAAAAATTGTTAAATGGAAACCTAATTTTCTGCATAAGCCTTCACCTAAACACGATATTTTTTAAAAAAAATACAACTCTTCTTAAAGTGTTTGAACTAATAAACTGTATGATAGGTGAATTATAAGCCAATAAAACTGCCGAAAGGGAGAAAATGAGGGGAAAAAAGAGGAGAGAGGAAGGGAAGAAGGGAGAGAGGCAGGGAAGGAGGGAAAAGCATTCTAAGAAGGATAAGTGGTAACAATGTCAAAAGTTATCTAGAAGTTGAAACAGTAACAGAAAAGTATCCACTCTAACAAGATCCTTAGCTAGCTTTACAAATTTAGATTCAATTAACTTGTTTGAGAAAGATCAGATTTAAGTGGGGTCGGCACTGAATGGGAGATCTGAAAATTGCAAGAGTGAAAACTTTCTAAAACAGTGTAATCGGCCCACCAAGCTCAGAGGACGATAGCCCAGCTCGGAGGGCCCAGTGTACAGAGAGGACCATATAGCTGCCCCCACAGCAAGATGCAACATCCTGCACTGACCCATGGCCCTGCACGGGACAGCACCAGAGACACAGTGTGGGATGGGCGACTGAGCTGATCCCACCACACTGAGCCAAAACACGCAGGCGTGCAATGGAGCAGCAGGGAAGCAGAGCAAGGAAGTCCCGAGGGAAGACAAACGATGGACTCTGGGGCCAGGACCTGGCACCCCATTAGACTCGTC
>NW_022103906.1:78481686-78483822 GCF_000313985.2 Echinops telfairi | reverse complement strand
AACTAGTAATGGCAAAAGCAAATGAAGAAAGAGCTTCCACCTTAATGCTTAGTATTTTCTGTTGATCACTACCTCTGACCTGAGCATGCACTCTTCTGGTGGGCATCAGTGACACCAGACTCTCCTTGTTGCTCTCCTACTTGTGTGCCGGAATAAACCTGCCCCACCACATGATTTTCCTGGAGTTGCAGAGTCTCAACCAACTTATGGCAGTGAGTCTGTTTTTGTTTTGGTGCCCTACTAGCTATATTTGCTGCTACACATATAAGAGCAAAAACGAAGGAAGCCTGGAATTCTTAAAATTCAAACAAACTCACACTGGCAGAAGTTATGGCTCAATAAATATCTGGGCCACCCTAGCAACCAAGCAGCCTAGGCTGGCAACAAGTAAGAGAAATTTAGAATGGTGCTAGGGATGAGAGCTGATGAATATCAATATAGCCAGCTTCAAACCAGCTGCCACAATGGATACTATAACATAGTCCAGTAAGTCATTTTCAGAAACTGCTGCCAGCCTCCATTTGGAAGAGCTGGGGACAAGTGTGAGCGGGATGAGAGAGGAGACTACAATAGATGCTTTCACTGTCCTGAAAAGGACATCCCCCACCCCTGTGATTTCCACTGAGGCTCTCTCGGAGGCAATTCTTCTAACAGTGTCAAGATCTTCTCTTCACACATAATGGCTCTCAGTATCTGACATACCTTTCTGACTCCTTTGACTGCTTGACATCTAGTAAAGATTTCCAGAGTTGGTAATATTTCGTTCTGCAATGGCTGAAAAATACATTACACATCTGGGAAAGTAAACAGATCATCTTTCTGGAAAGTAATTTGGTAATCTATAACTCTAGATTCTTTCAAAGATTGACAACCTTGTACCCATAACTTTTCTTCCCCAAACACTCAAACTCACTGCCCTTGAGTCAAATCTCTAAAAGCAAAGTAATAGAAATACAGTAAGAGACCTAGGCACAAAAGTGTTCACTAAAGTGTCATTTGTAACAATGAACAATAACAATAACCTACTGTTAAGATAATAATAATCAATTTGAGCCTCCACCCCATCCTCACCCCACCAGAAATCCTTCATTCAAAAGGAAAGGCCAAGGACCTCTCTGACACCCCTCCCATTACCACAATATCTAGAACAAAGAAATAATGAAAAGAATTGTACACATATTATGTTGCCATTAAAAGCTGTTTCCAGGGGCCATCCCCAATCCCAACTACAGGGACACCTTCCACCCTCAACAGAAGAATTTATTTCAGAGGACAGCACTGAAGCTGCAGCTCAGGAGAGGGACATGTCTGATCAGAGCATATGGGAGCAAATGAAGGGGGAGGAAGAAAGAGTGGAGCACATCCTGGCCCACCAAGCCTTAAGGACGATATTCCCACTCAGAGCAGCTAATCCACAGAGAAGACCATATGGTCGGCCCCACTATGAGACCCGACACCCCTCACTGACCCATAATCCTACAGGAGACAACACTGGAAATACAGTGTGGGAATTGCACCCAATGTGATCCCACCACACAGAGGCAAAACACTAAGGGTGTGCCACAGAACAGCAAGGGGAACAGAGTAACGAAGTCCCCAAGGAATAACAAAAATAGACTTGGGGCCAGAGCTTGGCACCCCATCAGACTCGACCAGAAAACACTCCTAAAGGCCAACAGTCCTTGGACTAACTACAGGCTTTTCTTTGTTGTTGTTGTTTGTCATTGGCTTCTTGTTATTTTGTTTTCTTTCGTTGCTTCGTTTTGCTCTATCTTGTCTTTGTGCATGTTATTATCTCCACAGGTCTGTCTACATAAGATAGTCTGGATGAACAATCTGGAAGAGAAAACAATGGACCGACGGTTCCAGGGAGACATGGGAGAAAGGGAGGTGGGGGTAAAGGAATGGTGTTAATAAACCCAGGGACAAGGAAACAACAAGTGATCCAAATCAGAGGTGAGGAGGGTGTAGGAAGCCGGGTAGGGCGTGATCAAGGGTAATGTAACTGAGAGGAATTAACTGAAACCCAAATGAAGGCTGAGCACAATAGTGGGACAAGAGGAAAGTAAAAGGAAATAGAGGAAAGCGCTAGGAAGCAAAGGGCATTTATAGAGGTCTAAATAAAGGCATGTATGT
>NW_022103906.1:78475271-78480402 GCF_000313985.2 Echinops telfairi | reverse complement strand
TTTTTTTTAATTTCCAAAAGGAAAAGTGGGCCCCAAATTGATTAAGAATGCTCTTCCTGGTAAAATTAAGATTATATATATTTCTCTTGTTTTGTCATACTCTTCTTCTGTTTTTAAACTTCCCCAAACACACACTATTAGCCAGATAATCAGGGATGAATTAGGTAAAACCGTGTCCAAAGTTCACAGAAGTGATTAATCCCTAATAGAAAAGTTAAAGGATATACATATTTGGACATTTCCTTAAAATTTCTATCATCCTCAAATATATAATTTTAGCTTGCCTTTAAAAAAAGGGTCCTACATGCCCATTTTTATATTAGGGACAGCTGTGAAGCTATTCCTAATATAAATTCTCCAATAAAACACAGCAGACTAAATCACGCATTATTTTCAAAGGAGCTGGTATAGCAATTATAGGTAACCCTGTGGCAAAGAATAGAACTGCTCCTGTGGGTTCTCAAGACTGTAACTCTACTGGAGTAGAAAGCCAAGTCTTTCTCCCTTGGAGCTGCTGGTGGTTTTAAACTGCTGACTTTTCAGATTGCATCTCAATACATAATCACTACGTCACCAGGGTTCCTGACAACCTAGCAAGCCCCCCAAATTATGGCTATTCTTTGACTATCCAAAGTTGAAGCGTTAACCTCGAGATTGGCATTTCAAACCCATAAGCAACTCTGAGCAAGATTAAGCTGTCTGCTAAAGAATCAGTCTCAGTAACTGTAAGGAATCGTTTCACTCTGTCCTCTAGGGTTGCCCTGAAGCAGAATCAACTCAACAGCAGTAATGGTTTCTTAGTTGTATTCTCAAGATGAAGAAGTCCCAGTGGCAAAGTGGTTAAGTGGTGGCAAACCAAAATGTTGGCAGTTCAATCTCACTAGCAGCTCTACTGGGGAAGATGTGGCAGTCTACTTTAGTAAAGATTTTTCCCCTTGGAAAACTCCATAGCTCAGTTCGACCTTATCTTACAGAATTAATGTCAGTCAGAATTATACTGGACATCAGTGAATTATCCTCAATTCCGCGTCCTAGGGTGTAAAGATGTGGCTACTAACCAACAGGCTTATGGTTTGAATTAATCCAAAAGTACCTAAAACAACAAACAAACAAAAAAGCACCTTGGCCATCTACTTCTGAAAAATCAGCTGCATAATGCCCTATGGAGCAAAGTTCTATTCTGAAACACATAAAGTTGCCATGATCTAGAACCTATGAAAATAACTGTGGTTATTCTTGTGTTAGTCCAGGTAGACCAGAGAAACAAATTCATAGACACTCATATGTGTGTAATAGAAAACTTTATTATCAAAGAGTAACTGTATATTAAGAAAACATCTCAGCCCAGATCAAGTCCCTAAGTCTGATATTAGCCCATATGTCCAACACCAATCTATAAATTCCCCTTCAGACTCATGCAACACATGCAATGATGCCTAATGCAGGAAGATCACTGGCCAGTGAGTGAAAAGTCTTGTGGATCCAGTGGTGGTGGAAGCATCTCAGTGCTGGCAGGGCTCTCCACATGGCTGCTCTAGCTCTGTCAGCATAGCTCCAAGTGGCTTGTCAACAGGAATGTGTAGCAGAGAGTGTGGATCTGGCCTCCAGTGAACTATATATCTCCAAATGAAATCATCTAGCTGAGACCTGATTGACAGCTAAACTCCACCCCTTTACTCTTAATAGTCTCAAGTTGACACCAGATTATGTAACTACCACAATCCTCAACATACTACTACTGTCACTAACTGCAATAAGGTAAACAAATACTATTGGCTCAAAATTGGTACATGCCTTTGGTGACATACCAATACTCATTTAAATGTTTTTTTCTCCCCCTAGAGACAGAGCAAAACTTCTCTTATGAGCGCAGTCTCTCCCTTTGAGAATCTGAAAACAGCTATGAAATAAGCATCCTTTCTACAGTGAGTTTCCTCAGGCCCAGTGTCACTATGAAGCCTACAGCAAAATTGGTGCTTTATTAACCCATCTTCTAGTCAACATTCTCCTGGTGATAAAGCCCTGATTTCTTCTGAGGAACCACGCCTCCTTCCATCCTCATCAATATGGTAGGAACCAATACTAGAACACAGCATGAAATAAAAGCCAATTAACACTTCCCTAAATGATGTGAAACTAAAGTGGCTAATCCCTTCCTTGCTTAACTATGTTGTTTGTGAAGACTCAAACCAATACCTCAAACGCAACTAAAAAGATGGAAAGAAACAAAATCTTGATGTCTTTAAACACTGAATCCAATCATACCTAGGCTCTATCTCCAGATTTTTCAGTGACAAGAAACACTGGTTTTCGATCACATTTTTAAAATCACTTTTAAGCACAAGATTCTTGATATAAAGTCTGTCCTGTCCGTAAGCTAAGATTAAGAGTCACCAGAGTAGACAACAAATCTACATTCTGAATCCATCCAAATGGGCTTGTAATAGTAAAGGAAAGCATGGTGAAAAGGCTGGCCACAGTAGTCACAAAAAGCTTTACACCAGAATAGCGAAACATCTTCACATCTTATTTATTTAAGCTTTGTATGATATTGAACTATATGAGGAAATATTTTCATAAAATAGTCAAACCAATGCCTTAAAACTTCAAAAAGCATTTGTTTTAGGACTGCAGTTTCCCAGATGTGAAAACTACTACACTCAGATAAAATATAATAACCTCCTTCCATAAAGCCAGCTCTTATCCTCAATGACACCCTCCTTCCTGAAAAATTTCCTCAAAACTTAAACTCACAACCACCGAGTCGTTTCCAACTTAGTGACCCTATAGGCCAGAGTAGAGCTGCCCATGTGCATTTCCAAGACTGCAACTCTTTACGGGGGTAGAAAACCTCCTCTTTCTCCCACAGAGCTGCTGTTAGCTAACTGACCTTGCAGTTAGCAGCACAAGTAACCCACACGCCACCAGGCCTCCTTCTGTACCACCTTCTTTCTCATGGCCACCGAGTCAATAGCAACTCCAGCGACCTCCCTGTGGGTTCCAGACTGCAACTGTTTATAGGAGTAGGAAGCCCATCTTTCACTCTCCGAGTGGCTGGTGGTTTTGAACTGCTGACCATGCAGATCACAACCAACGCATAACCACTACACCACCAAGACTCCTATTTTGAACTACCTTAGGTTCTTCCAACTAAGCCAGTGGTTCTCAATCTTCCTAATGCCACGACCCTTTAATACAGTTCCTCATGTTGTGGTGACCTCCCCAACCATAACAATATTTTCGTTGCTATTTCATAACTGTAATTTTGCTACTGTTATGAATCGGGCGACCCCTATGAAAGGGTCATTCATCCCCCAAAGGGGTCACGACCCACAGGTTGAGAACCGCTGAACTAAACCCTCTGCCACTAGGTAAATTCTGACTCACTGCAAGCCTACTGGACACAAAGAACTGCTGCATAGGGTTTCTCAGATTAAGCTGTGTGAAAGCAGACTACCACATCTTTCTCCCCATGCCCCCAAGCAGCTAAAAGGTTTGAACCACTGATCACTAGAGCTCACTTCTTAGGTACTCAAGGTGTATTGTTTCAACATTTTTGTACCATTTCTAATTATTTTAGTCTTTAATGCTTGTCCCCACATAGTGGAATGTCCTTATTTGCTGAGGCAAAAAGTCAAGGGTTTAACAGAGAACAAGAAAGAAGTCTCCTGAAGCAAAGGCCAAACTACCAAGTAATTCCAACTTAAGAGTTCACCTTCATTGCAAAACTCCTATATATTGTTTTTTTTTGCTCTGAATAATACTGCTACTGCCATAATGCTACCCCACCTCTACCCCCCTCAAAGCAATGACTTTCTGTTTAAAGCTTCAGTTCAAATGTAGAATAAAACATGCTTTTTTTATTGGCCATCCATTGCATAGTTTAAAAATAAAACAAGCATTGTTTAAAAAAATGGGCAAGAACACTTTACTAAATAATGAAGAAGGAGGAGGAAAGAAAAATGCAGCTTAAAATTTTGTTTGCCAGAGGGCTTCAGAAAGTTCTTGGAGAAATGGAATGAAAGGTAATAGAGGTTCTCCCCTGGTCTCAGCAGCAGTTCATTACCTTATAGCACCTCTGCAGAGAAGTGGGCTATCCCTCAGCCTTCTTGGTCAGCTGTGATACATGGGAATAGAGTCCAGGTGACCCCAGGTAGGTTAAAGACAGTGGAGGCGGGTCAATTATAGAGCCCTGTGTCCCACCCATCAAAGACTGCAAAGGGCTCGTGGGTCCCTGAGAAAGTGCTGCCCTACTGGTCCAACCCTGATGCCTGCCTTGCCACCACTCAGTGAGGGCTGGTGTGCTCCTGGGTCCTGGTCCAGTTGGAGGCCACCCATGCTCACCGGGGTGGAAGAAGTCGGGGTCTGAAGTGGCCCACAGTTAGTATGATGTCATTAAGTCACCCAGTGAATGTAGCCTATTGAATGTAGCCCAGGTACAGTGCAATGTCGGTGACAGCTCCCTCCTCCCTAGAGGTGTGTACATAAAACATTCCTCCAGTGACACCACCTGGGGCCCCACAATGCCTCCGAGCCCAGCTGTTGGCCTGGAGTGGAAGTGCCTTTCAGGTGGCACCCAACTGCCTCTGATCCAAAGGGGTGCCCTGGCCTGTCTGGGCTCAGGTGCACCTGTGCCCTGCTGCTGTGGTGGGCTGGACAGGAGACTAGATGTGACACGGGCCTGGGCTGCAATTCCTTGCCCAGTCCTCAGTTTCCATCCCAAAGCCTCTATGATAGGCCTCCATGCAGCTAACAGAGAGCAGCCAAGTCCTAGAGAAATGTCGTTCCCTCTGATGATACTTTTGGGCTGCTTAGTTTTTGACTTTTGAATAGTTACAGATGGAACATTCCTAGTAACACTTGCTAGAGAACACCTTCTAATGCTTGTATTTCACCTTGCTTTTCTTCACTCCAGTGTTTCCATGGGGACTGACTTGTAAATAAGCTTTTAAATAAAAATATTATACACCTGTTAAGAAAAAAAAAAAAGATAAAACCCAGGGACAAGGGAACAACAAGTGATCCAAATCAGTGGTGAAGAGGGTGTGGGGGGCCTGGTAAGGCGTGATCAAGGGTAATGTAACAAAGAGGAATTACTGAAACCCAAATGAAGGTTGAGCATGACAGTGGG
>NW_022103906.1:78463789-78473965 GCF_000313985.2 Echinops telfairi | reverse complement strand
ATTAATAGAAGACACTGTCTTATTTTCGGGTAAACAGGGTACAATGTGCTTTGCACAATTGATGTATGCATGGATTGTGGTAAGAGTTGTATGAGCCCCTAATAGAACGATTAAAAGAAAAAAGAGATAATGAAGTTTTTCCATGAACTTCTTGAAATGAACACTCCGCAGCCTGTATACTTAAAAAACTAAAATGGCCAATTATTTTGTTATAAATATTTTGCCATAATAAAATGTATAAATGAGGAGAGGTTGCATATATGCAAAGAAATTTTCTGGACATAAAATCTTAAAAAACACATTTAGTTTTGGAAAGTGGAAATTGGAGACCTAACAGTCATTGCATCCTTAAGTATTCTTCTACAGAGCAGCTGGTAGTTTCAAACTGCTGGCCTTGTGGTTAGCAGCCCAACAAGTAACCATTGGGGCCCATCAAGTAACCACTACAACAACCAGGCCTCCTGGTTACTCTACAGTAAGCCACAAAAGGTATACTTTCCATAGTATAGAAAAGTTAAGTACAACTATTCCTTATTCATTGACCACTTCACGATCCCACATTTTCCATTTATGAAAATCATTTAAAAATCTACTCTCCACACAAGCAATCCCCCTGAGATAATCATTGAACCGTAAACAAAAAGTTCCCTGAAGTTTTCTCTTAAATGAACAATAATTTATCTTAAATAGTGAAAAATTTCTGCCTTAAGCATGTGCTTTTAAGAACTCTGGGATCAAATTGACAATAGTAACTCAAAAGATTAGGTAGGAAACTTTAGGGGCATTGAGTGTACAATCAAGACAGAGACAGGACTCAGAAAAGAAGGGAGAAAATGGTTGTACAACTAAAGATATAATAAGTGTCATTGAATCGTATGTGTAGAAACTGTTGGGTTGATGTGTATTTCTGTGTATATTCTCAACAACAAATTTTAATGGGAAAAAACAACAACAACAAAACTACTACCCAACTAGTCTGTGCACTGATGTAACAAATGCCAAAGTACACTGCAAGAGTTAATAGTGGCAGTGATTTTTACATTATATGTCAATTTGGCTGAGCCAATGCTTCTTTAGTCTTCCAAATTCATTGCCCAGCTTTCTTGTCATTTAAGAAAATACCAGAGCTATGAAAATACCATTGCTTTCCCCTTTTCCGCTGCCCCTGTACTTTAGCAAGCATGATGTCCTTCTCCAGGGACTGATCTCTCCTGGCATGTCCAAAGTATGTAAGACCATGTCTCACCAACTGTGCCTCTACAATGGGAACAAGCATTAGAACAATTGCAGGGATGAAACAGGACCAGGCAGTGTTTTGTTCTTGTGCGCACAGGGTTGCTATGTGTTAGAACCAACGCGATGGCACTTAACAACAACATGAAAATACCATAACTCAGAGAAGCTAAACCAAATGGAAGAAATGACGTATAAGAGCTGAACAGAAGATTCAAAGGATGACTACAGAAGGCAAATTAAGAGTACAATGAAATGCACAATGACATGGAGTTAGAAAGGCAAAAGGGAAGAACACGCTCAGCATATTTCAAACCAGGAGAATTGGAGGAAAATATCATGCCTTGAGTTTTAATATTGTAGGATTCCATGGGCAAAACACTGAATGATGCAGGAAGCATCAAACGAAGATGGAATACATAGTCACTGTACCAAAACAATTAGTCAATGTTCAATCATTTTAAGTGGTAGCATATGATCAAGGATGATACTAAAGGAAAAAGCCCAAACTACACTAAAGGCATTGATGAAAAAGAAGGCTTCGAGAATTGAAAGAATACCAAATGATTTACTCCAACAGTTGCTGTGTGGAGGTGCTCACTCATTTGTGCCCAGAAATTTGGAAAACAGCTACCTAACCAATCAAGAAGATTCATATTCATGCCCAATCCACAGCAGTGTGAAATTATTGAACATTATTAATATCACAGACAAGTAAAATTTTCCTGAAGATAATTCAACAATAGTTACAGAAGGACACAGACAGAGCTGGCAGCTATTCATGCTGAACCCAAATGGCATCATAGACAAAGAGGCAATCATTAGAACTGAACGATACTGTGTAGCTTAAAATCAAGAAAGGTGTGCATCAAAGTTGTATACTTTTACCATACTTATACAGCCTGTATGTGGAGAATGAGCGAGGAAGGGCTCGAAAACCACCCTAAATAGTAGCCATGTACGAACTTCCCATCAAGTCAACTCTGACTCATAGCAACCCTATGTGCAGTTTCCAAAGCTGTAAATTTTAACAGAAGCAGATAGTTTCACCTTTCTCCTGACAGTTGGTAGGTTTGAACCACGAACCTTACAGTTAGCAGTTTACTGCCTAGCCTACAGCACCACCAGGGCTCCTTAACTTGGGTGAAGGAAAAGGTAATACACAATTAGGAGTGGAGGGCGGCCCAACATGACCAAGGCAGAGGAAGACACTGGGAGGTATGCAAGAGTAAAAGGTAACAACAGTACTATTCTATATGTAATCCTGCAATAAAAGTAATAACGAATACCATTTAGCAGTAAATACCTAAGTAGATAAGTAAGTTGATCAAATGTCAGATGGCAAACGGAAGTACACCCACAGCAGAGGCTTGTAGAGGGTATTTCTACCTATATATTTATATGTGTTGAGAATACAAGTATACAGTAGGAACATACAGTGGGGCATAGTTAAGCAAAGTTCTTAGCCATAACCAAAAACCTTCAAGGACTGAGTTACGCACGGGGTTTAGAGGCTTAGAATCATAGTCTTGAGAATGTTCTACATCTAACTTTGGCATGTGGCAACAAGAACCCTAAAAGTTTGGGCTCCGTCATCTAAGATACAACTATTGGTCTCTTTCCATCTAGAGAAAAGTAGAGTGAAGAAAAGCAAAGATTAAAAGACACACAGACCTTTGGTATGAATCATACCCTCTACTAGTCTAAAACCAGAATACCTAAATTATACCTATCTACCACTAGCAACCCCTCTGATAAGAATCACAATAGGGAAGTTCCTGGATAGAGTGGGAGAAAAACAGAACAAAATTTAAAATCATTAAATAAGACCAGACTAATGGGGGAGTCAACAAACCTAGGGACATCTAAAAATCAATGGTGAGGAGGGAGTAGAATGCCTAGTGGGGTTTGAACAAGTGCAATGGGGCTGAGAGGAATTACTGAAAGCCAAATGAAGGTCGAACATGAAAATGGGACAAGAGGAAAGTAAAAGGAAATAGAAGGAAGAACTAGGTGACAAAGGGCATTTATAGAGGTATAAATATAGGCATGTACATATGTAAATATATTTATATATAAAACAATAGGGAGATAAATCTATGTACATATATTTATATGTTAAGTATTAAGGTAGCAGACAGACATTGGGCCTCTACTCAAGTACTCCCCCAATGCAAGAACACTTTGTTCTAATAACCTAGCATTCTGTGACGGTCACCTTTCCGACATGATTGCTGAAGACAAAATGGGTGCATAAGCAAATATGGTGAAGAAAGTTGATGGTGCCCACATATTAAAAGATATAGTGTCTGGGGTCTTAAAGGCTTGAAGATAACAAAGCCCACATGGAAGCACACCAGCCTGTGTGATCATGAAGTGTCAACAGGATCAGCTATCAAGGATCAGAAGACTCCAAACAATCATATCAATGAGAATGGGGGGATGGGGATGTGCGGTGTGGAGAACCAAAGCCCATCGGTAGACAATTGGACATCCCTTCACAGAAGAGCCACAAGGAAGGGACAAGCCAGCCATGGTGCAATAAAGTACCTACAAAACATACAATACTCCTCTAGTTCTTTCAAGTTCCCCTCCCCCCCACTATCATGACCCCATTTCTACCTTACAAATCCAACTAAGCTAGAGCATGTACACAGGATTTTGTATCCAGGACAGATAAAGTCCTCAGGGACAATAATGGGAGTATCAATACCATGGGAAGGTGGGGGGAGAAAGAGAAACCTATCGCAAAGATCAACTATAACACACACACACACAAGGGGACAAACAATAGAAACATGGGTGAAGGGAAACAATGGACAGTGTTAGATATGAAAATAATAATTTATAATTTATCAAGGGTTCATGAAGGTGGGAGGGTGAGGAGAGAGGGAAAAAAACAAAGAGCTGATCCAAGGGCTCAAGTAGAAAGAAAATGTTTTGAAAATGATGATGACAACATATGTACAAATGTGCTTGACACAATGGATGTATGGATTGTTATAAGAGCTGTAAAGGCCCCCAATAAAATGAGTAAAAAAAAAGACCAATTACTGGTCTGGTTGGAACTCCTGAGATGATGGCTCTTAGATACCCTTTCAAGCCTGGAAATGAACTCACTCCTGGAGATAATCTTCCAGGCAAACTATAGTCCCATCAAGTGAATTATAACACCAGAAAAGAACATGCTCCCCAGGACAATCAGCCATCAGAGAGCAAAAGAGCAGCATCTGCCCAAAACAAAGTTCAGAAGGCAGCATATGGCAGCAAAGGTGGCTGAGTGGAAATGAGGAAACCAAGGAGAAATTGCTAAGTGTGGTCAATGGAGGGGGTTGCAACTAATATGATAGAACAAAATGCGTATAAGTCACTGAACGGGAAATAATTTATTCTGTAAATGTTCACACAAACCACAATAAAATGCAAGCACGCACACACACACACATACACACAAAGAAAAACAATACTTTATTATTATTCATGAACAAAATCAATTACTTTTAAAATAATAGTCAATACAGTTGAACCCAAACCACACATCATTACTAATATACGTAAAGGAGGAACTGAAGAGTTATTTGTATAAAGCAGGGGTACAGATCCAAAGTAGAGATGTCCACAACTAAGGTGTAAGTGAAGAGAGGGAGGTTATATGTCGAATCTTATGAAGGCCAGCGAAGGGCCTGTCAGTCACATGACAAGGGTAAGTTGTTGATGGCTTGTTTAAGTCTGCGGTTCCACACTGACTTAGGGAGAGAGCAAATGGTACCTTTGATGTTAAAAAGGTTTTCATTTGAATTGTCTCAAACTTGGTAACAGCATCTTCACAATATTTAGTCTTCCCACTGAAATATGGCCACATTTACTTGTTTTTCATCCATATTAATAGTGTTGACAACATACCAGGCATTGTAAAAAAAAAAAAAAGAGCACACATTATGTCACCTACTCACGTAACACCACAAATGGCACATTTTTAAAGAGTGAAAAATTGAGAAAATTAAAGATAGTGGAAATCCTACTCCAAATGTAGTCCGTGGACCAGCAAGACCAGCAAGACCTGGGAACTTGTTACAAATGCAGAATCTCTGGCCACAGTGCAGACGTGCTGACAAACTCTGCCTTACCGAAGACCCTTCCAGATGACTCGGAGGCACAAGGTTTGGGTAGTGGTTTAAATAATTTGCCCAAGTTGACAAAATAATTATCAAACCCAGATTTGTAAGATTCAAACAATATCCATGGTGGATTTGTGTGTGTGTGTGTGTGTGTGTGTGTGTGTGTGTGTGTGTGGGGGGGGGGGGAGTGAAGTTACTCACAGCAAAACATATGATCATTCAATAATTTCTACAACTGTAATTCAGTGACATTGGCTATACTCTTTGCATCACCATTCTCACTATTTTCCTCATTATTCCCGAACCATTAACTTAGTCTACTATGCTTTAACATTACAGTGGTCAATTTGATCTCATGTATGAGATTAAGTCCAAAAACACTGCTGGAAAATCAAAGAAACCTTTATTAAACAAAACTATAAAAATATGAAACTACTGTTTCTTGACATCTAGGTCTTTATATATCTGAAAGCAGTAGATTCACCTCTCTAAATCTTCCCAGAATTCTACATTCTTCTGATTTACATCACCTCAAAAGAGCAGTTTTAAAGAAAGCCTGAAGGGGCATGGTCAGGGCTCTAAGGTGGATGGGATATGGTTTCCCACTGAAATTCTCATAGGGTAGCCCTTGCTAACTCAAAGAAGGGGTACAAAGGGGCAGGTGCATTGTCATAAGGGAAAAGTTCAACAGCACAACTCCCTTGACCCTTTTTTCATTATTGTAGTTTTCAATATCCTAAAGCTTCTTTATATAAGCCCCATGGTTGTCCAGGTCCTTTATGAAATATTTCAAGATTATTCCTTTGACATTCAAAAAAACAGCAGCATAACCATCTGAGGTGACCTCTCTCCCTTGAATTTAACTGGCCTAGCAGATCCCCTCAGAACCCACTCTTCTGATTGGACCTTGCTTTCTGGATCATATTGGTTAATCCAAGATTCATCCCCAGTTGTGACTTGTTCCATAAAATTGTCATTGATTCCAATCGTGCTTAAAATACTGATGGAAAGATCAGCTCTTTGAGCTAGCTGATCATCATGCAACACTCTGGCACCCACCAAGCTGAAATCTTGCTGTGGCCAAAATGTTTACATAAAATTGAACACGTTAAGTCATATGAGATCCCAACTTCGGAAGCTACTGCATCAATGCTATTTCTGTGGTCTTCTTCCAGCAGTTTCTGGATCTCATTGTTTCTTCATTTGTAGAGGCTAACAATTTCCCTCGTGGCCTATTTTGAGGGATTCCTAATCTTCATTAAAATGCTTGACCTATCTGAAATTTGTGTGGAGCAGCATTTCTCTGAAAGTACTGCAGGGCTTCAATGATTTAGATGATTTAGAAAGATGTCCACTCGGATTTTATTAAAAATTTGAGATTAGCTTTGACCTCAAAATTGTTTGGGGCACAAAATTATCTTTTTAAAAAGGCATCCTAACAATACTAAGACAAGTTTATCACTGAGAGAATTTATCTGCAGCCATCAACTGACTGCAGTCATGTTTAGACACGTTCTGTTAGGAATAAAAAGCACTTTAATGCTCAAGGTAAAGTCTCTAATAATTGAGCGAAACTATTGCTTGGTTTTAAAGCTGACTTAAGGGGAGACAGTTATGGTTCAACACTTAAATAGATCAGGGCAATAGATTCAAGAGTTTCTCTGGTCTTAATGCATTGTTTGAATATACAATAATAATGTCATGCCATTTCCCCCTTTTGATTAAGATCCATCCATTGAGTCTTTAATCAAAACATTCAATAATGGTAGCTGTGCACCATCCAGTCCTGCTGGTCTCATAACGCAGGAGGCAGTTCATGGAAGCAGTTAGACCTGCAGTCCAGTTCCTCTTTCAATTCCTGGGTCTCCTTCCTCAGCTGATCCAAGGCATGCTTTTTTGACCACCTGCAAGCTTTAAAGACCAGAGCTTTGAGCTGGTTCTTTCTGATTCTATTTCCTCCTGGCAATCTTATTAAAATGTAGATTCTGATTTAGTACATCTGGGGTGGAAATGCAAATACTCAGCAGAAAATCTAACCAGAATAAAACTACCATAAGTGCTATTTAAGACACCAGACACACTTGAAAGAACTAAAAAGTACAAGAGAAACAATAAAATCAGTATTAGGCCAATTGACTAGACTCCCCCCAGAAAGAGCCATCACCCAATGAACCTTTAAACCAATAAAGCTAACACCCCCCCCTCCCCCGCACACACACAGTGTCTGTTTATAGTAAATTTACATTCACTTACCAATTGATCCTTTTCCTAATGTACAGCTGAGTGATATCAGTTACATTAATCAAATAGTATAAACCATTACCCTTCATCAATGCCAATTTTCCTGAGAATGGTTCCCTTTCTGGCAACTCCCCACCGTCCCTCCATCCCTGGTTACCAATAATAACTAGCTCTCTATTCGTTATTCTATTCTTCTCCTTTAAGCTAGATCATATTATATTTGTCTCTGAAGTTGAGGAAATGGCATGGGGCCACATTTGATTTCCTCCAGCTAAACAACCCAGCTCCATGCCAGCCCAAAGTTGATTTCTATGAGGCAGAGGTCACACATGCCTCTATCCTCAAACATTCTTTACCTGATTCTGATACAAACCATCCATCCCAAAGCACCCTGCTTCTTTACTGGGTTCAATAGTCTGTTTCAATGGCCATACAGAACTCACAAGACAATGTTCAAGATTATGTGGGTTAATTAGGGAAGTTAATGGAGGTTGCAACAAGTCAGAATAGGACACTTTTTTTGGTTTTGTTCAGTCTTTCCTCAGCCAGGCCAGCAAGCATGTCTATCTTTGATCCTCAGCCTCCCATCCAGGACCCTTTGGCCTCTACCCAGCTCAGGCAAGTGTTACAAAGCTCTCCGAACCTTGACAAGTGCAAGTGCCAAAGAGTACCTCACTCTGCAAGTCAGCCGTCTACCACAGGCACTCACTTTACATATGCATAGGCCACTCTGTGTGTAGCTGCCACCTCTTTACAAGATCTCAGATACACTTTGTTTATTGCTGGTTGTGGGTGTTTCCCTTCCTAAAATGGCTCACTTTATACCTAGTGGAATGGTAAAATTGAGCAATCCCCAACTTAGTTCTCTATACCTATTTGCATTTGGTAGGAGTTACAACTAAAAGTCATATTAATTTTGGCAGAGGCTCAACTATTTTGTAACCTGTAGAAGGGTTTAATTTCTCTTTATTGTTAAGCAGTATTCTACTAAATTATGTGTCACATTTTGTTTATCTATTCATCCACTGGCAGACACGGGTTGTTTCTACCTTTCTTGCTATTGTAAACAGTGTTGCAATGAATGTCTGTTCATCTGTCTTGAAAGAAGTACGTTCAGAATGTTGAGACAAATCTGAAAGGCAAGACGTCACACCTCACATTGTTAGGAAAGACCAGTCTGAAGAAGGGCATCATGCTTGGTAAAGCAGAAGCGCAGTGAAAAAGAGGAAGGTCCTCAACAAGATGGATGGACAGTGGTTGAAACAAAGGGCTCAAACAACTAGGACAATTGTGAAGACAGCACAAGATCAGGTGGTGTTTCATTCTGTAGCACAGAGGCTATCTGAGCAGGAACCAATTCAATAGACTTAACATGTCTGTTGATGTCACTATTTCAGGTCCCTTGGGCACATTTGTAGGAAAATTGCTGAGTCATATAGCTATTTTTAGTTTTTGAGAAATCATCATACTGTTTGCCACAACAGTTGTACCATTTCACATTCTCACTAGCAATGGATAAGGGATCCAACCTTCCCACTTTACCAACATGTTATTTTCTGAGGTTATTTTGTTCTCTTGTTCGGGAAGTTGTTTTTTGTACCACTACCATCTAGCAGGGCTGTACAGGTATTTCATTGTAGTTTTGATTTTCATTTCTCTAGTGGCTAATGAAAGCCACCCTGGTGGCAGAGTGAATTAAGCCTTAGACTGTTATCATTAGGCGTCTTTACATATGCTTGGTGGCTGCCTGAATATCCTCTTGGGTGAAATATCTTTTCAGGTCTTTTGTCTATTTCTTAATTGGGTTATTTGTCTTTTTGTTGTTTATCTGTAAAAGTTCTAAATACACAGGGGTTCTGGTTCAAACACAGAAAGATTTATTCCAAACAAAATATGTTTAAACATATCTCTAAGGCCAGTGAGTGGCTACCAACAACTTCTCTTAGTAATACAATTGTTTTAATCTTCTTGGGTACCTTAAAAAGAACCAATCAAACAGGGGCTTCTTATAGAGATCTGCTGGGTCAGTTAAGTTCAAGGCAGAGAGGTCAGCTCAGAAAGTTATGACAAAATTGTTTTCTTGGATCCCAAAGGGCTAAGATTGATTTGTTGATAAGATTTTCTTAAAGGACAGGATGATCCTAGGGGGTAATTATGAAGGAAGTTTTACGAAAACTGGAAAAACAAAACACAAAAAACAGATCACAATGACTGACGACACAAAACCACACACCACACACCACCCGAGGGGGACAAACAACAGAAACCATGAAGGGAGACAGTGGTCAGCATAAGATATGAAAATAATAATAATTTATAATTTAGCAAGGGGACATGGGGGAGGAGGGGGGAGAAAACCAAGAGGAGCTGATACCAAGGGCTGAAATAGAAAGTAAATGTTTAGAAAATGATGGCAACATATTTACAGATATGTTTGATACAGTTGATGTATGGATTGTTTTAAGAGCTGTTAAGAAGACAAATGGGTGCATAAGAAAATGTGGCGAAGAAAGCTGATGGTGCCCGGCTATCAAAAAGTATAGTGTCTGGGGTCTTAAAGGCTTGAAGGTAATCAAGCAGCTCA
>NW_022103906.1:78451419-78461983 GCF_000313985.2 Echinops telfairi | reverse complement strand
GGGGGACAGGGGATAGGGGGAGGTGGGGCGAAAGGAAATGGTGGTAGCAAACCCAGGGACAAGGGAACAACAAGTGACCCAAATTGGTGGTGAGGTGAGTGTGGGAGGCCTGGTAGGGCATGATCAAGGGTAATTTAACAAAGAGGAATTGCTGAAACCCTGGTGGGGACTGAGCATGATAGTGGGACAGGAGAAAAGACAAGGGAAATAGAGGAAAGAGCTGGGAGGCAACGGGCATTTATAGAGGTCTAGATAAAGCCATGTACATATGCAAATATATTTATTTGTGATAAGAGCTGTATCAGCCTCTAATAAAATGATTAAAAATAATAATAAATAAAACTTGCCAGGCGAAACCTCTCAAACCAGAGAGGAAACTAGTCACCATAATACAATGGCAATGCATTTATAATTTGTATTGCCATTTAGTCATTAGCTCCACTGAACAATTTATTTGAAATTGAATATGGCTAAACCAACTGAATAATTCAGATATCTGTGGATAAAAGATTCAAGATGATTTGTACCATCCTAAGTTGTGAATGCCAATGAGAATCTATTCTAAAAGTAGTATCAACTGTTAAATGCCAACAAAGCGTTTTCAAATGAAGTTTCTTGAAACATAACCGTTACCTAAAGATAGACCAAATTACTCAAATGACACAATATATGGTTTGTTATCCAGGATGACAAACATGAATATTTACAATTAACCAATTTTAATTTTATCAAGCATAGTCAGAATAATTATCACAGACATTTTCCAGTGTCCAAATGTAAAAGAAATGAGTCTTTGAAGGCAATGGTATTGTGTATACTAGAATACTTTTACAAATAAGGAAGACATTCAACCTGTATTTCTGCCAAACAGTATTTAATACAGTTGACTAGCTTTATTTGAGTTGTCCCCTCTTGAAATTGAGAACAGTGTTTCTTGCTTTCAATCAAAAAGAAATTTAGCATTTCTGTGCAAGACTTTGAATTAAGCTCTATAGGTGAAAACATTTTAACACAAAGTCTCTTTTTAAGAAACACAAAAAAACTTGTGAGTAAACAGGATTTCCTCCTACCGGTTATACCCGTGCATAAACTGAGTTTTTCAGCACACTTTTTATGCAGCTTTTGTGGTAAAATTAGGTGCCTCGGCTGATATTCGGGTCAGCTTATACTCGAGTATACAAGGTACTTATCCACAATAAAATGTGTGTTTCATCTAGGGAAAATACACCTTCAGAGAAAAACAATACTTAAAAGTACTCAATTTATAATCTTTTAAAAGAAAAAGGCTTTATTAAAGGGATCTTTTGAAAATATTAACAGTTCAGTTCCAGACTGCCTCGAAAAAATGAGTATCACGATAAAACAAGTCACATATTTTTTGTTTGTTTCCCTGCACATCTAAAAGTTATGTTTACACGCTACTGTAGCCTCAAGAGCCCTGGTTACATAGTAGTTACACTTTGGACTGCAATCTGAAAAGTTGGCAGTTCGAAACCATCAGCTGCTCCATGGGAGAAAGATGAGGCTTTCTGTTCCTGTAGTTACAGTCTCGGAAACCCACAGGGGCAGTTCTACCTGACCTACAGGGTAACTATTAGTCAGCATCAACTCAATGACAGTGAGTTTGAGCTTTTTTAATACACTGTAGTCTATTAAGTATGCAAAGCATTATGAAAAAGTTTGAATTATTGTGAGAATTACCAAAGGATTACTGAAATAAGCATATACTGTTGGAAAAATGGAGCCTACAGAATTGCTAGAAAAGGAAGGGATTGCCTCACCCAAAGCTCAATAAAGCATGTTATGCCATATAAAAGGGAAAGGATGATAAACTTGTTCATATGAACATTTAAAAAGTCTGACCATAGTGGTGATAACTGAATAATATAAACTCAATTACCTATTGCCATTGGGATAGAGTAGAAGTGCCTCACAAGGGTTTTAGGCGATAAGTCTTCAGACGAGTCAACACCCAAGGCAGTATTCCACAGAGTCTTGGAGTGGATTCAAACAGCCAAATTCTCATGCTTAACCATTACACCATCAGGGCTCACATTTAACTCAATTGGCTGAGTTATACATGTAAAAAATGTTGAATGTCAAATGTTTTATTACCTTATATCTATTACAATTTTAGTGCTTAGCTTTAGTGGATCTCCCCCTCAAAATGCTGCGCTAGGAAAAAACGGGCAACAAAATAACTCTATGAATCAGGCCAAAGCGCAAAACTGGGAAAATATGTCTGTAACAGGGACTAGTTTCCTTAATACATAAAGCACTCTTAGAAATTATTATGAAAAAGACGAGAAGAGAAATAGGTAAAAAATCCAAACAAACTTAATAAAAAAATATAATCAGTAAGCATAGCAAGTTAACTTACATTTTCACTGTCCAATATGAACATTATACAGATGCGTGTATATTTAAGCTGATTAAGCTGATACCCTAGCCACATTTTTGAAGAGCACAGATATAGACCATTTCCATCAAGTTTTATAGCATACAACAAAAAAATGCACATCAAATTATATAAACATCTGTTAATATATCATAATGGCACTTTCAGACTGATATGATCCTCAGATTACAGAGAAATGTGCTTTTTCTTCAAAAATCTTCCAAATTTGGAAAGAAGTATCAATTGGCACAGGGAGCCCTAGTGACAAAGTGGTTACGTGTTGGGCTACAATCCTCATGGTCGGCAGTTTCAAACCACTAGGCGCTTGCGGAAGAAAGTGGGCTTTCTACTCCTGTCAACAGTGACAGTCTCGGAAACCCACAGGGGGTCACTAAGAGTCAGCGTTGACTTGATCCCAGTGAGTTTGGTTTGGATCAATTCGTACAAAGTTTTAAAAAATTGTAATGATGTATCAGGAATTTGCATTTACATACTCTAGAATTCCATTCACCCCACACGCAAACAATATTTATCCACACACACACATATATATATATATATATATATATATATTGAAGCATTTGTCCTAAATGCCAAATAAGCAGTGATTTTTTTTAATGTGGCAGACACATAGGACATGAAGACATCCATGACATTCATACAGTGAAGAAAGCAAACAGCAGAGTGTATAAAATACGTATAGATGCACATGTTTATACATAATTGAATATTTGGGGTAAAAAGTCCAGAAGGCGGTAGGTAAGCCAAGTACAGCCAATAACATAGTCTAGCTCAGTGGTGGCGCAGTGCGCTCAGAGCTGGGCAGCTAACAGCAGAGGGGGTTGTTCCATTTTGGGGATTTTAACAAACTAATTCTTATAGCTTTCTATTTCAAGTATTTTGACTAGCTAACAGTTGGCTAACTCTTTCACCTCCTGTTAAACCACCAGCCGCTCCTCAAACATAGAGTGGGAAAAAGATGAGGCTTTCTACTCCTGTTTAGAGTTACAGTTTCAGAAATCAACAGGGGCAGTTCTGCCCAGTCCTATACACCAAACTCACTGCCATTAAGTTGATGCTGAATCATAGAGATCCTGTAGAACAGAGTAGAACGGCCCTGTATTTCTGAGAGTGTCATGTTTCTAGAAGTAGAAAGCCCCATCTTTCTCTCAAAAAGCAGGTGGTGTTTTCAAACTGCTGACCCTGTTGTTTGCAGTCCAACACATAACCACTATGCAACCAGGGGTCCTCACCCTGTCCTATACAGTTGCTTTAAGTTAGAATTGATTCAATTGCAGTCAGTTTTTTGAACCCTAACCACAGGTTTCCAAACTTATTTGGCCTATCACCCCCTTTTCAGAAAACAAAAACAAAAAAACTCAGCATCACCCTGGCAATGGAAAACTTTTATACTGTAGTTCATAATGCTGGACAAGGTCTATGCGGCTGCTTTTGCAGCCTCCCCTGGACTGTGCCTGTGTCTCCCAAGGCATAGGATCGCCCACTTTGGGAAACACTGCTCAAGTAGTCTCACTATCTGAGTATGTAGACTATCATTTAATCCCTCTTAAAGTACTGCGTGTTTTAGGGTACAAAAATAAAATCCCAATCTGAAATGTAATTTAACGGGAATAGTTATTGAGTCTTAACTGAGACAAGGACAAGACAAAGACACATCATCCTGATGAGGAAGATTAGTAACATAAGGTCCAAATGGCACCAAAGGATTCATAGCCACACACCTGCTTAAACAAGGCATGAAATGCAAACGAAACTGTCACAAACTTATGAGTGGTAGCAGATCAATACATCAGTTACAGGTGGGGCTCTCAAAGTGGGAATACAACCATGACTGGGGCACATACATTATGTTAGACAGAAAAGCTTACAAGATTGGTCAAGTTTCCTGGTATGATTGAAGTATTGAATTGCATATGTGGATTATGCACCAATTAAATTGGGAAAAAGAAGAAGATTGGTACAGGGCCTTCCTACCAAGGCCGTCAGGGCAGGACTGATAGGGACTCGTGGCTAGGTGACCTCCAAGTGCTGTGATCTCTATCAAGGGCATATGCAAGCAATCCCTAAAAGAGAATACCCCTCCCAGGGCTGCCTGAAAAGAGGTAGGGGTAATCAATTTTCCAATGCACTCTGCCCGAGGGACTGGTTAATGATCAGAAAGGAGGAATTCAATGGAGGCTTAATCTATGTGGGGACTGCAAATGGATTTTGGGCTTTAGCTGTCATCCATAACCTTCTACAAATGGGGTACTCAAAATTTAAGCTTTATATCCAGGATTAACCCAGGATTAACTCTTTATGTACTTCAGTTATACTTTTTAAGTTAAATAGTGAATCTATGTCACTTAAAGACTATTTTGAGCAAGTAATGCTATTTATTTAAAGTCATATTCAAAGATTCCTAAAATTTATATACACTGTCCCCAAAACACTAAATAAAATTTGTGAAAGCCAGAACCTGTGTAAGGCAGGAACCTGTCAGAAAAGGAAAGCACCAATATTTTCTGCTTAACTGAGCAATAGAAAAACGGTGCTCCCTATGAAAGGTGGAAATGGGAGAGCCAGGAAAAGGAGGCAGTTCCGTTGATTCTGATTCCACAGGTTTCAGTGCAACACAGTACTAAATTGTACAACACTATGAACAATGGAAGGGCTTCTATGAGGTGTGGGGGGCAAAGAATACAAAACTAGAGGGAACTCAAGAAATCTTTTGTAGAAAGCACAAAAATAACAGGTTGTAACAAACCTGCCACACAGTTTTTCTTACTGACAACATAATGTCCATTCATTAAAATTACACAGCTCTTACAAGTAGACACAATCTGTGGATGAGGAAGCACCAGGGACTTCTGCAAAAACTGAAGGTTATTTTCTCAACTCCTGTAGAATTCTAGGAGACGCTGTGGCTATAGCACCATTCATGGGCTTTCTTCGTGTGAGTTGGGGGTGGCAAGTGGTGTTTCAACAGAGATTCTTGCTTTTTTTCCCCTTCAACAAACTAGGAGGGCTTGTGGGCTTTCAAAATAGGAACATAAATGCAAGGCAAAAGAAAGGATCAACATAAAACAAAATTAATACACATTTTGAGAAGCAAACTACAGAAGACTTTTACTTCTACAATAAGTGGAAAGAAAAAAGCTCACTCAAGCAACTTAAGTAATCCAAAATGAATGTTGCAACAGGTCACCTACTGCCAATCCAGCCATAGATAATAATTTAACAAATGAAAATATGCAGTTATTGTTTTGAAAAGTATCCATCTGAACAGTGTTTTACTCATTTTAACCTCTGTCCTTTATTATACTTTCTATTTTTTATGTATTCCTCAAGTCACGGAAGATGTTGCCCAGTTTTACTCTCTATACTTTCCATTAAAATTTCTTTTTTTTAATTTTGTTGCATGTTTTCTAAAGCTGCCTCTCCTCTAGAGATTCTAATACAACTACATACACAAACAGACTGCAGAGGGCTCGATTTGTCAGTACAAACTGTGGCCTGTTCAAAAACCAAACCTGTTCCTAGTCTTATTTTTCTTAAGGAAGAAAAAAAGCCTCATGATAAAGACTGTTGTTTGCTCACGAGTCAATTCCAACTCCCAACCACCTCAGGTAACTGAGGTTGGTAGTAGAAAGGACTGCTCATAGGGTTTTCTCCCATCTTCAAATCAAATGTAAAAGATTTATACTACACACTGTTCTCTACTCTAGCATCCATTCAGCATTCTGCATCCTTTCTCTAGAGTACAATTTCCAAAGTCTGCCTTTCTGAAGCTTCCACCTACAAACACATGCAGACATGCACGGCATGCAGCTGTCCTTTTAGGACACTTAACATTTCCCTAGTTGTTGGGGATGAGAAAACTCAAAAGAAAACAGGACCGACAAGATTTCAAAGATTCTGCTTTGTAAAAAGAGGAGGTAAAATCCTCATAGATGTCATTAAATAGTTGTATAATACTTTTTATGTTATTAAGGAGTCCTGGTGGCGTAGCAGTTAGGCACTGAGCTGCTAACTGTAAGGTCAGCAGTTTGGCACCGCCATCCACTCCTGAGGAAAATATGAGGTTTTCTAATCATGTAAAAGAGCTATGAGTTGCAAATGACTCGATGGCAGTGAGTGTGGTTTGGGTTTTTTTGTTTGTTTAAAGAATGAACCCAACTAAATATAGTTGGTCGGTTGGTTATTTTTTTAAGTCAATGTAACACTTCTCAATATCTATAGCTTATCAAATTAAAAAAAATTTAAACAGCATTAAACATACTACATAGTTCACTTCCAAGTGGTTTTATCTCCATCATTCTTGTCATCCAACTGCACTACTACCATCCATTGGCAACCACATGTGTCACAGCCTCACTGTTTTCAATAGCTAGTTTCTCGGAAGCAGACTGCCAGGACTTTCTTCGAAGGTATCTTTGGTAGACTCAAACCACTACATTTTCTGTCGGTCAAGTCTGTTACAAACATCGACACACCCAGTGGGTTACCACCAAAAACTATGAAGCTTAAAATTTAATAATGTAAAACTGTCACCCCAACACTTGAAAAATTAATTTTATAACTACAAATAGTCCCCAACTAACAACATAGTCTAGTTAAAAGCATCAGAACACTGCATCTTCCCAGGGGGAAGTGATAGGAAAATGCATGCAGGGGATATGGAAAAAATTCCTGAGTTAAGTGAGCACGCTTCAAGCATTTTATTATGAGAATATGATGGAAGAGAACAGTGGGAAAATTGTCCACATAGCAAGGATATAGGGAATAGCTCATAGATCATGAAGAAGGGGAACTGGCAGATCGGAACTAAATAGATTTTCAAATTACAGCCCAACGTGTAACCACTGTGCCACCAGACCTCTAAATAGATTTTAAAGAGGAAAGGAATGCTGAAAGAAGGAAAATAATAAAAGAAAGGAAGGCAAAAAGCTGTCAAAATGTTTACAGCAGGCTTAGCTACACTTTTTTCTAAAGTGAATCAGGGGGCTTTAGCTGCTTGAAAACATGGACTAAGCTTCAACACTCACACGTTTTACTAAAGTCCACAGGCAGATCCAAGATTCAGGAAGGACTGTGATGGTATTACCACAAAATACATGAAGAAAAAGAGAGAAGAACTTTACAAACAATTCTCACTAATTTTCTGACTAGAAATGCCATCTCCATTCCCAGGGATCCAGAACCTTCCACAGGTCAAGTTATTATGAAATACTAAAATCATACAAATCGTTTTCATTATCACTAAATATTTATGATGTGTATTTTTATGTATGTATTAAAATATATCTGTAAATGTGTATGTAATATTCCAAGCTCCAGGGCAAATAAAGATCAAATTTATTTTAAAATTGTTAAAAGACAATTATGAAATCTAAAAAGCGGTATTTGACTTATGTCAAATACCAACTTAAAACAAATGTCAGAAAGGAATCCCATCTGTAATGTATTTATATAAGAAAAAATTAAATTAAGTAAGGAGGCAATCCAATGCAGTGAATGAGCATTCAAATTCAGTTTATTTCGGTTCTATTACCTCTCTCTCTCTCTCTCTCTAATTTACCAGTCTACAAGGCCTAAAGCCCACAGCCATCAAGTTAATTCCAACTTAGATCCACCATACAGAAATGTCGATAGGGCTTTCAAGACTGTAATCTTCATGCAAGCGGACTGACACATCTCTCTCCCAAATAAAAGCTGGGGTTTTGAATGACCAATCTCTCAGTTAGCAGCCAAATGATTAACCACTCTTCAGCGTATATGTTCAATTTATCAGGGTTTTTGGGCATAATTTTACTATTACATAGTTATGTTATAATGAGATCTATTATTTTGCTTTTTTCAGAATGTTTTTATAAGGCTCTTATATAAATCTATGGGACCTACTTGACAGCACCTAACACAACATATCTATGTAGTTCTCCCACTTAGCCCACATACACTGAGCTCTACTCACTTATCTTGTTATCCGATCTTTTCACATTTAAATGTAAAAATTCAACTATTTTGAGCATAAACAACATACATCAGGCAGTCATAAATGCCAAGGGGCAAGGTAAGAATAATACTGACTGAATGTGGTAGTTCAGGTAAATGTGTCAACCTGTCTGGGCCATAATTCTCAGTGATTTGACAATTATGTAATGATACAATTTGACAATTATGGAATGATGCAATCATCCTACATTTTGTAGTATGATCATCCTAATTTTTACATAATACCGATTTTTGCATAATGACCTAGTCTTTAAAACTTAACCATGTCAGTTAAAGTGAGAAGCAGGGATATACACACACACATACACACACGTACATTTCAAAAAGTTCTCACTGAAAAAGTTCCTTTTCGTTTAATTTCCTTTTTCCTTTGAACTTTTTGAAGCCCCTTATATATATATTTATGTATTTATACACACACACACACACACACACACACAAGATTGGATGAATGTATTTGTTACTATATTACTGGTGAAGAATATCTAATTTTAATAAACTAAAAAACCAAACTCACTGCCATTGAGTGGATTCCAACTCATAGGACTATCAGGCAGTAGGACTGCCCCCTTCTTGTTGAGATTCTGAGGCTGTCCGTCTTTACTGGGACGGACAGACAGCCTCATCCTGCTCCTGCAGAGTGGCTACATAGTTCCTACCAGTGACCTTAAGGTTAGCAACTCCGTCCACAGCCCACTATGGCACCAGGGCTCTTTTTAAAAATGCTCCCTAACCCACCATAACTCGAAACACTAGAACAAAAACACAATGAAACCAGCAGGTATCACCTGCATTTATTTATACATTACATTATTTCCTTCTCGAAACTTTACCCCTAGAACATTTGACCTTAACGCCTATGAAATAAATTACACCTTAAAACTCCTTCTCATCTTCTTGATCTTCTAGATAGCTGTATTAATTCTTACTTTAAGTCAAATTACTTTCATTTGTCAAATCACAAATTTTCTGATTTTATTATTCCGCAGCAAAGATTTAGTCTATTCTTTCTAAATTTACTTCTCTCTTCTACCTATAAGCAAATCTTTTTAACTCTAAGATTTAGATTAAAAATTATGAAAATTACTCAAAAAGGGTGTTTTCTAAATTTTTTTACTACTGAGGGGAAAAAGTGCTGATGTCACAATTTTCTTTTTATTGATTTTATGTAAGATTTACACGTTTGCCAGAATCAAATAAAACCCCCAAGTCACAAATCTAATGGTCCTTTCTGAAACTCGAGTTCTACTGATAAAACTAGCCTTTCTAGCTTTTAACTATTTCTCACGTGGGCAAAAATATCAATTAATAGCATGCAGAGTTACTAATTTATTATAGGAAATTTGAACCAGTAAACATAGACTAGTTTTTCCCATTTGAATTTTGAAGATACATTTTAATGGCAAACAATAAATAAAACTGCTATTACTTTTTTACCAACTTTTTCACATTTCCGACTAAATAGAATACAAGTTTTAGACTTGACAACCCCTCATTCATACAGTTTACAAAAAAAACACACAAAACGGAACAAGCAATATGACCTAAATTTGGAGACGTATGTGTAAACGATTAGATGGTAGTACACCAAACGATAATAGCTATACAGCAGAGAGGTGAATAATTTTTTATTTGCTTTTTAATATTTGCCTGTAATTCCCCAGAGGGAATATATATATATACTATTACTACATTGGGGGGGGGGGCAAACAGAAGGGCTCTTCATGTTGTTCAAATATTACTGATATACTTCTTCATTAAAGATAATGTCCACACTTTCTCACTTCCCAAAACCGAAATGCTGCTGCTGCCGCTGCTGCCTACAGATCCTGTTACTTATTCCTCCGCTGCCCCATCAACATTGGAATGAACTTCACTTTCTCTGAATGTTTCCCTTGTCCACACATCCCCACTTTTAATTGTGTTTAAAACGGACTGAAATTTCTAGCTAATTACCAATATTCCATTTTTTAACGGTACTTCTCTAATTCGCAATAAAGTAATCCGTAAAGCATTCTTTTACCCACTGACTCACAACTTCGCTGGGCCACCAACCTTTGCAGCTGCTATAAGAGGTTGGTAAACTACACGTCCCACCATGCATTGCTGCCTTGTACAGGGTAGGTCTCTACGGAAACAGAAAAAAAAAAA
>NW_022103906.1:78448111-78450185 GCF_000313985.2 Echinops telfairi | reverse complement strand
GAGTCCCTACCGCGTGGGAGGCGCCCCGGTGGCTATGGAGACGTGTGCCTCTCCCCTGAAAGGCTGGCGTTGCTAACTATGATTTTTAATAAACCACGTACGTGTTTTCTTTTGTATTTTATCATTTTCGAGTTCATGGTTTTCCGTGCGTTTTTTACAGATGATCTTTTTGAAAATCTGCAACAATTCTCACTTGTTAACCCCAATCAACAAAAGTAGTTTGAGTGAGATGCCAAGCCGGTGTGTCCAGGATGTATTGTTCACGTGCCATTAAATGGATGCCAACCCATATTGACCAGGACAGAAGAATGCTCTGACCAGTCTTGTACCATAGTGAAAATCCTTACTATTTTTGAACACATTGTGGCAGCCATCATGTCAATTATCTCACAGAGCATCTGCCTATTTTTTCTTTTTTTTTTTTCTATCAAGCATGATGTAGTTCTCTAGAGACTGGCCCCTCCCATATAACATATCGAAAATAGGTGAGATGAATGACGCCTCACCATCCTCACTGCTAAGGAGCATTCCAGCTGTACTTTCTCCAACACAGGAGCCCTGGTAGTATCTTGGTTTCCCGTTGGGCTGCCAACTGCAATGTCAGTTTGAAAACACCAGCTGCTACTGTGGGGGTGGGGGGTAAGGAAGTGGGGAAGACATCGGCTTTCTACTCCGGTAAAGAGTTGCAGTCTCGGGACGCACAGGGGATGTTCTACCTTGTCTAGAGTCACTAGGAGACATCACCTTGTTGGCACTGAGTTGGGGTTGGTCTGTCAAGCTATTTCTGGAAGAAAAAAACTTGAAAACTTTGTTCTGACAGTTCTACTCTGATTCATTATGGTGTTGCCACCTGTTGGAAACAACTCGATGGCAGCTGGTTAAAACCAAACAAAACATCATATTCCCATTTAAGTCACCCTTCAAAAGTCGAATGGATGTGAGAGGGTGATAGTAGAATACCAAACGTTTAGTCGACTAGCACTCTGAATTGGCATGTGTGGTGAAGAAACCGCCTCTTGAAAACCACCTCCTGGCATGTTATTTACATTGGTAAAAAAAGGAACACCTGCTTTGCAACCAGAAGTACCTATAATAAACTAGCTTATGTCATAGGGTCAGATGGGCTCAACGGCAGTCCATCCATTGTTAGATGGAATTTGTGTTCTCTGAGATGGGACACAAGCAAGTCAGTAAGAGCACATTAGCAGATGGTCCAGGTCCATGTGATGGCCCACTTCGGTATAGGCACCTCTCCTTCAGCTCATGCTATGGCTGTGTGTCGAACCTGGGGGAACAGTTCATATGGCTGAGGAAGAGAAAATTTGAGCATGGTTCAAAAATGGGTCAGCATGGTATGTAGGTATGTGGTGAAACAAGTTCTTTTGTAGCCTTTTGACTTGAACCTTTGGAAAAACAGCTTAAGAGATTCCCCCTATACCATGAGGAGCTACCTTTGGTCTGGTTTTCGGCTGTAGTAGAGGGTTTGTTTCCATTATCCAGGATGACCGACATTTCCTTGACAAGTTGAAAATAACTTCTTTGCCTGCCCATGGCCGGCCCAGTGATTGGGACGCACCTTGCAACGATTGGTATAATATGCAAATGAAGTGATTCTAGCCTACTAAGTAAATGAAGTATCTGTAGCCTACGGAGATGAAGTTTGTCACTTAGTTCCGTGGGTGGGAAGACATGGCTTGAAATGAACAGAATAGCCCAGAGCCCTGGAGTCAAAGCCGGTTCCTGTTCCATCTGAGTGGTCGCCGGTCACCTCATTCTCTTCCAACATGTCAGATGACACTGTGTCCTTCGCCAAGGACTTCTTGGCAGGTGGAGTGGCCGCGGCCATCCCCAAGACAGCGGTAAGCGCCCATTGAACGGGTCAAGCAGCTGCTGCGGGTGCAGCATGCCAGCAAGCAAATCACCGCAGATAAGCAGTACAAGGGCATCATCGACTGCGTGGTTCGTATCCCCAAGGAGCAGGGAGTCCTGTCCTTCGGGCGTGGTAACCTGGCCAATGTCATCTGATACTTCCCCACCCAGGCTCTCAGCTTTGCCTTCAAAGATAAATACAAGC
>NW_022103906.1:78445558-78446362 GCF_000313985.2 Echinops telfairi | reverse complement strand
AATAAACTATCTCATGGGCACTTAGCTGAATTTTTATACAATTTGGGGGGGGTAGCTATTGGTGTGGTCATGGGTGTTCAATATGATCAGGGGTGCAACCTTAAGTGTTTAGTCCGATAACCTTGGATTCTGGCCAGTTTGGATTTTGTTGTTGACTTCCTTATTCTCGGTGGCCTTGTGTCAGCCTTTTTATTGTCCATGGTGACTCCATTTAGTATATTCTATTCACAGACAAAAGCAGAAGAAATTAAAAAAAAGAGATGAAGTGGAGGGCCAGGAGATCCTACAAGGGCTGTCACACTGAAGGCAGAACTGGTCATGGGACCCTGTGGCAGGGATTCCTGGTGACACCATCAAGGCTGAAGGCAGAGAGCCTGTCCTGAGGGGGCCAAGAGGGAGCTCACCTGCAGGGGCCTTGAGAGGAATCCTGTCCTGGGTGATAGGCTGTTAACCGTGATGCCAACTTGTGCCCGGTGGCCTTTTCAATAAGCCACTTAATTGTAACAGTTCTTCCATGCTGTGGGACATTGCAGCCAACTACAGAAACCAAATGGGGGAGGGGAGAGTCCTGAGGGGCAGGAGAGGGGTCAGTATCAAGGGTGAAGTGGTACAACAGCTTGGAGAATGTGGAAATCTGGAAGATACTTCACCTCCTCCTCATAGGAATTGACTTGCACGGAGTCTTCTATTTGAAGCTGTTTCGACAATGTAGACACTGAGAAAAGGAACACAGCTGCATTACGTTTGGCTCAATGTGGGGAACAGAAGGATTTCTCTTAAGTTGTCTCCCCAAAATATATGCCA
>NW_022103906.1:78442537-78444109 GCF_000313985.2 Echinops telfairi | reverse complement strand
ATACCCTATGGAAATACTCACTGGACACGAGCTCCCATAGAAGAAGCATCAAGTAAATAAGTAGAAAGGACTTAGTCGATGTCAGCCAGCCGACTATCATTGGGCACTCCAGTGCTTACACAACTCACCCAAGGACATAGAGGCAAACACGACAGGAACGGAGGCTCTGAATGAGAGTAAGAGTGTGCCTTCCACTCAACAAGGCTGATCTACCTGCTGCTGCTACTGAATTCCCAGCCTGCCAGCAAAAAGACAAAAGTTGAACCTCGGATTTGACACCATCCTTCAAGAGAACCAATCAGTCATTTTGTGGCAAACTAACTGCTCCCTTAAAAGGGGTAGCCATTTGTGTTGACTGGAAAAGACATGAATGTTAGACACGGGTTTACCTTTCCTGCCCATCAGGCTTCTTCTGGCACCTGTTTTCAGATCACTTAAGCTGCCTACACGATATCCCGCAGAACAGTGCGTCCAAACAAGGGGGCCGTTTGAAACAAAGGAGATGTGGCACGTGACGATAGAATCCTCTGGTCACAAAAGCTACTTTCCTCCTGGATATAGCGATTGGAACTTCTGGTTTGCCATGGGCTTTAAAAGCAACAACAACAACTGTGGGCCTATTTAGATGGCAATGTTGAAGGCACCGCTGACAGGCCAGCTCAATAATGTTAAGGGACAGGTGAGATGTCTGTCAGTTTGTTGGGGACTGTGGTGGCTCGTGTGTTGCTGTGCTTCTGAAAGTTATGTCACTAGTCTTTCAAATACCAGTGAGATCCCCTAAAGTAAACAGGTTTCCGCCGAGTTTCCAGACAAAGAACAGACTATAAAGAAGGCACGGGCTATTTCCTACCAGAGAATTAGCCACAGAAAACCCTGTGGATGCAGCCAACCATTGTCAGTTACTGAAAACCTCGTGACTAGAAGTGGAACATTGTTGGAGATAGCGTTGGAAGATGGGTCCTTCAGGGCAAAAACCACTCAAAATATGACTAAAGAAGAGCTACCTTCTCAGCACACCATATATACTCAAGTATAAGCTGACCTGAATATCAGCCCAGGCACCTAATTTTACCCCCAAAACCGCATGAAAAATGTGCCAAACCTACCCCCCACCCCAGAAGAATTCATTTCAGAGGACAGCACTGAAGCTACAGCTCAAAGAGAGGGATATGTCTGATCAGAGCACACAGGAACCAACGAAGGGGGAGGGACAAAAAAAAAAAAAGAAGAGTGAAGCACATCCTGGCCCACTAAGCCGTAAGGATAATATTTCTGCTCAGAGCAGCCAACGCACAGAGACGACCACAGGGCCGGCCCCAACACAAGACACAATGTTCCTCACTGACCCACAGCACTACAGGGAACAACACCAGAGACACATGGTGGGAAATGTGTCCATCCTGAGCCCACTACGCAAAGCCAGACACTGGGGGTATGCAGCAGAGCAGCAGGGGGAGCAGAGCAATGAAGTCCCCAGGGAATACCAGGATAGATGTGGGGCCAGAACATGGCACCCTATCAGACTCAACTGGAAAGCACTCAAATAGACCTTGAAATATTTATAGGGTTTTT
>NW_022103906.1:78438962-78441487 GCF_000313985.2 Echinops telfairi | reverse complement strand
ACATCCTATTGCAAAAGGGTCACAGGGAGGAGATGAGCTAGTCAGGGTTAAGTGTAGCAATGATGAAACATACAGCTTTCCTCTGGTTCTTAAATGCTTCCTCCCCTCCCCTCCCCCCAATATCATGATCCCAATTCTACCTTACAAATCCAGCTGGACTGGAGGATGTACACTGGTACAGATAGGAACTGGAAACACAGGGAATCCAGGACAGATGAACCCCTCAGAACCAGTGGTGAGAGTGGCGATACTGGGAGGGTGCAGGGAAGGTGAGGGAGAAAGGGGGAACAGATTACAAGGATCTACATATAACCTCCCTGGGGGACAGACAACAGAAAAATGGGTGAAGGGAGATGTCGGACAGTGTAAGATATGACAAAATAATAATTTATAAATTATCAAGGGTTCATGAGGGAGGGGGTAGTGAGGAGGGAGGAGAAAAAACGAGGAGCGAATACCAGGGGCTCAAGTAGAAAGTAAATGTTTTGAGAATGATGAGGGAAGCAAATGTACAAAAGTGCTTGACACGATGGATGGATGGATGGATTGTGATAAGAGTTGTACAGGCCCCAAATAAAATTATTTCATTTTTAAAATGTGCTGAAAAACTCGACTCATACATGAGCATATGTGGTAGTTGTTGCTGTTGTTAAGTGCCACCGAGTCAATTCCAACTCAAAGCAATCCTACGCACAACAGAACGAAACGCTGTCCAGGCCCACACCGTCCTCATCATTGTTCCTATGGGGGAGGGCCATGCGTCAATCTGTCTCAGAGAGCCCCTTTTTTTTTCTCATTCGCCCTCTAATTTACCAAGCATGATGTCCTACTCCAGGGACTGGTCTCTCCTGACAACATGTCCAAAATATTTGAGATGAAGTAGACTATCATGACCTGGATGGAATAAAGCCCGTGGGAAAGCATTCAGAACCCTCATTTGCTGGTAGGAAGTGACTCAAAATGAGAAGATGTATCCATTAATAATCCGAACTTGGAATAAATGAAATATGCCTCGAGGAAAATTGGAAGTCATAAAAAATGAAATGGAATGCATCAATATTGATATTCTAGGCACTAGTGAGCTAATATGGACTAGTATTGGCCATTTTGAATTTAAAAAATCATATGGTTTATGATGCCAGGAATGATATAATAGGAATGACGTTTAATTCGTCATCAAAAAGAACATTTAAAGAGCCATATATTGAAGCACAATGCTGTCTGTGATGAGATAATGTCTATCACATATAAGGAAATTCAATTAATACAACTCTGATTAAAATTGGCTCACAAACTATTAAAGCTTTGATGCAGAAATGGAAGAATTCTACCAACGTCCTCAATTTGAAATTGATCAAACTTGTGTCAAGATCCATTGGTAATTGTTGGCAATTGGAATGAAAAGGCTGGAAACACAAAGGAAGGAACAGTAATTGGAAAACATGGTCTTGGTGATAGAAACGAAGTTGAAGATCACAGGATAGAATTTTGCAAGATCAGTGACTTCTTCATCACAGATATCTTTTTTCGACAATGTGAAAGGCAACTATACACATTAACTACTTCAGATGAAATACACAGAAATAAAATGGACTACATCTGTGGGAAGAGACAATGGGGAAGCTCAATATCAGCACCTAAAACCACACCAGGGGTCGACTGTGGAATAGACCATCTATTGAATTTACATACGTAAGTTCAGGTTGAACCGGAAGAAAATGAACAAGTCCACTAGAGCCAAAATATGACCTTGAGTCTATCCTACCTGAATCCCAAGAACATTGCAAGAACAGATTTGACACATTGAACACTAATGACAGAAGACCAGGTGAGCTGTGAGAGGACATCAAGAACATCATAAATGAAGAAGGCAAAAGGCCATTATAAAAACAGGACAGAAAGAAAAGATCAAAGTGGAGTGAGAACAGACTCTGAAACTTGCTCTTGATCATAAAGTGGCTAAGGACAATGGAAGAAATGATGAAGTCAAAGAGCGGAACAGAAAATTTTAAAAGCAGATCAAGAAGATAAATTAAAGTATTATAATGAAATTTGCAAAGACCTAGATTAGAAAACCAAAAAAGGAAGAACACAAATCGGCATATCATAAACTGAAAAAATTCAAGAAAAAAAATCAGGCCTCAAGTTGAAATCTTGAAATAGTCTATTAAGAAAATACTGAATGATACAGGAAGTATCAAAAAATGATGCAAAGAATACACAGAGTTATTATATCAAAAAGAACTAGTCAATATTCAACCATTTCAAGAGGTAACATATGAACAAGAACAAAAGATACTGAAGGAAGAAGTTCAAACTGCACTGAAAGCATTAGCTGAAAACAAGGCTCCAGGAATTGAGGTAATACCAATTGAAGTATTTCAATAAGCTGATGAAGTATTGAAAGCACTCACTCACCTATGCCAAGAAATTTAGAAGACAACTTCTTGTACAACTGCCTAGAAGAGAGCCATATTTGTACCCTTTCCAAAGAAAAGTGACCCAACAGCATGTTCATTGTAAAA
>NW_022103906.1:78429522-78437411 GCF_000313985.2 Echinops telfairi | reverse complement strand
TGGCCCAGAAGAGTTTGCATGAAACCTGTGAAATGGAAACCAGGTTTGTTTTATTGACTGTGTCAAGGCATTCGACTGTGTGCGTCATAACAAACTATGGGTAACTTTGAAATGAATAGCAATTCTGCATACCACTTCATTGCGTCCGTGTAGAACCTGAACGTGAATAAAGAAGCAGTTGTTCGAAGAGGACAAGAGAATTCTGCATGGTTTAAAGTCAGGAAAAGGGTGGATCGGGGTTGTGTACTTTCACCCTACTTATTCAATCTGCATGCTGAGCAGATCATCAGAGAAGCTGGATTATAAGAAGAAGAGTGTGGTATCAGGCTTGGAGGAAGATTTATTAACAACCTGTGTTATGCAAATGACACACCCTTGCTTGATGAAAGTGAGGAGGACTTGAAGCACTTGCTGATGAAGATCAAGGATTGCAGTCTTCAGTATGGATTGCAACTCATGTAAAAAAGACCAAAATCCTCACCAGTAACATCATAATAAACAGAAAAAATATGGACATTGTTAAGTGTTTCATCTGCTTAGATCTACAATCAGAGCTCGTCAAGAGATCAAAGACACATTGCATTAGGTAGATCTGCCACTCAAGACCCCTGTAGAACATTGAAAGGCAAGGATATAATTTAAGGACTATAGTGTGCCTGGCCCAAATCATGGTATTTTCAATTGCCTCGTATGCATGTGAAAGTTGCATATTGAATAAGGAAAACTGAAGAAAAATGGATGCATTTGGACTACGTGTTGGAGATAAATATTGCAAGTATTATGGACTGCCAGTATTATACATTGGCTGCAAACCATAAGACCAGCAATTTGAAACCATCAGTTGCTCATCAGGAGAAAGATGAGGCTTTCCACTCCCATGAAGAGTTAAAGTCTCAGAAATCCAGAGAAGCCGTCTACGCTGTCCTATCAGGTTGCTGTGAGTTAAAATTGACTCGATGGCAGTGAGCATGGATTGCCAAAAGAACAAACAGATCGTTCTTGTAGGAAGTACAGCCAGAATACTCCTTAGAGGCAAGGATGACAAGACTTCAATCATAGTATCTTAGACATATTATCAAGAGAGACCAGTCCGTAGAAAAAGACATCATGTTTGGTAAAATGGAGGGGCTGCAAAAACAAAGAGGAAGGCCCTTAAGATGGATTAACACAGTCGCTGCAACAATGGGCTTGAACATAAGAACAATTGTGAGGATGGTGTGGGACAGGGAAGCGTTCCCTTCTGTGGTACATAAGGTACTGTAAGTCGGCACCCGCTCAATGGCTCCCAACACCAACAACAATTAGACAATATTGAAGGCACAGCTGAGATGCCAGCTCAGAGAGGGAGGGGTGAGATTCAATCTGTAAGGTCACATTTATAGACACTAAATCAGGCCATTCATAAAGAAAAAGGTTCTGAAACCTGAGCGGTAATGGTATGGACTTCCTTCCAGCTCCTTCACGGAACTCAACTCAAACTCACTGGGATCGAGTAGATGCCAACCCATGGTGACCTTACAGGACAGGGTAGAACTGCCCCTTTGAGTTTTTGCAACTGTAACTATTTACCGGAGTAGAAAGCCCCATCTTTCTCCCTCAGAGTTGTCGGTGGTTTTGAACTGTTGACCTTGTAGTTATCAGCCCAACTCGTAACCACAACGCTACCAGGAGTCCTGTTTGACTGAACAGGTGATGATCAGATTCTATTCAGCCAATGTAGGGGCATGATTAGAGCCTTGGGCCAGAACCCCACCAACACCGGAGTGCTCAAAGCCCTGGGGACCCCCAAGAGTAATGAGATGAATGTGAAGGTGCTGGATTTGAGTCCTTCTTGCCCATGCTGCAGACTGTAGCCAAGAACAAGGACCAGGGCACCTTTAAGGACTATGCTGAAGACATTTAGGTGTTTGGCAAGGACGAGAAAGAACATCATAGATGCTGAAATCCAGCAGGCTCTTGTACTGGGGGAGAAGATGACAGAGGAAGAAGTAGAGGTGCTAGTGGCACCACAGGAGGACAAAAAAGGTTGTCAGCCCTGTGCCTTTCCTTGTGTGAGATTGTATCTAGCTCTGAAGACTTCATCACTTTCACAGCATCTTTCCCTCTCTCTTGGATCATGCTTACCAGCAGCATTTGCCAAATAAACTCGCTCCCTGTTCCCCAACATCAATCGAGAGGTCAATGGCCAATATATTATGCTTTTCCTTCAACAGGCAGAAACAAATGAGTGGACATTGACTGGCTCCACTTGATTGTACATCTCAGCCCTCAACTCTTCGCTCTGTAGGTTTCGAAATTCTCGTTCCCAGCAAGGAACACTTCTACCAAGGGTACCATTGCATGTTAAGCTTCATTTGCTATCTGCTCACTTCAGACTCTGCATCTAAGAATCAGAAGACATGAAATAAAGTCACCAACCTGGTGAACAATAATTGCCTCTCTTCCTTGAGAGGATGTTAGAATTCTGTCGCATAATGAACACAGGAAGGACTATGTCTGGCACCTAGGTGGTCACCTGAAACTTCCATCACCAATTTTATTTTAAAAATGGCCACCGACTGTAAGTCATTAGCACATTACCAAGTAAGCCTCTTAGACCAGCAGGAGCACCAAAAAAGGGGCAAGAGGAATCGAGAATGGAGAGTAGAGGAAAAGACATGGAGTATCGTGGCAGCGCTGGTGAAAGCTGTCCTTTCTCTCACCATTCTTTGCTTCTTAGCATCCCTCAGGAAAAGACACTGCACCCAGAACGTATTTGATAAGTTGTTCAGAATGGTTCAGGAAGTGGACTATGCAGGATTATAGGGTTTGTTTCCCATATTATCCCCTGGTTGTTGAAGCTGTTCCACTGTTGTTGGACATTCTCTCTGAGAACTTCTCCCCGCTGAAGAAGGTCTCCTGGTGGGAGAACACTTAGCAGTGAAGCTTGCGTCCAGCGAATGACAGATGTGGGAGTGTAAAATCTGACCACCTCACCCCAACTCAGGACAATCCCAAAGGGCTCTTCCAAGTTTTACATTGCCCCATGAAATTGACTGAGACATTCCTTGAGACAGCATCAAAGCTCAATTTTCCCTCTGCCCAATTCTACTTCTTTCCTTTCTCCCACAATTTTGCTCCTGAGGGCACTTTCTAATGAAGCGCCAGCACACAGACCCCTCTCAGGGTCTGCTTCCAGGGGACCCACACTTTGCAACAATGCATGCACATGCGAGTGCGAATGGAGTTTTTACAAGGCTATCCAAGAGATTGTTAACAGCGATTACCTCAGGAAAGTGGTTGAGGGTATGGGAAGATGAGGTTTTTGTTTGTTTTTAAAAAAACAAAGGATGCATTGCATTTGGTTAGTGCTGAGAGCCAACTTGTCTATTTCTAAAACAGAAAGAGAAAAGGATTTTAGTCCTCCTTTTCTGCTGGAGTTTTCTTTGGAAGAAAATCTGATATTGATTGAATTAAGTCAATTGTTGAATGGGGAGAATGCACCCCGCAATGCCCCTAAAACCGCACATTAGTCCCTAAAAGAAAAGTGGCAAGAAGAACAGACAATTTACAAAAGAGGAAATTCAATTAGGCAATAAGCATATAAAGAGAATTTATACTTCATGAATATAAAAAAAACCCCAAACCAAACTCACTGCCATCTAGTAGAGTCCTACTTGTATCAGTAAAATGTAAATTAAAAGGAATGATTAATAAATGAGTTCATTTAAGAATTCTGATTTTAAAATACTGCTATAAAAACCAGCAGATGTTCTGTATGCCAGTATTAACTTATTAGAACTTAGACCGTAAAACGCTCCCATTCCCAGTAGCAGAATGTTTTTGTTGTTGTCAGGGGTTGTTGAATGAGTTACGACCTACAGCAATTCTGTGCACAACCGAACAAAACCCGACCCAGTCCTGAGCCCTTTCACAATCATGGCTCTGCTTGAACTGAGTGTGGCCGTCACTTTATCAATTCGTCTTCCTCTCTTTCGATGAGCCTCTGCTTTACCAAGAATGATAGCCTTCCTCAGAGACGGGTCCCTCCTGATAACATGTCCGAAGTAAGTGGGACAAAAATCTCGCCATCCTGGCTTCCAGGGAGAATTCTGGCTGTACTTCTTCCAGGACAGGTTTGTTCTCCTGACAGTCGATAATATGTTCAATATTCTTCACCAACACCAATTCTTCTTTGATCTTCTGTACTTGTTGTATAGGTTACATACGCATAGACTGGAAATAGCACAGGTGGGGTTAAACATACCTTCGTCCTCAAAGTGACATCTTTACTTCGAACTCGCTAAAGAGACCTTGTGCAGCAGATTTGCTCAATGCGATGCATCATTTGTCTTCTTGACTGCTGTTTCCATGCGCTTTGGTTGTGGATTAAAGTAAAATGAAGTATTTGACAACTTCAATCTTTTCTCTGTTTATCATAACATTGCTTATTGGTTCGGTTGTGAGGATCTATATTGTGTGCTTACACTGAGTTGTAATCCCTATTGAGGTTGTAGTTTTTGATCTTCAGTCCATTGGATTTCAGCAAGCAAGGTTTTGTTATCAATAGCATATCAAAGTTGTGAGTCCTGCTTTAATCCTGATGTCACAGTTTTCATACAATCTAGCTTCTCCAGTTCTTTGTTCCCTGCACAGATGCAGTAAGTGTGGTGAAAGGATATAACCCTGACATGCACCTTTCCTGATTTTAAGCCCCAAAGTTTCCCCGTTGTTCTACCTTTTAGCCAACATATACAAGTACAATGAAGTGATCTGAAATGTCCATTTTTCAAAATGTTGTCCATAGTTTGCTGTTACCCAAACATTGACTATTTGCATAGTCAATGAAACACAGGTAAATATCTTTGTGATAGTCTCTGCTTTCCACCAAAAATCCATCTAACATCAACAATGAGATCTCTCATTCCACATCCTCTATGGAATTCAGCTTGAATTCTGGCAGTTCTCTGTTGATGTACTGTTGTACTTTTGACCTCCATTTATTTTCAGCAAACTTTTAGTTGCAGGTGATATTAATGATATTGTTTAATAATGTCTGCATTCCTTTGGATCAGTATACTTGGAACGGGCACATATCTGTCTCTCATCCAGACAGTTGGCCAGGTAACTCTGTCTTTCATATTTCTTGGCCTAGGGGTGAATGAATGCTTCCAGTGCTGCATCTATTTTTTGAAACATTTTCATTGGTATTCCATCAAATTCTGGAGCCTTGATTTTTTGTAATGCCTTCGGTGCAGCTTGGACTTCTTTTAGTACCATCTATTCTTGATCAATACTTCTTGAAATAGTGGAAGAAAAATTATTTTTGATACTGTGACTCTATTTCTTCCATCATCTTTTGATGATTCCTGCATTATTCAATATTTTTCCCATATAATCCTTCAATATTGCAATTTGAAGATTTATTTATTTTTCTGTAGTTGCTTGAGTTTGTAAAATGCCAAGCATGTTATTTATTTTTTATTTTCTAACATCAAACCTTTGCACTTTTCACCATTATAATGCTTTACTTTGTCTTCTCCAGCTGCCTTTTAAATGTGTTCTGATCAGTTCTTTTACTTCTTCATGTCTTCCCTTCATGTGAGCGAGTTTCAGAGTCTCTCCTGATGTCCACTTAGTATTTTCTCTCTGTCCTAGCTTTTAACTAGTCTTTTGCTTCCTTTCTGTATGATGTCCTGGATAGTATCCTACAACTCATCTTGTCTCTGGTTGTTCGAGTTCAAAGCTTCAAGTCTCGATTTGACATGGTCTCTAAATTCAGGTGATGTATACTTAAGTGACCACCACTTGGTTTTGTTGTACTGTGGTGACTTGCATGTTGCTTTGAAACTGAAATCTAGGCCACGAGGAAGAAGAAATACACTGTCCACTCCTGAGGGAATGACTACTCAAAACCTTATGAATAGCAGTGGAACGTTGTCAATACAGCACTGAAAGATAACCCCTGAGATTGGACAGTACTCAGAATATGCCTGAGGAAGAGCAGCCTCCTCAAAGCAGAGTGGACCTGAGTGAGATGGATGAAGTTGAGCTTTAAGGACCTTCTTTTGCTAATGGAACATGACTTGAAATAAGAAGAAACAGTTACAAATATCCATTAATCATCAGAACATGGAATGTATGAAGCATGAATCTAGCAAAACTGGAAGTTGTCGAGATGAAACAGAACACATAAAAATCAGTATCTTAGGTGTCAGTGAGCTGATGTGGACTGGTATGGACCATTTAAGTTGGACAATCACATGGTTTATAAATCCAAGAGGAATGGAGTCACATTTCAAGATCTCTCTTGAAGTATGATGCTGTCTGTGACAGGATCTTATCAATGGGCCTACAAGAAAGTCCAGTTACTATAACTATTATTCAAATTTAGACACCAATCACTAAAATGAATGATGAAGACATCTATAAGCTGCCTCAGTTTAAAATTGGTCAAAATGCAATCAAGATGCATTGATAGTTACCGGGCACTGGAAATGGGAAAATTGGAAACATGTATAGTTGGAAAATATGGCCTTGGTGATAGAAATGAGCCTGGAGCTCAGCTCCCATGATGGAATCTCACAAGCCCAATGGCGTCTTCAATACCTTTTCCAACAATACACACAATGATTATACCCACGGAGCCTGACAGAATACAGAGGAATCAAGTTGACTACATTTACAGAGAAAGACAATCGAGAAGCTTAATAGCAGCAGTCAGAACCAGGCCAGGAGCTGCCTACAGAACAGACTATCGATTGCTCAGATGGAAGTTCAGGTTGAAGATGAAGAAAATTGAAACAAGTCCACAAGAGCCAAAATACTACCTTAAGTATATCCCACCTGAATTTCAAGAACAGATTTGATGCACTGACAAAATCAGTTGGTTTACTATTCCAAGAATAACAGATCCAAGAGAAATGATGTCACATTTATTGTCAAAGAAATATTCAAAGGATACCATTTTGAACTCATGCTAATGGCCTCCCTCATCCACATGATGTGTCTGTGCCTTTGTGATCTTGTTGTCTCTTTTAAATTTTAATAAATATTCTCCTTAAATTAAAAAAAAAATCCCCAACATTTATACTTTACACAAGTTCTGTGTTCTGTTGCTTGCAACCGTTTCTTTTCATTTTGAGTCATGATTCAACACCAGCTGAAAGCCCTGAAACTTTTACTCCTTTCAGGTCGTGAAGGTCGACTACTCCAGGAGACAGTTCTGCATCCATTGTATTTTGGATGCCTTACAACCTAATGTGGTTCATCTGCTGGCACTGTACCAACAATACTCCCCTGCTACGCGTTAGATTTTCCGTGGCCAATTCTTAAAGAAATAGGTTGCCAAATTCTTCTTCCTAATCTCTCTTAATCTAGAAATATGCTTAAACCTTGCCACCAGTGATGACCTGTTGGTATTTAAAATACTACTGACAAAGTTTCCAACATCACAGCAACATGCAAGCCACTGTAGTAGACAAACAGAGAAGTGGTGGAGTTGCCATTTAAGAGAATGTGTGTGTGCATGTGTGTGTAAATGCACACATATTTACATATTTCACATCTAAACTCAAGAGTAATAGCTCAAATGATTAGTTTGACTTCTAACAAAAAAGGTAAGCAGTTCACTTACAACCCCAAACAGTGGAAAGTAGCTTTGGCTCATGAGTTAGTTAATTGTGCCAACCTGGCCGATAAACACGAGGGGTAAATTGAAGGGCGGAGGGATAAATGGCTTGGTGAGCCTCGCCTTTCTAGTTCTCAGGTCTCTTGTTTTGTGATGGCTTAGCAGTTCCCTGCTTCAGCTTGTAAGATTGACTTCCTACAAGACATCCCCAAGGAGAAGCCACATGGACCTATCCCGACGCAGCCCTGGGTGCTGGAGCAGCCTTGTGGAGACCCCTGCT
>NW_022103906.1:78426800-78427710 GCF_000313985.2 Echinops telfairi | reverse complement strand
CTACCATGTTCAGCCTTCATTCTGGTTTCAGTAATTCCTCTCAGTTACCTTGCCCTTGGTCACTCCCTACCAGTCCTCCCATCCCCTCCCTGCCACTGGTTTTGAACCACTCGTTGTTCCCTTGTCCTTGGGTTGGCCAACACCTCCTCTCTTCCCCTACCTCCCACACTCTCATGTCCCTCCGGGGCCGTTGGTCTCTTTATTTTCTTCTCACATTTTTTTTCCAGCCTCTCTTATCTAGGTGGCCCTGCAGACATATTAATATGTGCATAAAGTTGGGGATGGCTTTGACAGCACAGCACCAAAGTGGCACATCATTTTAAATAATTTCAAGAAAAAAAATCAGTTGTTTAATAAAGAACTCAATCTTATGGAGAGAACTGAAATAAGACCCTAAATAAATATACAAACCATATTCTCATTTTAAAAGACTTACTATTTTAAATGCTTTTAATTCCAATGCACATCATAATAGAAATTTACAAAAGAAGGCTAAAGTTCATGTCAAGTAATAATAATTTAGAATTAAATAATATATTTTAGAAAAAAGTAAGTGGGGAATTATGTCCCATCAATATTAAAATGTTGAATCATTTCTCTCTAACTCATTAGAAAGCAACAGAGCCTATTTCTTGTCTACTATGGTTTGCCAGGATGGGTTGACCAGGGCCTAAGGTTGCAGTGCCTGCACCTAAGTCTTTGCTTCCTTGGTGTAAGTATGGGATTTCATTAAATTTATGGAAAATTAAAATATGATGGATTTTCCCCATGAACTTTTTGAAGTCTGTTCCTATATATCTCCCTGTTGATCAGCCCAGGGTCCAAATGGGCACCATCTACTGATTGCATTGCACATTACCAGGTACATAGCAACCATCCTGATGTCCAGGAATTGGCCAAAAAAAAAACC